>NC_090656.1:112786356-113102260 GCF_040937935.1 Hyperolius riggenbachi | reverse complement strand
ATTTTAGGGGGATATCTGTGTGTGCAGGTGACTATTACTGTGCATAATTATTAGGCAACTTAACAAAAAACAAATATATACTCATTTCAATTATTTATTTTTACCAGTGAAATCAATATAACATCTCAACATTCACAAATATACATTTCTGACATTCAAAAACAAAACAAAAACAAATCAGTGACCAATATAGCCATCTTTCTTTGCAAGGACACTCAAAAGCCTGCCATCCATGGATTCTGTCAGTGTTTTGATCTGTTCACCATCAACATTGCGTGCAGCAGCAACCACAGCCTCCCAGACACTGTTCAGAGAGGTGTACTGTTTTCCTTCCTTGTAAATCTCACATTTTATGATGGACCACAGGTTCTCAATGGGGTTCAGATCTAGTGAACAAGGAGGCCATATCATTAGTTTTTCTTCTTTTATACCCTTTCTTGCCAGCCATGCTGTGGAGTACTTGGACGCATGTGATGGAGCATTGTCCTGCATGAAAATCATGTTTTTCTTGAAGGATGCAGACTTCTTCCTGTACCACTGCTTGAAGAAAGTGTCTTCCAGGAACTGGCAGTAGGACTGGGAGTTGAGCTTGACTCCATCCTCAACCCGAAAAGGCCCCACAAGCTCATCTTTGATACCAGCCCAAACCAGTACTCCACCTCCACCTTGCTGGCGTCTGAGTCGGACTAGAGCTCTCTGCCTTTTACCAATCCAGCCACGGGCCCATCCATCTGGCCCATCAAGACTCACTCTCATTTCATCAGTCCATAAAACCTTAGAAAAATCAGTCTTGAGATATTTCTTGGCCCAGTCTTGACGTTTCAGCTTTTGTGTCTTGTTCAGTGGTGGTCGTCTTTCAGCCATTCTTACCTTGGCCATGTCTCTGAGTATTGCAGTTATTTTGCACCTTGGTTTTTCCACACGCTTCTTGCGACCCTGTTGACTATTTTGAATGAAACGCTTGATTGTTCGATGATCACGTTTAGAAGCTTTGCAATTTTAAGAGTGCTGCATCCCTTTGCAAGATATTTCACTATTTTTGACTTTTCTGACTGAGCCTGCCAAGTCCTTCTTTTGACCCATTTTGCCAAAGGAAAGGAAGCTGCCTAATAATTATGCACACCTGATATAGGGTGTTGATGTCATTAGACCACACCCCTTCTCATTACAGAGATGCACATCACCTAATATTCTTAATTGGTAGTAGGCTTTCGAGCCTATACAGCTTGGAGTAAGACAACATGCATGAAGAGGATGATGAGGTCAAAATACTCATTTGCCTAATAATTCTGCACTCCCTGTAGAGGAGTGTAGGGAGACTGAGGACGTTTGTGGACCGTGCAGAGGCGTCCCCCTACTAAGGTCATTATCTAACTTTTTCTTTCCTGACTACAGGTCCACTATAAAACACATTTCATTTTTTATCAAAACATGTAAAGCTGGGCATACAGGCATGGGCACAACACCACCATTCCGGGCCCCTTAGCAAAATTATTATGGGGCCCCCATCAATTTAACTACTACCTTGCTTAGGGCAAATCAGCCAATTTCAGTGCAGTGCTTTGGGGGCTACCATAGGCCGTAATGAGAATTAGCAGCACTCAATGACTAATTTGGGTTCCCCAAGTTGCGACAACTCGAACAGGGGATACATAATTTGGGGACCCGGCTATTTCTGGCAGCCCGAATTACCTCTTTGTTTTTTCAATTTAAGCTCTGGTTATCACCGGCACCCAAATTAGTCATTGAGGGCCAATGTTGGCCCCCCAAAGTGCTGCACTGAAATAGCCTGATTTGCCCTAGGCAAGGTAATAGTTTTGACTCCTCCCCTTATGGTCCTTTCGGTCAATTACACGGCAAAGGGGTAATACAAAGTGGCAGTTGGACCCCCTGACGCCGACTAGACCTTTAGGCACCTGCCTAGGTTGCCTTGTGGATGATCCTGCTCTGGGCTGCAAAAGCTGCAGGTTAGTAAAATTAATCCTGTTCCCCGTCTCAGGTTTACTTTAACTGTATAGAGTCAGAAACGGGGTCAGATGCATAAAATAAATGTTTCATAATCTGCAGAAAGCAAAGTGGTAGCCTGCATGACACAGAGACAATTCTTTGCATGGCTCCAGCTAGCTGCGTTAGATGGCAATGTACTGTAGTGATGTAATGGTATTTAGATACTGTACAATATGAAGGTCAGCAACATGACGGGGATGAGATCAGATGAAAGCACTACATTTTAGGCTTGATTTCATACATAAGGCACATAGCCAACCTGTGGTCTTACATGGGAAGTTTAAAGAAAACCTGAACTGAAAATTAAAAGTCAAAATAAGCATACACAAGTCATACTTGCCTTTCATGTAGTCTACTCCTCAGTGTCTTTCTCCTGTCCCGCGTCCTATTTGTTCACTGTGATCAAGGGAATTTTCCGTCCTCCATTTTGAAAATGGCCATTACTCATAACTGCTTTCTGGTCAGCACACAGTTAAACTGTAACATCACCCACTTGAGCCATAGAGAAACATGGACATTACCTGGTACATCCGTTTTCCTCTCAGCTATAACTGACAGCAACTGATATATTTCAGATCTGACAAAATATTGTCAGAACTGGAAGGGATTATTGTCAGAAGAAAATGGTGAGCTGAGCTGAGAGGAACTGATGGCAAGGTAACTATGTAATGTTCATTTGAAGTTACCTCATGTGTTTATTTTAAATATTTTTACTCAGTACAGGTGCTCTTTAAGGCTGCTAAGCATTACAGCAGCCTGTAACACAGCCCAACTCACAGCAGTGATAAATCAATGGGCTGTTTACAGTGCCCACATTGCATAGGAGTATAACGCAGCACGGTAAATGAAAGTGCAGCATGCTGTGCGTTATACTCATATTTCGCTGCATTAGAATGTTTGCACATGCTCAGTAATGTTTTTTTTTTTTTAAATGTGCCGCATGCGCCGTTTTCGTTCGATCGGTATGCGTCAAAAAGTATGCATCAAGAGACGCATTAGCAGTTCAATGTAACGTCCAAGTTCAAAGCTAACATGCGTTGCGTTAGGGGCACATTATGCGACCTTAACGTCGCATCAAACGCAATGTCCAAGTGTGAAAGAGCCCTAAATTGGAGGCACAAAACAGGACAGATGTAGAACCTGAAAAGGTACGTGGTAGTGAGAGTGAAAAGTTAAGTACAATTTGTGAGCACTACAAAGAAAATGTTGCTAGTCCAGTCTTCAGGCAAGCGGCAAGGCTATTTTAACACCTCCAGTAATCTGTAACAGGTACTTATGTACACATTTCTCCCAAACCCTGCCCTATGACATCTATGGCTGGACAAAGGTCTGTTACAACAGAAATGTCTAGCCTCAGCGCTTTAGCTTGTAAAAGTACATAGTGTCTATTTCGTAGGATTTTAGCAGTGGATTATCATTTGTAATTTTTGAATTGTCAAACCATTGGCTTGATTCAAATAGCATTTACCCGCAGTACACCCTTTTTTTTTTTTTTTCTTTTTGTGTGTGTGCATGTTTTGGTATGCAACATGCAGGCATTTTGTATGCATCAGGTCCTCGTACCCCCCCCCCCCCCACAAACCTTTTTTCCACATAACAGGCACAAATATTAGGTTTTTTTGCAGTTTATCAGTGTTTGATGTGTATGTTGTATATGAAGCCTGAGGACTAGTGGTATCATCATTCTTTTCTGTTGGTTCAGTTTGTGTTTTAGCTGTGGGATGTGTTTATCATGAAGTATGAGTGCATATGAGGCAAAGGTTTTTCACCTGCGCAGCCTAGGTAAAAAGACATAACAGGATGGAGGCTTTTCTTCAGGTGTTTGTTTTCATAATTCTGTTTTTTTTTTTTTTTATTTGTTTGTTTGTTTTTTTCATGCAAAAACAAAGTATTGCCTTCCTTGCCAATCGCTAGAGATGGCCCGAACTGTTTGCCGGCGAACAGTTCCAGGTTAACGTCCAGGGTTTGCGATCGCGGAGAACCGCAAACTTTTCCGGAAGTTCGGTTCGCCCCCATAGTGCATCATAAGGGTCAACTTTGACACTCTGCATCACAGTCAGCAGGCACATTGTAGCCAATCAGGCTACACTCCCTCCTGGAGCCCCACCCCCCCTTATAAAAGGCAGGCAGCGTCAGGCATTGGACTCACTCGTGTGCCTGCAGTAATTAGAGAAGGGATAACTGCTGCTTACTCTCATAGGGAAATCTTAGTTAGGCTCTTGTAGGCTTGCTAGCTTGCTCCTGGCCGATTGTTATTGCTAAATAAAAATTAAAAAAAAAAAGCACCCCTCAACAGTTCTTTTGAGAGCTAATCTTGTTCTTGTGATTTTTTTTTTTGTTTGTTTGTTTTTTGTGTGTGTGTGTGTCCCACTGATACTTGTGTTGCATAAACAGCCTTGGTAATTCCTACTGTGTGTGCCACTGTCGGGGCCCGTTTCCACTATTGCGAATCTGCATGCGTTTCCTACATGCAGATTCGCACAGCCAATACAAGTGGATGGGCCTGTTTCCACTTGTCAGTTTTCCTGAGCGTTTTTCTGTGCAGGATTTTTCTGCATGGCAGAGCCCTCAGAATTCGCCTGCGTGTGGAATGCATGCGAATCGCCGCTAATGTATTTAATAGGGAAATCGCCTGTGGCTTTGGTATGCGAATTTTCATGCAAATTCGCATACGAATTCGCATGGAAATCAATGAAAAAGCACACCGGCACTGCCATGGTTAAATTTGCATAGGTGCACATTGTATTACCCATCACTGCATATACCTACTACCTGTTCACTTCAGTGTACCCACCCACCTACGTGAGCGCACACAGTGTCACTGAGCCTATCTGGTACCTGTCTGTGTGTGACAGGTGCACATTGTAATACCCATCACTGCATATACCTACCTGACAGTCACTGTTGTTCTATCATTGAGCTACCACAGCCCGGCGACCATATGGGCTTGAAAACCGCCATGGTGCGCACCAGTCCAGCACGGCCGTCACCACACAAACAGTTGTTTGCGGTGCGTTACACAGTAAGTTTGGTGTGTCAGTGTGAAGCAGAACTCTAATTACACTCCCTGATTGATGTATACACATGCAAGATGTTTTAAAGCACTGGGCTTGAAAACCGCCACAGCCTGCACTCTGGCCATGTTGCGCACCAATCCAGCATGGCCGTCACTACACAAACAGCTGTTTGCGGTGTGTTACACAGTGAGTTTGGTGTGTCAGTGTGAAGCAGAACTCTAATTACACTCCCTGATTGATGTATACACATGCAAGATGTTTTAAAGCACTTTAGGCCTGCAATTTAGCATTCAATGTGATTTTTGGCGTCTATCCCACTCCTAAATGATCATTTTCATAAGAAGAATCATTAGTAATTGATTGTTAGGCAAATTGTATCATTAGTGGCCACCTTTAAAGTGAAATATCAGTCACTTTTAATAAAGGTGTTCCCAGATAGCCTCCCTTTCCAGGGAAATGTCAATGTTTTCAACATCTGGAGCTCAGAAGGCTGGGGTAGTTATTGCAAATGTTTTTCAATCTTTGTTCAGAAATAAGCAGCAATCCATACAGTTCAGCTTTACATATCATTAGGGTTAATTACAAATATTAAACTCCTTACCTTGTGAAAAATAAATTCACATTTTCACTGACTTCACAATAAACATAATCGACTCTGTTAAGAATCTTATGTCAAAAAAAATCACTCCAGTTAGTGTAGGTGCAGAAAATAAGCAATGTTTGTTCATGCTCTGTTCAGCTAATTACACTTGCAGGAAAGGGAAAGTATCTGGGCTGTTAAGGCAATTCAGGCTTCGTTCTGCAAATTTAAACATAATCTTTAAATTTTGAAGACATTTGAGCAGCTGTGTGTCATCTAGCGTGACGGCAGTCTTTTTTTTTTGGGGGGGGGGGGGGGGGGGGAGGGGTGCTTAATCTGCTCTCAAATCAGGAACTCTGTTCTTTTTAACATTTTCAGCAAGAAATTTGTTAAGGTTTCTGCTTATGTGTCATATTTTTCTTGTTAACGATATGCTCATATCACACTTTTACCACTGTTATGGTGACTTTGCTATATGGTTGGCTGCTTTTATTTATTTTTCTTTTTGTTTTTAGTCCTGCTTCTCACCTTCCAAGCATGTTTGCTCTGAAAACACTGATGTCAAGTGCTTGCGTAAAATATTTATTTTCCACTCTTTTGAGCCGTTTCTTGTCCAAACATAATACTGTGTTATTCAGTCAGATAAATTCCTGTGCACTCAAAAATTTGGGATTTTGTATTCCCATCTTTCTTCACTTGTATATGTAGGTTTGCGATCTGGTCTTTTTTTTTAGTCAGAGCTACACTAACCTATAACAAGTGTTCTCTCTGATTTTATGCATCGCTCAAGTACGATATGGCTTCCCTGCCTCTCTCAGTACCTTGACAGTAAAGGACAAAGGCACACTGTACTTCTGAAGCCTTGTATTTTTTACTTGTGCTATTACCCATTGCATCATGGGATGCTGATCTTTATCCTTTACATCTGTTCATACAGTGAAAGCAACTCTCATAAATGCCCACATAGGGCCCGCTTCCACTAGCCGCAGCACTTCCTGCGAGAACCGCGGTGGCAATTGTATAAAGTGCAGCACACATTAGCCCATGTATAAAGTGCAGCACACATTAGCCCATGTATAAAGTGCAGCACACATTAGCCCATGTATAAAGTGCAGCACACATTAGCCCATGTATAAAGTGCAGCACACAGCAGGCCACATATAAAATGCAGCACACAGCTCATATATAAAATGCAGTACAAGCTAGCCCATATATAAAGTGCAGCACACATTAGCCCATGTATAAAATTCAGCAACGTTAGACTGGTATTGTGGTGGGGGCTGGGCCAAATGAGTGGCTGCAGCACTGTCAGTATCTGCAGCAGCATTTTCTATAACACACCCCCTCCCCTTATGGACCAGGGGAGTTGCTCCTCTTCAGTTTAGGACGCCCATCACTAGTCTCCACAACCCCTTATCATTGCAAAAGAGCACTGGCCCTGTTTGGCGACAGACCCTATGATCACTATGGTGATCCCTATGCCACTGTCTAGTTGCAAATAAATTAGCACTCTGTCCCACAGAAGGGCGTGTTTTCATTAACAGTAGGGGCACAGTATAAATGAGACATGCTTGTGAAGGCTTCTGTGCATAAGAAGAGCATAAAATGGATAAGGAGACTGAATCTCTGGAACAGCAGAGGCCACTATAAAGTAACAATGACATGAGTGTTGATACAAAAATCTTTTTGCTGTTCCTGAACTCCATCCTGCCAGGAAGGGATTTCCTTCCTTTGATTTCCAGAATGCAGCCACATATTACTGTAGTTTACATTTGCCTTGGAGAAGACAAGTTGTGCCAGGAGGCTGCTGCTGGTCTGCCTGCCTATAAACATATCTTTACAGTAAGTAGGTATTGCTAGGAGACCTTTTGTAGAGTATACAGGGTGGGTCTAGTAAAACAAGTCACCTTTCCATATATGATCATAAAGGCACATTGCTAGAATGTTACTGTTGATGTATATGCTAAGGGCAGAACTGTGGCAGTGAGTACTGCAGAATTGGCAGAACAGGGCCTGTGAGGTCTCTGGGGAACTAACTACCTACAGCTTGCTCAGCCTTGTGCACCTGCTAAGGTAGATGACTGATGCTTGTAGTGACTGTTTATTGGCAGTAGGCGGATGTTGCTGTAGGGGAAACCAATGGCATTATAGGACAAGTACTCACATTAGATATTCATGCAATAAAATCACAAAGTATCATTTCTCTGTATGAAACTTTACACACCAGCCATGTGCTGATGATGCTGATTTTAAATTTAATTCAGAAGGGCAGAATTTCTCCTCTCAATATATTCCTTTTCTATTTTGTTATCTTCTGTCTCTAGTGATTCCAGCATTAAAAACCCTTATGGCCTTATTCAGTTGACTTTTTTTTTTTTTTTTAGAATTTTTTTTTCTTCTAGGTAAAATTGTTATATCTTATCTATAAAATGCCTTTTAAAAGGAAACTGAGATGGGCCATATGGGTGTACTGCGCAGGCGCAGAATGCTCCTGGGCACAAGAGCACAGCGAAAGTTTGACAGTACTTTTTCACCTACCTTTTTAGTTTGAGAGTGTTGACAAGTTATTTAAAGGGATACTGTAGGGGGGTCGGGGGAAAATGAGTTGAACTTACCCGGGACTTCTAACGGTCCCCCGCAGACATCCTGTGCCCACGCAGCCAGTCACCGATGCTCCGGCCCCGCCTCCGGTTCACTTCTAGAATTTCAGACTTTAAAGTCTGAAAACCACTGCGCCTGCATTGCTGTGTCCTTGTTCCCGCTGATGTCACCAGGAGCGTACTGCTAGGGCACAGACCATACTAGGCCTGCGTAGTGCGCTCCTGGTGACATCAGCGGGATCGAGGACACGGCAACGCAGGCGCAGTGGTTTTCAGACTTTAAAGTCTGAAATTCTAGAAGTGAACTAGAGGCGGGGGCCGGAGCATTGGGGAGTGGCTGCGTGGGCACAGGATGTCTGCGGGGGACCGTTAGAAGCCCCGGGTAAGTTCAACTCATTTTCCCCCGACCCCCCCCCCCCCCCCCCCCCCCCCTTACAGTATCCCTTTAAAGCAAAAGATGAAAAATGATCTCTTAGGAGGCAACGTAGGAGACAAAGTGAATTGAATGTGGGCCTGTTCATAATTCATATAGGTTAGAGTAAAACTCTATTAAAAACAGGTTTTGGCCAGAAGGAAGAAACGCAGACACATGAATCAATATAACTGCTCAAAGGCTGTATATACAATAAGTGGAATGCTGCACAGAAAACAAACGTCAAGGAATGTTACATTGCAGAAAACTAACATAAACAGGAACACAAATGCTTAAATACCAACAATGCAGTGTAGCAAATGGCTTATGTAACATGCAGCTAAATGCTATAGAGTTCTGCCTACAAAGAAGGAATACTAGAGCAATGTGACTACCGGTACTATCAAGATGTCAAAGTAATACTGGGGAGGGTGTACATATTTAACAGGACATTCTTTAAAGTGTATGGCATATTCCCCAGCTCTGCATTTCCTTGTTTCCCATAAAGGTTTAAATACAACATATTTGAAATAAAAAGAGGAAATGGATCAAAAACGCAGTTTCTGTCGCTCAAAATAATTGTGTAACCTTATCAAAACTCAGCATCACTCAGCTAAAGGCTGGGAGCACACTTGTGTGTGTTTTCTGCACAGGAAAACGGAGAACCAGCGTTAATCAATGGGCTATTGCACACTTGAATGCATTTTGACCATGCAGAAAAAAAACTGATAGCAGGGCCGGATTTACCACAAGGCACTGTAGGCACATGCCTACAGGCGCCTGATGATGGAAAGGCGGCTCCTTCCACTACCCGAGCCCCTCCCTCCCTCCTTCACTATGCAGAGTGCTTATGAAAGTGTAAATGAGAGGTCACTCACCCTGCTAATACTAATACTTGAGAGCACCTCTAGCTACTAATTACTGAGGGTACCTCTGGCTACCTAATACTAAGGGGCACCTGTAGCTACCTATGACAGGTAAGGGAGACGTGACAACTGTACTGTAGCCAGCACATTTGCAGTGTAGGTTCCTGGAGGGCAAACGCTAAGGCTTCTTGCACACCAAGACGTTGCATTAGGTGGCACGTTAAGGTCGCATAACGTGCACCTAACACAACGTATGGTGCTGCAAGAGCCGACGGTAGAGTTAGCCGCGTTAGGCGGCTCGATTCCTATAATGTCCCCCAGAGTGGCGCTGATTGGCAGCGGGACCACGTGATGCGGAGCGAGACACTCCGCATCACGTGGTCCCGCCGGCCAATCAGCGCCCGCCAGTGCAGTGAATATTAAGTAGCCATGTGCGCGGCTACTGTAGCTGGCTCTCCCCGCCTCCTCTCCGCCCCCCACTGCGCATGTGCAAACAGTCTAACGCGGCTATAGCCGCTCCAACGCCGTAGCATGCTGCACTTTGCACAGAACGTGCAGCGTTACATGTAACGCAACGTGGGCTGTGTGAACAGCTCACTTGTGTTACATTGCTGTGCGTTGGGGGAGCGCTACAGGCGCACTAACGTGCGCCTGTAACGTCTTGGTGTGTAAGCAGCCTTAAGGTACAATTTTTCATTTTTTTTTTCGATTAGATAATTTGGTTAGATTATTCCGTTAGATCGAATATAAAGATTTTTCCAGCATGTCCGATCTGATTTTTCTAAACAAAAAAATGGGATAATAGTTCAAATTTCTTGATCGAAAAAAAATATTATTTCAACTTTCATTCGATTCGATCATTTAGATCGAATAAACGGGATAATAAAACATTTTTATTGTACCATGTATGGCCACCATAATGGTGCCCATACACGATACAATAAAAGCATTTGATTTTCCTGTTGTTTTTTTTATCGAAATGATGGAATTGAATGAAAGTAGCATTATTTTTTTTTCGATCGAGAAATTCAAACGATTATCCCGCTTTTTTTCGAAAAAAAAAAATCTGATCAGATACGATGGAAAAATCTTTATATTCGAACAGAATAATTAAACTAAATTATCTAATCGAAAAAAATGAAAAATTGTGACATGTATGGCCACCATAAGGTGCCAGGACATCTGTGCCTATAGGCTCCTGCGAGGTAATTTTGGGCCTGCTGATAGCAGTGAAGTACAGTGTGCATTTTCTCTATCTATAACATTAGCGCCTGGGAAAAAAATGCATGCTTTTCCCATGTCCCGAAACTGCAAGGAGGAAAATGTGCACAGAAAACTGACAGACTTGTGTTTTCAGCCAAACTGAAACTAGGAGTGACCTCAGCTCTTAATTTTTGCTACTGTTCCCCATTATCTCTCCTCTGTTAACCATTTCAACCCGGTCATGGATTTTTCACCTCATGTATCAGAGCAATGTTCCCCATTATCTCTCCTCTGTTAACCATTTCAACCCGGTCATGGATTTTTCACCTCATGTATCAGAGCAATTTTCACCTCCCATTCATTTGCTAAGAACTTTATCACTACTTATCACAATTTATTGATCTATAGCTTTTTTTTCCACCACTAATTAGGCTTTCTTTGGGTGGTACATTTTGCTAAGAATTATTTTTTTTTATAAATGCATGATTTTAACAGGAGTATTAAGAAAAAAATTGAAAAAAATCATCATTTATCAATTTTTGGCCATTATAGCTTTAAAATCATACAGGCTACCATGATTAAAACCTATGTATTGTATTTGCCCATTTGTCTCGGTTATTACACCATTTAAATTTTGTCCCTATCACAATGTATGGCACCAATATTTTATTTGGAAATAAAGGTTTTTTTGTAGGGTTTTTTTTTTTTTTTCAGTTTTGTGTCCATCACTATTTACAAGCTTATAATTTAAAAAATGTTTGTAGTATAACCCCTTCACATGCATATTTTAAAAGTTCAGACCCTTAGATAACTATGGTTTGTTTTTGTTTTTTTGGTTTTTTTTTAATTGTAATTTTTTTTCCATTAATTTTATTTGGGTAATTTTTTGGTGTTGGGAAATAAACAGTTCATTTTTAATGTTGTAATGTGTGTAAATTGCCTTCAAAAATGTATGTAGATGTAGTTGTACTATTTGGCCACAAGAATGCCACATTGAGGTTTTATTTCCTTTGTGCCTCTCGCTTCCCAGAAGCACAAGGAGGACGGGGAACTTTTTTTTTTTTTTTCAGAAAAACGGCGGCTTCTGATAAGAGACCATTGTTTTTTCTGCTGGGGACTTAGATCGGTGAATGGGAACCATGTTCCCGTTCACTGATTTCAGGGCTACCGGGGAATGACACAGGGGCGCTCCAGCGATTGCGCGCAGGATCGCGGCACTGCAGCAGAGCAGCCGCCTGGACGTGATGATCACGTCCGGGCGGCTGAAATGGTTAAAGTGAACTGAGCACCATTTTTAGCACCCAGGGCATCTCGATAACGCATCAAAAATACATGCCAACAATATGTCTCATTATTAAAATGAACTTCAATTTTACCTTTTTATTTTACATTCAAAGTTTTTAGCAAAGTTTTTTTTTTGTTATTAGCCTACTTCAATAGGCCGGGCTGTCCGTCCCAGTCGCATAGATTTCAGGAAGCTAATTGCTTTATTGTAGTCATTACCAAGAAGTAAACAATACCTTTTCATCAACAGAGGGGGGTTGGTAATTATAACAGTTTCTTATCTAGAGTGAATGTGTCAAAATAGTATTTCTGACTTCTGTAAATAAGGACTGCGAGAAGGGGAGGGGGGAACATGGCAGATTCTATGTCCGGAGAAAGAAAGGGTGCTTAGTTCCCTTTAACAAATACTTGAAGAAAGAAATAGAGCTGGGGAATAGGAGACCTAAAGATAAAGTCTTTCTCAGAGTATTACGTTTATGTGGCTTTATAAAATCATTGGGTAATACTCACATGGTTTGGACTGCCGTCTCTTTAAAGGACAACTGAAGATGGAGGGATATGGAGGCTGGCATATTTATTTCCTTTTAAAGAGAACTCGAGGCGTGGGGGGCACATGGGATATGGAGGCATGTTCTCCTCCTCATGACATGCCTCTCTGCCCCTCCACCGCTGCTCTCTGGCTCTCTGCCCCCCCCCCCCCCCACCCACTGCTGCACTATAGCTCACCAAAATTAGCGACTAGGGGCGTTCCTGCAGGCTTTCCAGAGCTGCCATTGGGCAGCTCTCTCTCCCTGGCCGTGCCCCCTGCCACTCGCCCATCTCTCTGCTCGCTGGAAGAGATCTCTCTCCTTCTGTGACCCAGAGGTCATGGAAATGAAAGTATGCCAGTGCGGGTCTCAGGAGTGGTGGAGAGCGGCGTGGATTGCGGCTACCTGATCCGTCCAGCCCTCCGGAGCAGGTAGCCTAGGCTTTTTTTATTATCATTATTATATGAGCCCCCCCTTGGGCTCTCTTTAAAGAGAACCCGAGGTGGGGTTCTTCCATCGCAATCCATATACAGAGGCTGGGTCTGTCTATAGAGCCCAGCCTCTGTTGCTAGTTCGTTTCCTTCAAAGCCCCCCCTGCGCGCTGTCAGACCCCATAAAACACAGCCGCGCTGGCGACACGCAGTGTGTCGCAGCCGGCTGTGTTTAGCTCACTACTGTCAGTCTCGCCGCTCCCCCGCCTCCTGAATCGCTCCGGGCCCCGCCCACGTCCCTTCCCTCGCCGCTGATTGGAGGGAAGGGATGCGGGCGGGGACTGGAGCGATTCAGCAGGCGGGGGAGCAGCCGAGACTGACGTTAGTGAGGTAAACACAGCCGTGTAGCGCGGCTGTGTTTTATGGGGCCTGACAGCGCGCAGGGGGGGCTTTGGAGGGAACTAACTAGCAACAGAGGCTGGGCTTTATAGACAGACCCAGCCTCTGTATATGGATTGCGATGTAAGAACCCCGCCTCGGGTTCTCTTTAAGCTGTTGATCCTCTACCTCTAATACATTTAGCCATAGGCCCTGAACAAACATGCAGCAGATCAGGTGTCAGCTGTCAGTTCTGCTGTCAGTAGACCCTAAGAGAGGTGATCAGCCAGGTTCAAAGCAATGATCCCACCCTCTCTCCCCCTATATTGAGTAAAGGTGAATGTGGGACTATGCCATTACTCAAGTAAATTTTCAAATGTTGAGGAAAGAGAAAAATGGGGCACTGTTTGTTGCAAAATGAGAAATACCTTTTAATCCACGGTGAGATGACACGTCAGGGTACACAGTAGGGGTGAGGTGGGCCTGACAGCTGTTTTGATTTGAACAAAAGCTTCCTCAGAGGCCAATAAAAATATATTTCTTTTTATTGGCCTCTGAGGAAGCTTTTGTTCAAAGCGAAACAGCTGTCAGGCCCCCCTCACCCCCACTGTGTACCCTGATGTGTCGTCTCACCGTGGATTAAAAGGTATTTCTCATTTTGCAACAAACAGTGCCTCATTTTTCTCTATCCTTAACATTTGCATTGACTGCCTCTGAGAGCACGCTTGGGCATGAAGTACAGAATCCGGTGAACCCAGTATCCTTTAGCCGGTATCTAGTTCCAGTCTCTTTCTCCACAATATAATATTCAAAGTAATGCAGGTGTAAAATTTTCAAATGTAATGCAAGTAATTCCCATCAGTCATATGGTCCATAAATCTGTGCACAAAGTGTACAGTGTAGAGTGGCCAGCTAAAGAGTTTTTCCTCAACACATAGATGATGTCACCTGACCGTGCCCACCTCCTCCCTCTGCTTTCTGCTGTGGGGTACAGGGAGGAGGTTTAACAAGGTCCGCTCTGTGTTCACAGGAAAAGACTGGCTGGTGCCCCCTTCAAATGTCCTCCCTGACTACCTTAGAAGAGTGCTGGTGGGATAGTGGGAGGAGTTGGGACACAAAACAAATTGCTGTTCAGTTCAGCCAAACGGTAAACAACATTGGAACAGGAAGTCAGCATTGCAGACCTACCCAGCTAACTAATAACATTAAGAATGAGCATTGTTAAGTTATAAATGATATATTCGACACAATCTGCACTAAACGCACGCACGCACGCACGCACACACACACACACACACACACACACACACCTGCACTATGGCTTTGATGATACAATGAAATACCATGTACCGTATTTTCAGTATTCTACAGTATAGATTTCCAGACCCCTCAAAGGACCATCCACTTTTATCTCTAACAAGATCTTTATTCATTTCTTTGGTCACCACTAAGAGAAAAAACTTGGCACCTCGAGAAAAGAATACAGGTAAAGGGAGTCCAAATGGTGTGGTATTGACAGTTCTGACGTTGGTAGGTGATCAATAGATTGAATACTCACAAAGTCGAGTTGCTCAAAGGGCAACAAACCAATATGGCACGTGGAGAAAACCCGTCTCTCAACAGTCAGCCGGACTCTCTCCAGGTAGTCAGGGCTAGTGCTTCCATAGAGGCAAAGGGGGCGTTTTCTCCAGAGCCCCAGAGTCTGGGGGGCCCCCATAGTGCCCCTCCTCTCCTCCAGCTATGGTGACCCATGAGAGCAGAGATGCCGTGTGCGTACTCTGTATAAGAAAAGGAGGAGGTGAATAATGGGAATCCCAAAAATGCTTTTTAGGGGACATATGATGGGCACCTAATGATATTGTGTGATGGGGGGGGGGTGTGGAGAGAGATTGGATTGGGCCTGGAAGCTCGCTTAGGGGCCCTGAGGGCGATTTGGTTGAAAGGGGGGCATCAAGGCCCCCCCAAGTTACTTTTGCCCCTGTGCCCCACTGTAGCTAGAACCGACCCTGCAAGTAGTGGTCACTTTCTTGTGAAAAAATGGCGCTTACCAGCCTAGTGGGGCCCACCCTCCGGATGGGGGTGTGTACAATGCGAAAGGGGAATTTTAGCAACATGAACAGCAGGTCAATTCTACAGAGGATTTTTAGTCTGCAATATTATTAGAAACATTTTGCTCTAGAGAAAGGGGTAAATCAAGGTGTGAAATGATGTACTTTGCCAATTTGTTTCTTCTGACGTAAGATTTGGAAAGAAACGCTGGAATTCGTGAATGATGTGAAGTTTTGGAAGTGTAGAATATATTTTCACCCTTTTGTTTTTGTTTTGTTACCAGGTCCGGTGTGGTGGAAGGGGAATTCTTCCTCTCTCCAGCAGTAACCATGGCTGTAACAAATGTAACAAAGGCTAAAAGTGCCAACACCACCCATACCACAGTCGCCACTGTCACCAGCACACCCACTTTGGTATCAACTATCTGGGCATGGATAGAGAACCTTTTAAACAAAATACCACGTAAGTACTTAAAGAGTGCAGAGACTGTTCATGCAGTGTATTTGTTGTATACAGATTCATTAGAATACCTTTATAATTGCACAACTGAGGACCCTTTCACACTAGAGCACTTTCATTGCATTGCGTTACTCGTTTTTGACGCTAAAGCATTGAAAGCCTTTGGGAAATTTCATAACTGATGTGGGGCGATGCGTCGGAAGTATTACATTTGACGCAAAAGCATCAGTGCATTATGGGTCAACATCTTTGTCGATGGCGCTGCAGCTATTTTTACAATTTTCCGCATTCATGTTGCGGTGCGCATGCGTGGTAGCAAGTTTTGTCACTTCACTTGCTTGTGATGCGTATTTCTGCCACAGGAAAGGATCTCTAGAGAGCCTCACTTAAAATTTGAATTGATGCCTAAAATTAAATGAAGGCTCATTACCGTGCGTTTTTGCGGTACGATGCAATCGTCTGATCGCACCGCAATAAAAACGCTGGTTGCTGGTGTGAAACCAGCCTGAAGCTTCGAATCACTAAGACACCTTCTGTAAAAAAAGAAAGGGTCAGTAAAATATACTGCACTTTTTTCATAAATTCACTAAATTCACACAAGGTTATAGTGAATTGTCATGCAGTTCACTTGAATGGGAGCGTTTAGCCAACGAGTCCCGAACGCTTGGCGGTAACCGCCACCAAGCGTTTGTGTGACCCAGCCCTCAGTTACTGACAGCTCCAGGCTGTAGATAAATACTGACCATCTCACGTGTTTTATCGCAGGGGTTAGGGGCCGTTCACATTACAAACGTGGACGGCCACGCGTGCGGAACGCAACGCATGCGAATGCACGCCATCCGCGTTTGTTTGCGTTGCGTGGCTGATCCCATCACTGAAAAGTGAATGGGACAGCCGTGTGATTTTGCAAAAAACGCGTGCAGCATGCGTTCCTGGACCGCACTGGTCCGCAACGCATGCAGTGTGAACATCAGACAGTGCAGTCTATGCACTGTCTGATGTAGTGCGTGTCGGCATCCCACACACGTTTCCAAAACGCGGCTGGAAACGCGTGCAGTGTGAACGGGGCCTTATTCTTTGTGAATTGATATTCATAAGGTATTTACCTCACTAGTCAGTAATTCGTTTTCCATGCTGTAACAACCTTAGTGAACTGACATTTCCCTAAATTTTGGGTAAAACCAGTTGTTTGTTTTTTTTGTTTTTTTTTGCTTTGTTTTTTTTTTTGAATGTTGCATTGCTCAGTGAAAGACAGGGACGGATCTAGACCAAGTTGCGCCTGGGGCAAGGTCAGGTTTTGGCGCCTAAACTGCCATTCATTTTGCCGCCTTTTTAAGAATTCAACAAACTGCGCCTGGGGCAAGAGACCCGCCTGCCCCCCCCCCCTAGATCCATCCCTGGTGAAAGAAGCCTAAATACTTGTAGTCACTTTACTCAAGTGTTTTTCATTCTGTCTGTCCCCGTTTAATCAGTGCCACGATGGGCCATTTACGCGATCTTTGCTGTTGGAGTCTTTTTAATCCTTCTAATCATCATCTGCTGTTGTTGCTGCTGCTGTAAACGTAAGAAGAAAAACAAAGAAAAAGAAAAAATCAAGCTTGGCCCGTTAAATAAAAGCCTGACGACAAGCCTGGTAAGTGCCAACCTCCTGACAGCCATAATAATGTTCTACCAGATAACAATGATACCAGTTGAAAGCAACATTGTATCCTTCATGTAACATGTAGTGGTGGTTACCAATATGTCTTGTAATGGCAATAGAAGGTGAGTGAAATCTAGCGAGTCAGGTGCATCAATCTCACCCCAGCTGTCCATGAAAGGTGAATGAGGGCTCACATTTCAAGGCTGGAGGCTGAGAATGGGACTTTAAAACTATTTTTTTTAATCTTGCTTCCCAACTATAACAGTTGGAGCACAAGTAGAATAAGTTATTATAAACTTCTAATAAAAAACAAAGTGAAAATAAAGACAGACTGTAGTGACAATAATTTTGTTAGAGGCCACTTAATCTATCACCACTCACACTCACTCACTCTCTCTCTCTCTCTCTGCAGCCCTGGGCCTAATATAATACTATAATACAATATATTCTCATATAACACAATTTCTCTCTCTCTCTCTCTCTCTCTCTCTCTCTCTCTCTCTCTCTCTCTCTCTCTCTCGTTAAACTGGTAGGGATAAAAGCTGCTACAAATGTTACAATGGAAGAGACAAGTTTGTAATTTATTTGTTGTAATTTATTTTTGTCTAATATTGTTCTGTAGGTGCAGCCGGGTGTAGAAGATCTGAAGAAATCAAAGGAAAATGAGTATCGTGGTCGACTGCAGTACTCGGTGGAATACAACTATCAGAAAGAGGAGGTAAGGAGAAGTGTTTGCAATGCCACGTGCTAGATAAGAGAGCTTATAGTCTCTCAGCAACTTGCTATAGCTAAAAGTTCATTACTGCGCTCTCTTATCCCCACCATACATATCCTGGATTGCCTAAGTTTCAATCCACCAGGCTCTGTCATCCCTGAACCAAAGACATCCACTGCCCCATCCAGTAAGTATGTTGGTAAACCTCTAAAAACATTGGCATAGTGTAATGTGTCCCAAATCATTTATCACCCTTGTGTGCACACAGCTAAAAACAATTTAGACTGGTGCTACCACCAGGATTGCACGCAGGGACCCCCTGCTATGTCCCCACATATCCACTTGTTCTGATGGATCTGGACATATAACCATTTAGCTGCTATACAATCCGCCAGTAGGAGGTTTTATGAGGTTATAGAATTTGTATTCTGTGCAATTGAACTGTGTAGCCAAGTAGCTACACCTGTGGGCACGTGCCTACAGGCACTTAAAGTGAACCTCCAAACTAAAAATCTACTCAACAGCACTGAAAAGGCTTGGTGGTTTCACAGCATCAGAACAAAACCGGAAGTGCCCTTTTTAATGTTCCAAAACTTTTTGGAAGCATTTTAAACACCTCCACCCTCCTCCCTTCCCCTCACTGTTCATGGATCTTGTCTTCCAGGCATTTGTAGGCTGTCAAAAGCAAGCTCACATACATTGGCCAGGTATCGAACCCAGGTCAACTTCTTGGAAGGCAGCTATGCTCACCACTATACCACCAACATTACAGGCTGAAGCCAGCGAGTTCACTCATCTCTTCAACTACAAGAAAGGCCCAGGAGTAGTCTTAGCCACCGTAATATCTATGTTACGGCAGGGTCCTTATTACACTTTCTCTTACAGGGCTATGGAATCCGTTTTGCCCATGCGATAAAGCGAGGTGCAACAATGAAATCATGCCTAGCAGAGGATGGTTTCAATCCATCGACCTCTGGGTTATGGGCCCAGCACACTTCCACTGCGCCACTCTGCAGTCTGCTTACATTTGTATACAATCTTCAAGTTTAAGAAAGGGTACATTAGTTGAAATAGTTACACTACTATCTGTTACAGCAAGGCGCAAATGACATTTTCTCTTAAGGGGCTATGGCCGCCGATTGGCCCATGTGGTAATCGGTGGCCATAGCCCCTTAAGAGAAAATGTCATTAGGGCCTTGCTGTAACATAGATTGTAGTGTAACTATTTCAACTAATGTACCATTCTTAAACTTGAAGATTGTATACAAATGTAAGTAGACTGCAGAGTGGCACAGTGGAAGTGTGCTGGGCCCCTAACCCAGAGGCCGATGGATCCAAACCATCCTCTGCTAGGCATGATTTCATTTTTGCACCTCGCTTTATCACATGGGCAAAACGGTTTCCATAGCTCTGTAAGAGAAAGTGTAATAAGGACCCTGCCGTAACATAGATATTACGGTAGCTAAGCCTACTCCTGGGCCTTTCTTGTAGTTGAAGAGGTGAGTGTACTGTGACACCACAAAAAAAACAAAAAAAAAAACAGCAAAGCTTCCCCATATTGGAGCATTGGTCTTGGTAATGTGTTAAGCCAATGTGTTGTAAGACACAAGTAAGCTTTAGGTTAGCAGGAATGGTTGCATGGCCACCTAGCTTTTCATCCTTCCCACCCTTGCCCTGGAATCTTCCAGACTTTAAATTGCTGTCCTTTGCTGTGTGTGTTACACCAGCATCATCCAGGGGGGCACATGATCCTTCTGATTCTGAAGTCTTGAATTGAAGCCTGTAAGCAGTATCACCATGTGTCCCACTGCTTTCATCTAGCAAATTAGGCAAATAAGCAAGCTCATTTTTCTCTTGGGTATATCACAATGGTACATGCTAGGCTGGTTCCAGCATGTAGTGTTGGTGGTATAGTGGTGAGCATAGCTGCCTTCCAAGCAGTTGACCTGGGTTCAATGCCTGGCCAATGTATGTGAGCTTGCTTTTGACAGCCTACAAATCCCTGGAAAACAAGAGAGAGAGAGAGAGAGAGAGAGAGAGAGGTGGTGGTGCTTTTTTTGCCGCCGAAATAGTAATTGGATTCGGATATCGGATGCGTCAAACTATCCACAGATAGCTATCCGGGTTTGGGCCCAACTATCTGGAATCCGGATCTGGCCAGATAGCGTAAAAATGGTCGGATATCCGGGTTACCCGGATATCCGAAATCCGGATGAGCATCCCTGCCTATAGGCTCCCGTGACATAAATCCAGTTTTAGACACCACCAGGGGAGGGCTCTATGTGAGGGTTGGGTTAAGCAGTATTGACAAAAAAACGTAACGACATTAAACGTTAATATTTATTTGTTATTATTTCTCGTTTGTTTTTGTAACAGTAATTATCGTGAATAAAGCTT
This sequence comes from Hyperolius riggenbachi, assembly GCF_040937935.1. NCBI lineage: Eukaryota > Metazoa > Chordata > Amphibia > Anura > Hyperoliidae > Hyperolius > Hyperolius riggenbachi. The sequence continues at coordinate 113,081,693 of NC_090656.1, read as the reverse complement.
GACAATGGTTCTCGTTAGCAAATTTCGTTAATACCTGTCACCAAATTCGTTAATAAGTCGGGCCCTTTTTTCACGGCGCCCTTTTTTCATGCACGCACGTGGCAATATCTTACAGTTTTAGCCTAAAAATCGTTCTACACACTGCTTGTTCATTTTTTTTTCACTTCGACATGGACTCAAGGTAGGTACTGTGCCCATTTTATTCCATCTCTATCTGGTGCAAGTGTCCAGACTTTGCACTAGTGTTGCGATCATTTTCCCACTGAGAGGATTAGTTGGCTGACTAGCTTTGTTGTAAACTGTTGCGCAGGGACACAGTTTTTTTTTTCATCCGCCAGTAGAAGGCCCAGACTCTTCTTGACTCCCAGGTGACAGCAGCAGCATGCCTCCATGCCAGCTTAGCACCATGCCTGACCTCGGCTGTCCCCAGCAGTCACATAAATGTTGAACGCTTTACTCCACAGCCGAGCTCCACAGCTTGGACAATTCAGGAGATGTATTGTGAGGAAAAGAGAGCGCACTAACAAACGTTTAACATCTTTGTGGTACCTGTGTTGGGCTATTAGTGTGCGACCCGCCTCATATTGACTAACTGTGACCGGTAATATAAACCTATTCTTTTATCAACTTTCCATAGTGTTTCAAGCACTTACTGATATTCGTGTTTTGTAATAAGGGTATAAGCTATACATCTACTTTTATTACAAAAAACTTCAATACATAGATGCATTGACTCCAAAACAATAATTAGGAAAATCCAAATCACCATCAAGTTTGTTAAAGGGAACCTGAAGTGAGTGGGATTTGGAAACATTTATTACCTTTAAACAATACATAATGCCTGGCAAGGAAATGAACAGCGCTACTTAAAAACAGACAAGTGCCTACCTGCAAAAGAGTGCAAGCCCCACTTGTGGGATAAAATACACACCTAGCATACACATGACCTGTCTACTACTGGAGGATGTTGGTTTCCGTAACAGCTTGCATGCAACCTATTAAGTACTCGTCCCTCCCACTGCGAAGAAGTCAATCCTCCATGGGAGGGGACCTAACACTAACTAAATCCTAACCTATGTATATGCATAGCCTGGGTGCGGCTAATCAAGTAAATTCGAAAATTGAAAATTGCGCAAAAGGTGGATCAGCGCATCACCAGGCCGCCTCCGAATGGCCTCGAATCAGAGGTGCGCTGAGCCCTCCCAGAAACTGCAAACGCACCTTGAACCCAAACGGAAGCTCTGCATATACACCAAAAGCAAAGCTGTTAAGTGGGAGCAGCTGACCAAAAATGAATTAAATTAGTACATGGCAAGGAACCTAGCCTACACACAGGCCCGGATTTCTGCAAAGGCCACAAAGGCCATGGCCTAGGGCGATAAAATTAGATAAGATCAGAAGGGCGGCATGACTTGGAGAGAGAAGAGGTCATATGTCAAAGTAAATCATCTCCTCTGTTCCCGCAGCGCAGCCAGCCAGCACCCTGCTCTGCACTAATAGATGAATTCCAGAGTTTCCCAATCCCTGCGCCTCTCACTTCCTGATGTGTTATTACAATCAGGATCAATCATAACTGTCACCTGATGATCCAATTATCTATATGATCGACATACAGTACAAGAGGATGTGAGAAATGCCAGGGATTTACATTACAAAGCAGATAAAACTAAGTTCCGCTGAGTTCTAATGCAGGCATTCACAAACATTTCTGCTAGTTTCTTTGCCTTTTTTACAGCTGTGACACTGACCCCAGCAGTTGTAAATTACACTTTCTTATCTAGGCCTAATTTATTGCTTTTTCTTCCTAGCCAGTGATTTCCTCTCTGCTTAAGTTAACTCTTTCCTGACCATTTTCTGTCCTTCAGCTCCGACCATCTATGAGAACTGCTGCAGCCTGGAATAAAAATGCTGTATGCTTCCCTTTCATTGCTAAACTGTCACTGTCACCTGAGCTGTTACTACCTCTATGCTAGTGTGTATGGTTTGGCATCCTTCTTTCCTGTAGCAGTAGAGCATTGTACCATCTTAGCCATCAGCAAAAGCAGAGAGTTTTGAATCAGGATGATACCATTTATTGGCTTAAAAGAAAAAGAGTAATCGTTCTGCTAATAAACCTTCATCAGACTTTGTTCCTGTATACTGCCAATATGTTAGAGCACACCACCATATGGACATTCAACATTTAAAAGAGATATGTAGATTTTTCAGAAAATATAAATAAATGTCATTCAGATGCTTTAAAGTGGACCTGAACTCTTGCACAGGACAGAAGGAAAACAGAGAAATGCACCATGTATGTATTTAGAGAGCTTTTCGAATTCTTCCACATCTGTATCTAATCACAAATTTGGTATCTTCCCTGTGTCACCTGACTGCCACAGCATATAAGCTTATTTTAAAGCACAAGATGTTAATATATTTGCTTCCATTAAAGTAGGAATTAGACACACTGTCTATTTATTGCAGGATTTGTATCAGCTGTAACAAAGAAATGTTTTTTCCTTAAAGGTTATTATGTTGTTGAGTATCTTTTAGAGCAGAGAGGAAGTTCTGAGTTCAGGTCCACTCTAATTACAACAGAACATCCAAAGTGGGTCTTGACAGGATGTTTGCTACTTACCTGTTCTCTGTTTTGGATGAGCTTCTCTCCATTGCACTGCCCTGCCACCTGTTTGTGGCTCCGACTGCAGCCAGTCGCACAGAGGATAAAGAAGCAGTGCATGCTCTGCCCACTTGCGCTCCCTGTAATTTCCCGCTCCTGCCTAGATGTGCACAGCAACCGAGGCCAGTATAGTGTTATGCATTCTTGACGAGTACCGATCATACATCACTGTAATTTCTCAAGTATGCATTCCCAGAACACTATACGCTGCTGTGCACATTCGAGTATGAGCGCAAATTTCCATTGTGAGAGGACAGAGCATCCACTGATTCTTTGTTCAATGAGGGGCACAGCAGCACAACTGAAATGAGCCCATTCAAACCAGTGATTGCTAGTCAGATAGTTGGACAGAATGTTTTTTGGTGGTGGTGGTGGTGGGGGGGTGCTTGGTGACAGCAGGCCTAGGGCACTGGTAAGTACAAATCCGGCCCTGCATACACATGACCTGTCTACCACTGGAGGATGTTGGTTTCCATAACAGCTTGCATGCAACCTATTAAGTACTCGTCCCTCCCCCTGCGAAAAGGTCAATCCTCCATGGGAGGGGACCTAACACTAACTAAATCCTAACCTATGTATATGCATAGCCTGGGTGCGGCTAATCAAGTAAATTTGAAAATTGAAAATTGCGCAAAAGGTGGATCAGAGCATCACCAGGCCGCCTCCGAATGGCCTCGAATGCCTGGCTGTCCTGCTGATCCTCTGCCTCTAAAGGTGTGTATGCACCCTTTGACTTGTGTCGCCCGTCAGGGATTGGCACCCGCTCCCCTTGGATGACATCACTGGGCCAGGCGTACAGACGTTTGTCAGCTGTGTAGCTGATGACGCGTACTGTTGCTATGTGGGGGGGGGGGGGGGGGGGCAGAGGGACAATGGAGCAGCGCATGCATGATGGCAGAGTAGCAAGGAGAATGTCACTGTTCTCCAAAAATACTGCTGATTGTCTACCATTGGCTAAAGATCATGTGGACATACAGAAGGATACTAGTAGTGCTGTAATGTTGTATGTATGGATGAAGCCACAATAGAACGTTCAACCTAAACTGAGAAGGATATGGACTTTTCCTTTTCAAATAATACCAGTTGCCTGACTCTCCTGCTGATCCTGTGTCTCTAATACAGGCATGGGCAAACTCGGCCCTCCAGCTGTTACGGAACTACAAGTCCCACAATGCATTTGCCTTTGAGTCATGACTGTGGCTGTCAGACTCCTGCAATGCATTGTGGGACTTGTAGTTCCTTAACAACTGGAGGGCCAAGTTTGCCCATGCCTGCTCTAATACTTTCAGCCACAGCCCCTGAACAAGCATGCAGATCAGGTGCTCTGACTGAAGTTACACTGAATTAGCTGCATGCTTGTTTCATGTGTGTGATTCAGCCACGACTGAAGCCTAAGAGATCAGCAGGACTAACAAGCAAATGGTATTGTTTAACAGGAAACGTCCATAATATCCCTCTCCGTTTAGGTTCCCTTTAAAGGGTACCTGTAGTTGGGGGGAAAAAAGTTAGATACCTCAGTAGAGAGAAGCACTATACATCAAAGAAAAAAAGCCATCCATACGGCAAAACAATGTATATAATAATAACACAATTGTCTCAAAATATATAAATGTTTATTATTATCAATGGAGAACAGTCATATAAAAACAATTAAAAACCTAAAGTACAGTACATGGGGCCGTAAAAATAAACTGTAATAAATGTATAATATTATGGTTACATCAATTTCACCATGACAATATCTGTAAACCTGGGGTCTAAAGGAAAGACAAATATACGTGTGATTGTCTGAGCCACAAAATCCAATATCCACACTTGAACAATACACATGAAAAATTATATACTAGTGATCAAATCAGAAAATAGAAAATCCATATATGTATATAAGTGTGCCAGATACGTGTGGACAAGGAGACCGGACATCAGAACCTCTGCAAAAGTAAAGGAGATATGGAAAGTGTCTTACCAAAAGCGTACCCCAGGAAATAAACGTCCGCTGCGCTGTCCCTCACATGTATCGCAGCTAACCTGCTGCTTCTTCAGAGGATAATGGAGTACACATGAGCTTCTCCATTAAATACAAGCACCGCCGCCGCTGCCGCCCTAGCTGTTTGCGTGACATAGCCACGTCATGCCAAACGCGATGGCGTAGCGCGTCATCACATGACAACTACATGTTCAGTAGAGAGAAGCCTCTGGATAGTCCTAAGGCTTCCCCGATCTTATGCCCCTCTGATCCTGCACTGTAGTACAGAGGTCCTCATGCATGGCTTTTTTTTTCCTCTTTTTTTTCAGAAGTTTTACAGCAAGCTATTTGTTTATACTTAAACTTTTGTGAGATTTTGAAATAAACATTAATTGGTATGGTTATAAGCACGAGATGCTGCACTGAGTTCAGTCTGTCATTTTTCGTTTTCATCATCATAGATCACTGTTGCCGTGAAGCAAGCTGCGGCTCTCAAAGCTATGGACAGTGGAGGAACTTCAGACCCATACGTTATAGTGTATATGACCAATGACACTAGCAAGAAGCACGAGACCAAAGTATATCGGAAGACACTCAGCCCTACCTTCAATGAGTCCTTCACCTTCAAGGTATGTGGAATATTGCTAACAGATGAACGTAGGGAGGACATTTCAGTGTTGCTTGCGAATTTTCGCCAAAGCCATTTTCGCATCGAAAATCCCATTTTCGATTTCGCCGAATTTTCACGAAAATAGGTACTATTTTCGCTTCAAAAGGCGAAATTTCGCATTAATATTTGCATTAATTTTCGCCTAAAGTCCGTTTTTTTCGCGTTGAATATCTAAGCCCCCTTAAAGGCTAGAATCACCAAATTTGCAGGGTATATTAAAGAGATATGTGGGTACAAGAGGAAAAAGAAATTTTTCAAAAAGACCTTATAGTTTTTGAGAAAATCGATTTTAAAGTTTCAAAGGAAAAAAAGTATACATTTAAATGCAGTAAATGACAGTTACTTAAAGGGATACTGTTGGAGGGGGTCGGGGTAAAATGAGTTGAAGTTACCCGGGGGTTCTAATGGTCCCACACAGACATCCTGTGCCCACCAGCCACTCCCCAATGCTCCGGCCCCGCCTCTGGTTCACTTCTGGAATGTCAGACTTTAAAGTCTGAAAACCACTGCGCCTGCGTTGCCGTGTCCTCACTCCCGCTGATGGTACCAGGAGCATACTGCGCAGGCCCAGTATGGTCTGTGCTTGCGCCGTGTGCTCCTGGTGACATCAGGGGAAGCGAGGACACGGCAACGCAGGCGCAGTGGTTTTCAGACTTTAAAGTCTGAAATTCCAGAAGTGAACCGGAGGCAGGGCCGGAGCATTGGGGAGTGGCTGCGCGGGCACAGGATGCCTGCGGGGGACCATTAGAAGCCCCAGGTAACTTCAACTCATTTTCCCCCGACCCCCCCCCCCCCCTACAGTATCCCTTTAAGCAAACCTAGAGGTAGTGTAAAATTACTAATATCAAAAGAAAGGGCCAAGTGCAAAGGGCCAAGTGCAAAGGGCCAAGTGCAAGGGCAAAGGGCCAAGTGCAAAGGGCCAAGGGTCAAGTGCAAAGGGCCAAGTGCAAAGGGCCAAGTGCAAGGGCAAAGGCCCAAGTGCAAAGGGCCAAGTGCAAAGGGCCAATTGCACGTGCAAAGGGCCAAGTGCAAAGGGCCAAGTGCAAAGGGCCAAGTGCAAAGGCAAAGTGCAAAGGCAAAGGGCCAAGTGCAAAGGCAAAGGGCCAAGTGCAAGTGCAAAGGGCCAAGTGTCAAATGAAAAGGGCCAAGTGCAAAGGCAAAGGGCCAAGAGCCAAGGGCTCTTTGCACTTGGCCCTTTTCATTTGACCCTTGGCCCTTTGCACTTGCACTTGGCCGTTTGCACTTGGCACTTGTTCTTGGCACTTGGCCCTTTGCACTTGGCACTTGGCCCTTTGCACTTGGCAGTTTGCACTTGGCACTTGCTCTTGGCACTTGGCCCTTTGCACTTGGCACTCGGCCCTTTGCACTTGGCAGTTTGCACTTGGCCCTTAGCCCATGGCACTTACACTTGGCCCTTTCTTTTGATATTAGTAAATTTACACTACTGCTAGGTTTGCTACAGTAACTGTCATTTACTGCATTTAAATGTATACTTTTTTCCTTTGACACTTTAAAGTCAATTTTCTCAAAAACTATAAGGTCTTTTTGAAAAATTTCTTTTTCCTCTTGTACCCACATATCTCCTTAATATACCCTGCAAATTTGGTGATTCTAGCTTGTAAGGGGGCTTAGAAATTCAACGCGAAAAAAACAGACTTTAGGCGAAAATTAATGCGAATTTTCACCTTTCGAAATGAAAATAGTACTTATTTTCACGAAAATTCGGCGAAAAGAATATTTGCATTTTCGCTCATCACTGGGACATTTGTTACAGCCTCATGGTTAAAAAGTTTTAAGTGTGTGTTGGTAGACGTAAACCTCTTCAATGGTTCCACACTGGTGCATGGAGATGTACTTTCCAAGAGTTGTTTAGATTAGCAACAGGCCACTGAACACAAGTGCTGAAGTGATAAATGCTTGAATAGATATTCCAGTCTGAGGGACCCGGCACCTATCCTTAAGGCCCGGCTCACACTTGCGTTAAAATACGATCCGTTCGTGGATCGGAATGGAACGGATCCTAACGGATGCTAATGGATCCAATGTTAGCCTATGGATCTGTTCACATATACGTCCATTCAAACAGATCCGTTCCACATGATCCGCTGAGTGGAACGCAAGTTTCCTGCTTCACCATTTTTTCCGTACTGCTGAGCCAAGCGAAACAGAAGCTGAAGCGCTAGATTGGGGCAATGGGGCAATGAGAAAGCGGAACGCTTCCTCACACTAGTGAAGAAACAGACCGTTCGAAAGGGCAAAATCCACTTTGCGGGTGGGGAAACAGAATGAAAGTAGTGGCAACAGAAAGTGTGGCAACAGAATGAAAATGGATCTGATCAACCGGTGATCAGATCAATTTTCACAGATCCGTTTGCCACTGTAACGCAAGTGTGAACCGGGCCTAAGTGGCTTCTCTATTTGTACAAAAATTATAGCATAACATCATTACATTGCACCCCTGGCACCAGATCAATGCTCTAGCAGCTGTTTTCTGATGCAGCTAGCTTTATTTCAGTGCAGGTCATGTGACGTTTGTTGTGACATGGCATGTGCAAAGGACAATCGTGATTGTTGGATCATTGAGGTTCAGATGACAGATCAGGTATCATATTATGCAACTCTGTTTTTGCATTTCTGCTTTAAAAGGGATAGAGGAGGACTACAGGGGTGTAGGGGTACTATGGAAGTACTTGTGCTGGGAAGACCCTATGGCTGCACTTGTAATGGAGGGGAGCATTGTGGTAGCTGCATTTCACATGGGGAGAGTGGAAAGAGAAGGCCTGGGGCAGGCATTGTAGCTGCATTTGTCAGGGGAGGGCATTGTGGTGGCTGTGTCACTTTAAATTTGGAGAAATAATGACTATTCTTGTCATGGGGGACAGTGTGGTGCCTCAATATATTTATTGTATTTATAAAGCGCCAACATATTACTATATGCGTATATACATTATATGAGATGATTATGGTTGAATTTTTTAAGGAGAAATATTATGATTGCACATGTGATATGGGAAATATTATGCTGCACTTCTTTAAAGAGGGGTATTATGTCTGTTCTTCTTTTTAGGGGAATATAATGTAAAGTATAGATCAGGGTTGGCCCTTTAAAAAAATCCCAGTTTTTGGAGTTCTGACAGAGCATCACAAAACCTTAGAAAACAATAATGAAAGTAATATGGCACAACCACAAAGCTCAAAAAAGGGGCCTCCAACACCTAAAAACTGGGCAGTAATCCAAGACCTTAAACAACAACCACTTTAAACCATACGCTTTACAAAGTGTGTCTTTCTAGAAAAGAGAGCAGAAGAAACCATTGCTTTTTCTTTGCAAAGACTAGATAACACATTTGCATTTCTCACAACCAAGTGGGGAAAGTTCCCTCAGCAACATGGAAGATGACTCTCTGGCCAGATGAGGCTAAAGCTGGGTTTACATCAAAATTATAACTGGTGAGGGGCGCTGCTTCTAATTCAATTAGTAATGTGTTGGGGGTTGTCACTACAATGACAATACCATATATTGCCCAATAATGACCATCTACCTCCTGCTGCTGACCATCGATGATGGACTTCTTCCACTTCCCCACCCCACAAAAGAATCTGTATATATAATTGCTGAAGGTGCGCTGGACATATACAATTATAAATTATTCCTAGTTACATAGGGGTGTCCTAAATATAAGGATCAAAATATAAGGATCAAAATTGATATTTCAATCAATAGATAGCTTTATTAAGATGAATTACTGTATCAAGAATTTTACATAAAATAATATAAAATATACATGGATAATCACATGAACCACATATACTCATATACACTCATCCTGGAGCATACTGGTTCCCCTTGAAAAACTAAAAAGGAGTTATTTCCCCCTTAAAATACAAAAACTTAAAAGAAGCAAGATTCCAAGGAAAAAATCGTTTTCAGATAGAAAACTTTCAGAAGAGTGCCTCTGCATAACCTGCATACATTTCTTCCCCCAATGTGAATTGGTCTAACAAAGAGGAGTAGTACCACCGATATGTGTTCCACCAATAAGTAAGGATCTCCTTATGAGGGCTGATAGTTATTGCACATGCGATTTTAGAATAATGGAGTGTTAAATCTCACCATCCAGGTTCTCATCGAGCCGTCGTTGCTGGTGGGTACGTACTGGATATACGATGTTACCTCTGTAACTCCCTCAATATTCTCCGGCTCCTCTCGCTATATCTCCCAAGCTCACAAGATCGCAGATTCACACCGCTGATCAGCCGTCCTGGCTCGAGACAGCTTCCGGTTCCAAGTGATGACGTCACTTCCCTTAGTGCGTCTCACTGTGCTGTAGTAGCCTCTTCCTTGCGCTCCACCAATAGCTTCAATGTGCCGTCCTTCAGCAATTATATATAAAGCTGGGTTTACGCCTTTAAAAAAAATTACACACGAATTTGCAAAAAACAGGTTAGCCACACATACAGTAAAAGTCGATGGAAATTCACTCTTCTGCTAGAAAATTGTGAAATCGAATTTATAGATGTGCAAAAACTCTTACAATTTGCAGCACACATTTTTATACCACATGCAAATTCTTATAGACTTTCATCAGCAACTCTGAAAGAATGCACACAAAAAAATGCAAACCATGAATGGTGTCCAGTAGTACATCAGTACTGCAGTAGTAGTGTACATCACAGGAGAAGCCAACACTTCCCAGAACCCTAATAACACTATTCCCAGAGTGAAGTATGGTGGTGGCAACATTATGCTCTTGGAGTAAATGAAAGATGGATGGCACTAGGGCTGCAGATATGTCGCGGCCAACCATCCCAAACCTCCATCACAGGGGATGAGGCCCGCAAGCTAGGGGGGGGGCCTGGTCCTGTATAATGCAGAGTGGCAGCGGACATTACCTACTCTCGGTGGCGATACAGGTTCCTCCTCACTTCCTGTTCAGTTTGCAAGTTCCGTGAAGCCAGGCCAGCCAATCATCATGTAGCTTCAGTCCAATGTCACTGGCTGCACAATACTTGAAAACTGAACCACTGCTGGGAGCAGATAATGTATAATGCTCTGCTCCGCTTCCATTCTGCAGGACTGCTCCCACTCTCCTACCCCAGGCCCTTTGGCGATGGGGGGGGGGGGGGGGGTCACAAGGGCTATTGTTACACACCTGAATGGCACTAAATACAGGAAAATTGTTGAGGAAAACCTATTCCAATCTGAGATATGAGATTGGGACAAAGGTTCAGCTTCCAGCAGAACAATAGCTGCAAATGTATTACTTAGGTTATACTAGAATGAAAGAGAGACATTAAAATGTCTTGGAATGGTCTAGTCAGTCCCCAGACCTCAATCCAAATGAGAATCTGTGGCATGAAGAATGTTGTACACCAACGCAACCTCTCTAGTTTGAAGCTTTTGTTGCAGTTTGACATGAGGAATGAAGGGAAATCACAATGGCTAGATTATACAGAGACCTAACGCAGCTGTAATTGCAGCAGGTTGTGGCTTTGCAAAGTATTGACTTTGAGGGGTGGATATTCATACACGCTTGCGATTTCTGTTTGTGTCAAAATAAAAAATATCTTGAACTCTTTAATCAGTAGGCTTGTTGTGGTGCTACCTTCGAAAAATCCATTTTAAAGCGGACCCAAACCAAACATTTTTTTAATTCAAAATATTTAGTTGCACCACTCTGACACATACAAAGATAAATAAACACTCCTTCAAGCCTATGAGCATTTCAGTGCATGCTTTTCACCCTTCTCTTTTCATAACTAGGGTTATACAGGTGGCAGCCATTAGCAATTCCTCCTTTGCTGGACACCATCTACTCCAACAGTTTGCCGTATTCTGTCCCGGCAATATGAAATGAAGGGAGGGGTTCCTCCAATAAATGTAAAATATTTTATATGTGTCATCATGCAGCTGAAAAAAGGCTGCTATTTATTATTATAATTTAGAAAATAGATTTTATTTCTGAAATCTTGTATTTTTAATTTGGGTCCACTTTAATTCCAGGTTGTATTATGAGCCAACATGACAAGTATGGGTCAAAGGGGGTAAAATGAAAACTTTTTTCGAGGAAATTTATGGTTAACATGATTCTTAATGAATTATTAGACCTGCTACCACTAAAGATTTAAATGTCAGCTGTAGACCACAAGCTTTGCCAGCAAGATATGGTTTGTGGGACTTCTTTTTAGCAGGATGGTGGGTTGACCACTGACAAACTTTTTAGCTAGCAAAGCTCTTGTGTGGAGGCCCACAACTTGTTTACTGTGGTTGAGCCCTGTAGACGAGTGTGAGCTCCTAAGATGACTTTCAGTTCATTTTGTAGGACCTATTTGCCTAAAGATCCAGAGTATTTCTAATGCCTCTTTTCCACAATAATCTGACAGGCGGTGAATTTACTGCTTGTCAGCTGCCCAATCCACCAGCCATGCGCTCGCTAGCGCTTGGCAAGGGTGAAAGACAGGCGCAACACCCCCCCCCCCCCCCCCCCATAGCATTGCATTTGAGCACAGCGGTTGCCGTACTCAGATGCGACATGAGACTTTTATTGCCGCATGATAACACCGCCACGTATCGGTGCTCGACACACATGGTGTTACAACCGCTGCCATTCAGCTGCATTTTAATTGCACCTGAATGTCAGTTTTGGGTGGACGGGACGCTGAGCTGCAACAAATGCGCAGTTCAACCGTCAGTGGAAAAGAGGCCTAACAGTCCCCAGGCAGGACAGGAAATTTGGGTGCCCGTGGCTAACGGACCATTTGGGGCCACATAGGCGCTTATGCATTATATGCATAATGCATACTAAGCACCCAAAGCAGAACTTTGAGCATGCGAAAATTATCATTTTGAAAATTACAATGTTATAGTTTTTTTGAAAATAGTTTTGAAAGTTAGAACGTTATAGTAATTTTAGATTTTTAATGTTTTTGTATTTACAAATCATGCATTTTTTTTAATTCTTGTTTTTAAATTCATTGTTTTTAAACATTATAAGGTTAGGAAGGGGGTTTTAGGGTTAGGCATCAGGAAGGGGGAGGGGGTTAGGCATCATGGGTTGTGTTAAGTAGTAGTAAAATATTAATATAATGAGATTTTTTTATGATAATTTACACTATTTGCACTTTAAAGGGACACTTAAGTCAAACAAAAAAAATGAGTTTTACTCACCTAGGGCTTCCAATAGCCCCCTGCAGCTGTCTAGTGCCCTCGCCGTCTCCGGCCGATCCTCCTTACCTCGCCAGCAGCTACTTCCTGTTTCGGTGACAGGAGCTGACAGGCTGGGGACGCGAGTGATTTTTCGCGTTCCCAGACACATTAGAACCCTCTATGCTGCTATATGGTATATGATATATGCTATAGCAGCATAAATGGCGCTATTGTGGCCAGGAACGCGAAGAATCACTCGCGTCCCAGCCTGTCAGCTCCTGTCACCGAAACAGGAAGTGGCTGAAGGCGGGGCCAGGAGGATCGGAGGGAGATGGCGAGGGCACCGGACAGCTGCAGCGGGCTATTGGAAGCCCCAGGTGAGTAAAACTTTTTTTTTTTGACTTAAAGAGGAACTGTAACGACAAAACGGCCCCTGGGGGGTACTCACCTCGGGTGGGGGAAGCCTCAGGATCCTAATGAGGCTTCCCACGCCGTCCTGCGTCCCTCGGGGGTCTCGCTGTAGCCCTCCGTACAGCCGTGACGCAATATTTACCTTCCTGGCTTCAGCGCATGCGCTCTGATGGCTGTCGGCGCCGAAGTAGGCGGAAATACCCGATCGCCGTCGGGTCTGCTCTACTGCGCAGGCGCAAGTTTCCGGCGCCTGCGCAGTAGAGCGGACCCGACGGAGATTGGGTATTTCCGTCTATTTCCGTGCCGAAAGTCGCCACAGCGCCCCCGCTGGAGCCAGCAATGGTAAATATTGAAGCTACAGTCGGCTCTGTCGCCGGCTGTTCGGAGGGATGCAGCGAGACCCCCGTGGGACAGAGGACGGCGTGGGAAGCCTCATTAGGATCCGGAGGCTTCCCCCACCCGAGGTGAGTACCCCCCAGGGGAGGTTTTTGTTGTTACAGAGTCTCTTTAAGTGTCCCTTTAAAATCAAAGAGTATAGGTAGATATTGATAATTTTATTAAAGAAAAGGGGGGCGCCAATTTTTCCTTGCGCCCCTGTTTCATGCCCCAGTGCCTGGCTGGGACTATCTAAGCTACACAAGCTTATTTACCAGAAAATGACTGGCTGTCACATGTTTCATTGTCCAGGTCCCTCAGGCAGATATACCGGAAACATTTGCGGTGATGCAGGTCTACGACTTCAACCGTTTCTCGAAGCACGATGTGATTGGAGAGGTCCGGCTGACATTGGGAGAAATGAATCTGCAGCATGTTATTGAGGAATGGAAAGAGCTGGGGCCTGCAGGAAAGGCAGAGGTAAGAGTGCACCAGCACTGATCCGTGTCATGGGAATTGTGCTACCATATAAACAGTCACTATCATTTTCTCTCTTCCATTGTATAGTATGAAAAACTGGGGGATATTTGCTTCTCTCTGAAATATGTTCCTGTGACTTCAAAGCTTGTTGTGGTTATCCTGGAGGGAAGGAAACTGAAGAAAATGGACAATGATGGCTTTTCAGGTAAACCTGGAATAAAAGCTAAGTTGAGTTCAGTGTTTCATATTTTAGTGCTCAGTCTCTCATGGTATCAGTGTGTGTGATTTGTCTGCAATCATGTATTCTAAAGCCTAAATATCCTACCTTTAGCCTAATATCCTACCTTTAGCCTAAACATGCTACCTTTAGCCAACTAGAAAGCAAAGCCTTGCTTTTTTTTAAATCAGAAGGTAATTTTAGATCATCACTTCCAGACTATCAGCTTTCCTGAGCGCCCAAATTTCCAGGCACCCTTTTATTACATACACATTCAATCTCATGTCTTCCAACCATCGCACACCTCCTGACTTTAACCTTCAGAAGACCGTTCCATGCCATTTGGCGTGGATGCGGCGGCTGCCCCAGGGCCGCCTAACGCCGATTGCCATGCAGTCCTGGGGGCGGAGTGTGCAGGGGATTGCGTGCGCATCTTCGCTTGAATGAGCGATCGCCACTCGGAGACTGTTAAACAGCGAAACTGCCATCTAATAACAGTGTACAGCGCTGTACTGGGGACAGCAGTGTGACACGGCTGTTGCTCTGAGGGACTCAGGAGCGATCTGCTGTGATAGGCTGAAGCCTATCACAGTCGATTGCTGTAATTGGCTGACAGGGGGAGGGAAGGAGGGAGAGGGGGAAAAAAATACACAAATTTGATTAAAAAAAATAAATATTGACAAAAAATAGGCAAACATTGGGGGAGCGATCAGACCCCACCAACAGAAAGCTCTGTTGGTGGGGAGAAAAGGGGGGAGGAATCACTTGTGTGCTGAGTTGTGTGGCCCTGCAGTGACCTATTTAGTGAAAAATGGCCTGGTCTTTAGGGGGTTTAAGCCTGTGGTCTTTAAGTGGTTAAAGGGAACCTTAACTGAGAGGGATATGGATGTTTCCTTTTAAATAATACCAGTTGCCTGGCAGTCCTGCTGATCTCATTGGCTGCAGTAGTGGCTGAATCACACACTTGAAACACGCATTCAGCTAATCCAGTCTGACTGCAGTCAGAGCACCTGATCTGCATGCTTGTTGAGGGGATGTGGCTAAAAGTATTAGAGACACGGGATCAGCAGGAGAGTCAGGCAACTGGTATTATTTTAAAAGGAAAAATCCATATCCTTCTCAGTTTAGGTAGTGGGGGGTAGTGGTTAAGGTTAGGCAGCGGGAATGGAGTAGTCAAGGTTAGGCAGTGGGGGATCGTGGTTAAGGTTAGGCAGTGGGGGGTCGTGGTTAAGGTTAGCCAGCAGTGGGTGGAGTGGTCAAGGTTAGGCAGCGGGAATGGAGTAGTTAAGGTTAGGCAGTGGGGGTGGAGTGGTTAAGGGTTAGACACCAGGTGGGGTCTTAGGATTAGGCATAGGTAGAGGGTGTTCAGTGTGACAGTAGGAAGGCATAGCTATACATGCTCCTGGCGATCTCATCTCCTCCACTTCCTGGTTTGTTTGCAGGTGTGTCCTGCAGCCAGTCGATCTCCATGTGGATTCAGTCCCCACATGGTGATTTGATGGCTGCAGGACATCTGCAAACTAACGTAACTAACCTATGTATAATAATGCTAGAGTAGGGTTAGGTTAGGATACAGTCAAATATCTGTAAAGATTACCCTTATTTTACTATAGGAATTTAGTAGAAAATCTGTAATTTTTCAAATAATCTACTACCGGCAGTCTTTGGCGCTATTTTTTTCCCTGTACCAATTTTATAGGTACATGGGGACAGCAGCCAGCATAGGGGTCTGGGCCAGGGCCACCTTCAGGGCATCACTGGGGGTACTACTATATGGGGCCCAAGTAAATCTGGGGCTGGCAAACAGGCCCTAGCTGCAGTCAAAGATGCCAGGAGGCTAAGCCAGGAGTTACCTTAGCCAGTTAGTGAATGAAGTAAATCTGAGACAAATGGTAAAAAAATGATTTTTACTTACATGGGGCTCCATCCAGCCCCCTGTAGTCCGGCAGCTCTCTCAATACACTTCTGGTCTGATCCGTTGAGCTCCGGTAAAGTCTGTACAATCCACTAGGGTTGTGGGACAATACACATGCCCTGCTCAGGGCCCAGTGACTCCTCCATCCTGCTCTCATAGCTGGGAGCAAGCACAATTACATTCTTAATGAACTGAACATACGCAGAACGGATCAGTGAATAATGGTGCACAGCTCCTATGCATACAAATGGTGCCGCATTAAAAAGATAGTTTCTCCAAGATGATCCGGCACAGCTCTTTTAATCAGAAAATTATTTTATTGGATCATGAAAGTACAAGCATTAAAGCTGAATAGTGGCTACGGTCCACCGTTTCGGACCATCACAGTCCTTGTTCACGCCACACAGCCAAATGAACAACTGCAAGCATGTTCCTTATATAGTCAAAGCTATGACATGGCAACCAATCAGAGAAACCTATGCAAATGACTGGACCTGATGGGGAACTACAGGGCTTGTCCACAAAGGGTACAGCCCTCCCACTCCATTGGTCAAACATTTTGAAATGCATGATGTCATTGCAGCAACATAAACATGTAAATAGAAACGTTTCTAACTCTGATCTATTGCACCTATTAAACATCTAAAATGATCCAAGGAGGAATCCAGGGCATCATGATGCAGAGGGCATGGGCATGGATGTGTCATACACAGTGTAAAACTGTAAATAAAAGTACTCAGAGCGCTGCCCGCCGTCGCCATAGCAAACACCGTCACATGACAACCAATGCGGAAAGACGTACGCAATGACGTCTCTACAGGCGTCCTATTGCCGTTGCGATGCGGAAAAACATACGCATAGTACACGTATAAAAATACGGAACTGACACAGACAAAAATACGCATGCCCAAAGCTATCAATGGGTGACCTGGATTCAACCCATAAAATAACACCCCTAGTTCTATCATGCATAGTAAAAAAGTGCAAAAGAACCTATGATACACAAATGACAATGAGGAAAGGATCCAAAGGACACCCCCCACCCCAAAACGACAGAGCCATAGGACATCTACCATACAAAATTTAAATCGTATTCCTTATTTAATCCCCCACGACCAATAGTTCCCAATTCCCTAATCCAACGCGCCTCTCTTTTTAACAGTTCTCTATCCCTATCACCCCTAAATCCACGGGGCACCCCATCAATTACTTGAACTCTAAGCTGACTGACATCATGTCTAAATTGAACAAAATGCTCTGAAACTGCATGTTCCAAGCTTCTACCCCTGATATTGGATTTGTGTTTAGAAACACGATCTTTGAGCTCCTGCGTGGTTTTTCCCACGTAGCAGCTGCCACATGGACATTTAAGCATATAAACAACAAAGCGTGAACAACAAGAAAAGCGACCTCTAATCGCATTTCTTTTACCAGAAGAGGGGTGAGAAAAAACATCACCTCTAATAATGCTATGGCACATGTGGCAGCTGAGACAAGGGAAAGTACCACACACACGGGGCACCTGTATATTGGACCCACGATTAGGGTCGGAGTGAACAAGCCTGGATCTTAACGAGGGGGCCCTTCTGTAGGAAAATAAAGGAGGCTGCTGGAATTCAGGAACATGTGGGAGGGAATCTTTAAGGGTGCGCCAATGTATAGTAACAATACGTTGCACCTCATCACTGATAGTGTTAAAAGTAGAGACGAATGCTATTCGTCCCTCATTCCTACCCCTATTACCCAATTTATTTTTTCTCTTTTGGTATCTCATTAGTGTATCAGAGGGATAACCTCTGGACTGGAATTTCCTGTCCATCTCAACTAGTCTCCTTTCCCTCAATTGAGTGTCACCAACAATTTTCGACACCCGATCATACTGGCTATTAGGAATGCTGACCACCTGATGACGTGGATGGAAGCTATCAAAATGGAGCACCGAATTCATGTCCGTACTTTTAACGAACAGGTCCGTGCTAAGCTTCTCATCCTTTTTGAAGACACACATATCCAAAAAGGACACTTTCTCCCGGTCCGCGTTAACCACCAAACGGATATATCTGCATTTGCTATGTAAATTATCAAAGAACGCTGTTAGGGTTGAACGTGGCCCCGCCCACAAACAAAAAATGTCATCGATGTACCGCCACCATCCTCTGGCGTACATCGTGAACAGTGGGTCATGGTAAACAAAGGCCGCCTCCCAGAGACCCATAAAAAGATTGGCATAAGAAGGGGCCACGTTCGACCCCATGTCGGTACCGCGTCGCTGCAGAAAAAATCGACCCTCAAATGAAAAATAATTCTCCCGCAAAATCAAATTCAAAAGCGCTATCAAAAAACCACGCTGTTGGTGATCATAGTCGGACCGGGTAAACAAATAGTGGTCTACAGCCTCTACACCGCCATCATGTATTTTCTGCAATGTATAGAATAGAGGGACTACAGGATGTTCTTTAATCAAAAACTGTTTTAAGTCCTCTTCCACAATACCTCGGCCGAAAGCATTATCGACAAGCCCCTTAAGTTTCTGTTGTACTCGATATGTGGGATCACAAGGCAGTTCTTCATATACATCTCCATTGGCTAACTGCGCGTATATCTCCTCCACATAATAGGCCGTATTAAGGATCACCACCGCCCCTCCTTTGTCAGCTGGACGAATTGTAATGTCCTTCCGTTCTTGAAGACTAATAATTGCTGAACGTTCCTTACTAGTTAGATTGGACACAGTTCTCCGTTGGCCATTTTTACACTCTACCTCAATAATGGCCAGTTCTCTTTTAACATTAGAGATAAAAAGATCGATAGCAGGATTGGAGGGTGGCTTGAACGCACTCTTATTCCTAAGGCCAGCCATTAAAAAGATACGCTTATCGCTATTTATCGTTAGTACTGCATAATAATGGCGCACAGGGAAAAAAGAAGAAAAATGGCACACACTAACGTTATTTATAAATAGTGCCGTTCATTTGCGAAACAGCAGACGTTATTGCGCACAGTAACGTTATTTATCAATAGTGCCCTACATATGCCAAACTGCAGACGTTATTTAACTGCAAAACGGTGAATGGATTTATTGTAACACTGTCAAGGTTAGGGTTAGGCACCACTGGGGGGATCTTGGGGTTAGGCACCACCAGGGGGGGTGGTTAGGGTTAGGCACCACCAGGGGGGTGGTTAGGGTTAGGCACCACCAGGGGGTTCTTAGGGTTAGGCACCACCAGGGGGGTGGTTAGGCTTAGGCACCACCAGGGGGAGTTTAGAGGTTAGGGATAGGTACAGAGAGGGTTCTGTGTGTTAACGCTAAATAACAATAAGGCTTTAACGTTAAATAACAATAAGGCTTTAACGTTAAATAGCGATAAGCGGCAAACGGATTAGCGGCAACACCGTGCGCCATTATTCGCAGGCGCCATTTTCAGATGGATCCATGCAGAACGCTCCCAGCCATGGGAGCATGTGAAAAGCAGACACACCTGTTAGTGTATTCAGGCCTTCAAAGCTTGTGATTTGCCGTGTGGAGGCAGAGGGGAGTGAGGGGGGCCCAGTAGGTTTGCCTAGTATGGGGAACAAAAATTTATGATGGCGGCCCTGGTCTGGGCAACAGCCCCGTTTGTCCCTATGAAAGCCCCAAACCTGCACATGCTGAGTGCTAGCAAGCAGTGTTTTAGGTCAGCTGACAGGCAGTGGATTCATTGCATTCAGCCTCCCATGTGAAAGAGGCCCAAGTCTAGCACTTGAGAATGATTGCTTGGTAGAAGATAGTATTAACTAGAGCTAATAAGCATGTTTATGCCACAGACCCGTATGTGAAGGTGCAGCTAGCGCTGAACAAGAAGAAATGGAAGCGTAAGAAGACAGGCGTGAAAAAGAACACACTAAACCCCTACTTCAATGAAGAATTTACCTTTGATGTGACATTGGAACAAATTCAGGTATTCCATATGGGTTTATCTATTTATTATGGTTGGAGAACATGAGTGATCCAGTAACCAGACAATGGATTTTTGTAAAGCTTGTCTGCTGCTAGGTGGCAATATTTTGCAACCCTTACCTGGGTCATGTCAGAACATAGAGGCGGTAGTTGAATCCCTGCATGTTCTGATATGTCCCAGGTTAGGGTTGCAAACATTTACTCTCTGATATAAGAAATTTAAAAAACAAATACACTTTACGTTTTTTAAATCATTTTATGTTATCCGGGTGTTCTAAAACTGAAGCCAACCTGAAAAAGAGATGCTCACCTATATAGAGGGAAGGTCCATAAAGCCTTCTGGGTCCTCTCTCCATTCCCTTAGTCCACCGTTGTCTCCCCATGAAAGCTATTTGACCAACTTCTCCAATGCACCTTCAGGAGAACTTGTGAAGGCTTCAGAAGTACTCATGTCTCCAAGCATGACCAAGGGCACGGAGAGAGGACTGGGAAGGCTTTATGGGATACAGACCCTTCCTTCTACATAGGTATCTAACTTTTTTCAGGGTGGCTTCCGATTTGCTTTAATAAATGAACTCTACAGATTTATTTGTAGTTTAAAGAAAAATTACGAGAATTCTTCATCCTAGTTTGTATGCAGCTTCTGAGGAAGGTACACAAAGGAGAGCTGCGATCAGAGAGTGCTTGTAATATATGCATCCTCTGGCTGATACGTGGGGCGAGGGGGCCCTCTAGTCCTGAGAGCAACAACTAGTACTGATAAACGGTAATGGTGTTGTTACTGGGAGTCTGTAAAAATAATAGTTGAAAGGATAGTGTACAGCATATCTATCCTAATGATAGGTCCAAATATCCAGTGCATGGAGAAGACAAGCACCGCTTAGTAGCGCAGTCTCTTCATTTGATCTGCTTCCTGATTTAGCAACTGATATTTATATTTACATGACCCCAGACATCGCTAAGCAGGTTCATCAATCAACACCGCACAATGAAAAGGCGCTGCTAATTGCCCAGCATGCTATGGTGTCAGGCTTCCCTCAGTCGCTGCTGCTGTTTTTCTCTCTCTGACAAGGGAGATCTTGCAAGTGGATTACTGTATTCTTGTGAGCCCTACTCCCCATTGAGGGGAACATACATGCTTGCTTTGGTAAGACATCTGATAGACCTCTGTCTGGACTAATCATCTCCCAAGCTTACACTAAAAGCTCCCAATTTCTTGATGTGTCCAAGGGACTCTTTCTTAGGCCTGGTGCACACCAGAGGAGTTTTTCTGAGCGTTTTGAGTTTTTAAATCTGCTGCTGATGTTGTCCTATGTGTCTGTGCACACTGGAGCAATGAGGTTTTGTAAAAAACCCATAGCATTACATTGGGAAGAGCTTTTGAAACCTTTAAAAGCTCTTCCCAATGTAATGCTATGGGTTTTTTTTTACAAAACCTCATTGTTCCAGTGTGCACAGACACATAGGATAACATTAGCAGCAGATTTAAAAACTCAAAACGCTCAGAAAAACTCTTCAGGTGTGCCCCAGGCCTTAAACCGAATTAAAAATATTCTTTATCTTTGGAAACCTGAATGCCATATTTATAAAAATGAGAAGAGGTTTAGTTATCTGGCAATAAACCTTTGAAAATCACCAGAATCCAGTACCGTAATTACCCTAACAGAATAAGAATTCACCACTCTGCACCATTAGCTCTAGGTACATCCGGTATTTTATTAATAGCAATGTGCAGTCACTAACTGTAGTGACATGTAATAAAATGTAGTAAATGATTCACAATACCCACTTTCACATTAATTATTCTAGTTTCAGCATCAGAAACACTTCCTGTCTATCTTGCTGTATATTGGTATGTAACCCTGCCTTTCTTGCTTAGCCTAGGCTGTAGCTGTGGGGCTTCTCCCAGAGAATTATGGGAGACCAGGTATTATTTTCACTGGTTTCAGAACTTCAGGAAACATTCTGCAGAGCGGCCCCAGACTGCACTAAAGATGTCGCCACCCGTGATAACTTTCAGAAAGTAAATCGGGGGGGGGAGAAAAGATTTTACAATGGGCACACACTAAATAATTTTATAAATGAATATTTTATTTTTGTTTTTCAGTACAGTTACCTTTTTAACTTTCATTGTGGCTACATTTTAAAGAGGCTTTTTTTTTATTCTTTCTTTTTCAGAACGTAGACCTGATTATATCAGTTTGGGACCACGACAAAGTAAACAAAAATGAGCAGATCGGGAAGGTGTTCTTGGGCTGCCGTGCATCGGGGAATGGCTTGCGGCATTGGTCGGACATGCTGGCACATCCGCGAAGACCCATAGCACAATGGCACACGCTTCAGCCAGCAGCGGAAGTTGACAAGGCTCTGGGACTAAAATCGCAATTAAAACTTCCTCTGCCAAGAAGATAACCGAGATCATAGCCTGGGGTCCTGAGGCAAGCCTGTTTGGAATTATAGGGATCCCCAGGAAATCCTATTTACTGGACCCTCTCTTCCAGCTCTCAGTTCAATAAACATAGTCTATTCTGTGGTATTATGGATATTAAGGATTATATCCACACTTCACAGCCATACAGTTAGGCTGGGCGTATACTATAGGTAGTGGCGGGCATTTTGCCAGTTGTACCGAACACACTTGAATTACTTTCTATGGCTGGGCAGAAGATTCTGCAATCGTTTTCCTCATTCACGTTTTTGCGCCTGCATCTTGTTGAAATAACTGCATCTACTTGCCGTGTGCTGCGTACATGCCTAATATTCAGTTTTCTTCTGAAATTTTATAGAATCGCATTTACAAAACAAAAAAAATGCAGGTGGAAAACACAACTGCAGTACGACACACACAAAAAAAGAAACGCCCATGATCTCGCACACTCACGTGTGCCCTCAGCCTAACCTGTATGCAGCAGGACTATGCTGGCCATCTGACAGTGGCCTCTGTGCCTCAGTACATCTTTACTGCCATAGCAGTGAGCCTGCTTTCCAGTTATGTAAGCACAGGCAATAGACTAACCTTGCTATGACCAGTAAGGTTTCACTCCATACTTGCAGTGGCAACAGGGTATCGGAGCATTTGTAGAATCTACTTTCATATGTCAGACATCAGTGCAAAAGAACACCATTCTAGCAGACTCCCCTTGCCTTCCCTCTAGTGTTCCACTTCCATGGGGCTTTGTACTGTGCATAAGTCTCCATGTTGTGTTGGTCACAGACTAGTGCATGTGGATCCTCAATGCCTCCTCTTGGCTGGTGAATAACAGAATCATTTCTTAGCCATACTATAATCCCAGAGTAAACCTAATTGGTTAGCAAGAACTCCAATTTGCCATTTGATTAGTATGCAACTTCTTAATGAAATGGGACCCAAATTTAAGTTGTCATTTCAATAAGTGTAAAGCCTTGGTGAGATCTGTCCATGTTCAGAGCTTACTGCTAATGCATATTACTGCACAAACCCATAGATACAGCACTTATCTAATGGCAGTATCAGGCAGATGACCAGTGATACCGTTTACATGCATTTAAAGGACACCACCTGAAGTGAGAGGTATGTGGAGACTGCCATATTTATTTCCTTTTAAATAATGCTTGGACCCTCCACAATATCTGGGCCATGATCCTCTGCAGCCATGGCGACGCCTGCACAGTAGCACAGAGCTACATCTGTAGCTCTGGTTTACGATGCAGGCGTAGCATCCTGAAAGGAGACAAATTGGGCACACTGCAGTGCAGTCTGATTGGAGGGGAATAACACTGGAGCACAACATACAACTACCAGTGTGACTTGATCTCTATTCAATGGCATGAACATTAACTGGCCTGATAAATGAAAACCAGTGCAATGAACACTGGATCTGCAGTGGAACAGTTGTGCAGTTACTAAATAGAATCCTTTTTCATTTACCAAAATGAACCTGATTGGTTGCTCTGACCCTTTTAGCCACCTGTGTGAATGGGCTGTTCCCTCCTTCCGCTCCTCCCACTGATAGTACACAGACAGCAATAAAAAGTTACCCCGTCCTTCCACATTAAAGGGAACCCAAGGTGAGCGACATATGGAGGCTGACATATTTATTTCCTTTTAAACAATGCACATTGCCTGGCTGTCCTGTGGATCCTCTGCCTCTAATACTTTTAGCCATGGACCCTGAACAAGCATGCAGATCAGGTGTTTCTGACAAAAATCTGATTAGATTGGCTGCATGCTTGTTATTGGTGTGTGATCTCAGACACTACTAACCAGAAGATCAGCAGGACTGCCGGCCAACTGGTATTTAAAAGGAAATAAATATAGTAGCCTCCATTTGTCTATCACCGTGAGTTTATTTTAACCCTCTGCCTGTCATAATTATTTGAAATATGTATAAAAGATATCTTACATAAGTGACGCAAGCTACAAACCAGAGTGCAACAACGATTATATTCTATGATATTATATAGAACACTAGCAGCGATACTGATCTTGTAACCTTTTTACTGAATAAAGCAGAGAGAATAACATGCAGAAATGATTTGCTATGTGGAATGTTTTAACGTCAGTATCAGGAGATGCCTGTCATATATTCTGTAAACAGATACTCCAATCCTGGAGGTTCTCTACCATATAATCCCATGTAACCTCATGACTTTACAGTATATCACAGCTGTCACTACCTTCCCCAGAATAAACAAAGGCCTTCTCTCCATCTCCACATTATATACTGCTGTAGACATGCTTCCTTTCTTAGGCCTAGTGTACATAAACAGGCACCAAGTTTGAACATCCCTAGAATGTTCTTGTGTGAAATCACACACATGACAATGTGGTAGTACACACATCAGGCACTTGGACCTCTCCTACAGGGGAAGCTGAAAGCGGTGAATTCACCACCTGTCAGCTGCTTGCATCCACCGCATGGCTACCAATAGTCCAGATTTTGCTGGGACTGTTCCATGTTCCGCCCTCCAGTCCCACGTCCTGTCCATGCCTTAAAAAAATCCCTCTTTCTGCCTCCTCTAGGGTGTCACTCATATTCCTGCAACAGCCCTTGTCTCCCTGCGCCCAGACCCAGTTCATGCCGCAGATTAGTGCTCCGGGGGTTAGCAGCATGCAGCACCAGGATGCATTCATTTTGCTCCAGCCCTCCCAATAGGAAAACTCACAGACCGACATGCCAGATAGTTTAAAGAAAACCTGAAGTGAGGTTCAAAAGGCCCAGTTGTAAACCGAGCCCAAGTGACCACCTGTTCTTCACCAGAGCATTTTGCAAGGGATGTTGGACTTTGCCGTTGGTGACCACCAGGTCAGGCTTGCTGATTTGGGACAACAGATGTACCACAAAGTGGACATAGAAGATAACTGAAGACAAAACCCATGGACTAACAGAGTCTGAGCAGGCAGCACAAAAGTGTAGTTAGTAAACTGGCTGATCGGTGGCGTAGCAATAGGGGTTGCAGAGGTAGCCACTGCACTGGAGCCTCTAGACCAGAAGAGCCCACAAGGTGCCCTTCTTCAACTGCTTTATTATTGCCTTATTGGTGCTGTGCTGCTAATGATCACCTCTACATGAGTTGTGATTAGTTGTAACCATTAATAGACTGTTCTCCCCCCTGCTTACACCTCTTACTACATCAGTCCTTAACAGGTTTGGTGCTCCATATCAATTATGTATACAGAGCTTTAGCTGTAAAACTTGCACTGGGGCTCAGAGCTCCTAAGCTACACTACTGTGGCTGGAAGTGACATTGCACACAAAAGGTCACTACAGGCAGAGTGCATTAAAAACAGTAGACAAGCCGGTATTAGCAGGCAGGCAGTTCAAGTAATGTGCCATGATAAAATCAGAAGAGCAGATCGAGAATAATCAAGCAAGCTGGGTCAAAAGCAGAGAGAGAAATCAAGGGATAGGTCAGGCAGACATAGAAGCAAATGCAGACATTCTTCTGGCATTTCCTTGCTTTCTCTACTATCCATCTAATGTTGTCAATATGGTCCCTTGTGCCCTTCCCTCTTCTAAAACCAACTTGCACATCTGGCAATTTTAGCGCCATATACTGCTGCCGTCTAGCTTGGAGAATTGTCTTTTAAGTTGAGCACTCTTTGGCATTGCCCTTTTTTGGGATTTGAATGTAAAACTAACCTTTTCCAATACAGTGGCCAATCTCGTGGTTTCCATATCTGGTGGCAAATTTCCAACAGCATCCTCATGCAAGAAGTTCTACTGGGATTCCATCACTTCCAGGAGCCTTGTTATTAGCAAGACCTTTTAAAGCCCATTTGACTTTACTCATCAGGATGCTTGGTTATTGTTCAATGTACTGTTTACAAGTACATGTCTAATTGACACAAAATAAGAATTGCTTACTTAGTTATTTGACTGCAGACCTTGGAGAAGTGAGCATTATGCTGGGCATACACGGTAAGTTTATGCGTCACCGCTCGTCCGCGCGGATCGATTCCCGGGGATCGAGCGGGGAATCTATCCGGCGGGTCATCGGACCTGTCGGATATATATTATCAATCGAGCCATCAGCGGCTCGATTGATAAGGAAAAAAAACTTACCGTGTATGCCCAGCATTAGAGTTCAATGAGGGGTGACTGAAAATAGCCACCCCCATAGCTCTCCAACAACAGATTTCACTCAAACTCCTCCATTTTTTTTTTTATTAAAGAGAGTCTGAAGCGAGAATAAATCTCGCTTCAGGCCTCATAGTTAGCAGGGGCATGTGTGCCCCTGCTAAACCGCCTCTATAACGCCGCTAAACGGGGGTCTCTTCACCCCCAAATCCCCTCGGTGCAGCGGGGGAGCGCTTCCTGGTTGGGGCAGGGCTAACCGCCGCAGCCCTGCCCCACGCGCGTCTATCAGCGCGTATCTCCGCCTCTCCCCCGCCCCTCTCAGTCTTCCTTCACTGAGAGGGGCGGGGGAGAGGCGGCGATGCGCCACTGATAGACGCGACTGGAGGCAGGGCTGCAGCCGTTAGCCCTGCCTCCAGGAACGACCAAGTCTGTGACCAAGTGTTGCAGTGGGGGGTTTGGGGGTGAAGGGACCCCCGTTTAGCGGCGCTGTAGCGGCGGTTTAGCAGGGGCACACATGCCCCTGCTAACTATGAGCTCTGAAGCGAGATTTATTCTCGCTTCAGAGTCTCTTTAAAAAAAAAAAAAGGCAGGCTCCAAAAAGTTTAGCTTTAAATATCACAAGCCATAAAAGAACACATTAAGGGAACCCATATTTCATAGACCGCACAGACCGGTCCTTGATCGGGTCAATCACTTAGAGTCAGAAACTCGGTCTCGCTGTCGCTTTGCGCATAGATGCCCATATGTGGATTCACAGTCTATGAACCGACTAGCCGAAAGGAGCGCCCTGACTCCAAAGGATTCACCACACACGTACAATTCAAAAGCTTGCCACCATCTGTGAGACAGCACAGGACTGTAAATATATTAGCACACTGCGAACACTGTAAGTTAACCCTTAGCTGTATGCAGGGATACTCTAGAACACAAGGTAACGTTTTCGGAGGAGTAAGTACGATTGTGTATGTTCAGCAACAGGTCATAACCGCTAAATGATTTTTAAACGTTTTTAATAACAAAAATGCATTGCACACATTTACATACGCTAATTAACATATACACACAAAGCTTAAAATAAAAGGGAATAATTGTGAAAAGGTTTACTTAGCCGAATAAATGCAAAGTCCTTGGTTTCAGAATCAGAGGTCTTTAGGTATACTTTGTAATCCAAACTGAGGTTACAGTTTCAAAATGGCTGCTAACCACAAGGTCCTCTGGTTAGCAGCAGCAGGTCGAGTTGTAATCCAGATGACGTTAAAATGAAGGACTGAAGTCCGCCTGCTGGCAATGTGCTTTTGATGAAGCTGGTTTGGGGGTGTGGCAACGCCTGCCCCCTCTGAATTACCCACCAATGACAGTCCACCTCCTCCTAGGAGGATGTTGAGCTTAAACTGTAAAATACTGTAACTCAAACTATACATGTCATATTTGGGTGGATAGCAGATTCATAATTGTCAGAAGATTAATATGACATCTTGCATGAGTGCGTTAGGCTGATCGATCTCCAAGGAGGTTGGTACACCAATAACCGGACGGTTATTGGTTATGAATTTTATATCAGCACATTGGGCACATTTAAATGAATCAGACTATATTAATTTCATAGCTGTGCTATACACGGTTTTCATTTATCAGACCAAACTCATAAACTACATTCATTTAAACCTGTTCCCTAGCGGCACCTCTGTGTCTGAGGTTCAGTGGACTCCTGTGTGGCTAGGCTTCCTTTAGCTGAAAGGACGTTCAGTGGACTCCTGTGTGGCTAGGCTTCCTTTAGCTGAAAGGACCTTATGGTGTGTTAATAAGCATCGAAGTGTGACTAGCTAGAACACCCTTTGGCTAATTAACAAGTCACTGGCCAGCAAGGAATTCTTTTTGAACAAGCTAATTTAGTGTGGGTGAGGGGTTTGCTTTCACTCAGAGAGAAGGAAAGACATCTGTTGTACGTTTAAAAAAGAAAAAATATCATTCCGCTCTGCTTTGCGGAACGATACAGAATCGCTAATCGTCTCGATTTCGGTATCATTCATCACACCATACATCTACAGATTCTGATTCAATCTACAAAGCGATCAATTTTATTGGGCGAGAAACTTCATTGTGGTTGATTGAAAGTTGATCGACTAGTAGCCCACACAACACAAGCGATATCCTATGCAATTCACTTTCACAAATTGATCTGACCGATGTATGGCCTCCATGCTCTGAATGCAAAAATCGATTCAGAGTCAATTCAATGATTTGTGAACAGTGGCTGATTCCGGTGTGATCAATCAATATCTTGCATCTTGCTTGATTTACTAAGATCATATCAGCCACTTTCTTATTGATCCAATAAAATAATCGAATCCAAAGGTTGATTGTACAGCCGAATTGCTAGATGTATGACCACCTTAAACGATACCTTAGTCCTAATTCAATTCCAAAAATGACGCTTTGTGTGTGGGGAGATACGCATAGGCTTACCGCACCTCCCTGGGCATGGCGTCTGTACTGCTGGGCATGGCGTCTGTACTGCTGGGCATGGCGTCTAGCTATGTTCGTCCGCTATTGCTGCCGTTGTCGTCGTTGGCGCATGTGCAGTATGTCCTCTTGGGTGGCTTGTGACCGCAGTCGCCGGGAACCCAGTGTGCTGTAAGAGTGTACCGCCGGCGTGATGACGTATTTGCCACCCAAGAGAATATACTGCGTAGTGCAGTATGTCCGGGTCAAAGGGCGCCTGGACTACAGCAGCAATAGCGGGCGAACTAAGGCAGACGTCGGGCCACGGGAGGTGCATTAAGCCTATGCACACCTTCCCCCTCACACACACAGGGTGTAATTAGAACTAAGGTATCCTTTAAGTCAACTTGCTTTACTAATTTTTATGTGCATATTATAGTCCAGTGATGACTAACTTTTGCACTCCATCTGTGGTGGAACTACAAGTCCCATGAAGCATCCGACAGCTTTAAAGGAAAGGTTCAGGGAGGGTGGGTAAAAAATAAAAATCAAATTCCACTTACCCGGGGCTTCCTCCAGCCCGTGGCAGGCAGGAGGTGCCCTCGCCGCCGCTCCGCAGGCTCCCGGTGGTCTCCGGTGGCCGACCCGACCTGGCCAGGCCGGCTGCCAGGTCGGGCTCTTCTGCGCTCCAAGGCCCGGAACTTCTGCGTCCCACGCCGGCGCTCTGACGTCATCGGACGTCCTCCGGGCTCTACTGCGCATGCTCAGTACTTCTGCGCCTGCGCAGTAGAGCCCGGAGGATGTCCGATGACGTCAGAGCGCCGGCGTGGGACGCAGAAGTTCCGGGCCTTGGAGCGCAGAAGAGCCCGACCTGGCAGCCGGCCTGGCCAGGTCGGGTCGGCCACCGGAGACCACCGGGAGCCTGCGGAGCGGCGGCGAGGGCACCTCCTGCCTGCCACGGGCTGGAGGAAGCCCCGGGTAAGTGGAATTTGATTTTTATTTTTTACCCACCCTCCCTGAACCTTCCCTTTAAGCATAACTCAGGGAGGCAGAGGCACGATGGGATTTGTAGTTTTGTTACAGCTGGAGTGCCAAGGTTAGCCATCACTGGCATATACAGTCATTCCCCAGTGGAATAGTGGATTGTTAAAGATGGTAACCAGGAATGTTGTAAATGTATACTAATGGTGCCTACAGAGGGTTGCAGAAGTATTCAGCCCCTTGAAGTTTTCCACGTTTTGTCATATTACTGCCACAAACATGAATCCATTTTATTGGAATTCCACGTGAAAGACCAATACAAAGTGGTGTACACATGAGAAGTGAAACGAAAATCATACATGATTCCAAACATTTTTTACAAATCAATAACTGCAAAGTGGTGTGTGCATAATTATACAAAAAGATTTCCAAAGCTTTGAACATCCCACAGAGCACTGTTCAAGCGATCATTCAGAAATGGAAGGAGTATGGCACAACTGTACACCTACCAAGACAAGGCCATCCACCTAAACTCACAGGCCAAACAAGGGGAGCACTGATCAGAAATGCAGTCAAGAGGCCCATGGTGACTCTGGACGAACTGCAGAGTCTACAGCTCAGGTGGGAGACTCTGTCCATAGGACAACTATTAGTCATGCACTGTACAAAGTTGGCCTTTATGGAAGAGTGGCAAGAAGAAAGCCATTGTGAACAGAAAGTATAAGAAGTCCTGTTTGCAGTTTGCCACAAGCCATGTGGGGGACACAGCAAACATGTGGAAGAAGGTGCTCTGGTCAGATGAGACCAAAATGGAACTTTTTGGCCAAAATGCAAAATGCTATGTGTGGCAGAAAACTAACACTGCACATCACTCTGAACACACCATCCCCACTGTCAAATATGGTGGTGGCAGCATCATGCTCGGGGGGTGCATCTCTTCAGCAGGGACAGGGAAGCTGGTCAGAGTTGATGGGAAGATGGATGGAGCCAAATACAGGGCAAACTTGGAAGAATACCTCTTGGAGACTGCAAAAGACTTGACAGGATCCACGGGGGAACTGCACACCTACCCTGGAGGTGCAGGATTGAAAATGTCAATAGAAGAATCCAGAAATCCGCACACTTCATATGAACCAAGTTCAAATTTAATCAGAACATCGTGACACAAGCCATTCCATCAACCAACGATTCGTTTCGGGGCCACACAGGGTCCCCTTTGTCAAGGCAATAATGTCACCATTCTGTGTTTTATTGCCTTGACAAAGGGGACCCTGTGTGGCCCCGAAACGAATCGTTGGTTGATGGAATGGCTTGTGTCACGATGTTCTGATTAAATTTGAACTTGGTTCATATGATGTGTGCGGATTTCTGGATTCTTGCAAAAGACTTGAGACTGGGGCGGAGGTTCACCTTCCAGCAGGACAATGACCCTACACATAAAGCCAGGGCAACAATGGAATGGTTTAAAACAAAACATATCTATGTGTTAGAATGGCCCAGTCAAAGTCCAGATCTAAATCCAATCGAGAATCTGTGGCAAGATCTGAAAACTGCTGTTCACAAACGCTGTCCATCTATTCTGACTGAGCTGGAGCTGTTTTGCAAAGAAGAATGGGCAAGGATTTCAGTCTCTAGATGTGCAAAGCTGGTAGAGACATACCCTAAAAGACTGGCAGCTATAATTGCAGCAAAAGGTGGTTCTACAAAGTATTGACTCAGGGGGCCGAATAATTATGCACACCGCACTTTGCAGTTATTTATTTGTAAAAAATGTTTGGAATGATGTATGATTTTCGATCCACTTCTCACATGTATACCACTTTGTATTGGTCTTTCACATGGAATTTCAAGAAAATTGATGCATGTTTGTGGCAGTAATGTGACAAAATGTGGAAAACTTGAAGGGGGCTGAATACTTTTGCAACCCACTGTATGTGCAATTGTAATTACTAGGCAGTTTATTCTCAAATGTGTGGTTTCCTTTAAATATTGCTGTATCCTATTTCCTTGCTTTTCAAGTTTGTTTGTGCAGCAGCCAAGTAGAAAAAACCTGCCGTGGTGAAATGACGTGCCGGTAGGGTAAATCTCCCCAGCAGGAATATAGACAGCAAATAAATATAACTGGAAGGAAATTCTAAACCTCCCTACCTGAATAATTCTCTTGGCTAGAGTTTCACTTAAAAAATAAAATCCATCACTTAGGGCTCCTTCACAACTAGGGCGTTCGTGCTCTTTTTTCAAGTGCCAGCGATTTTGAAAATTGCCCTAAAAAGCTTGTGCATGATTCCCTATGAGAGTGTTCTCATCGGAGCGGTTCTTTTCCGCAAAACTCTTGAAAAAGCAGTTTGTACAGCGATTTCCCCAGTGCTTTGATGAATAAATACGGTACATTGTATTTATTAATTTCTGGGTCACAGAGTTCACTTTCTGACTTGCGCCAGTGAAAAAAGCTGAATCACTCTGCAAAAGCGTTTAGAAAAGAGCTTTTAAAAAAGCGCAGCGCCCACCTGAATGCCAGGAGGGGGAAAAATTTGCCCACAAAATCGCAAATCATTGGCGTCAGCGATTGCGATTCTAGATGTGAACAAAGCCTTACTGATTCTTCCTTAAGTTATGCTGTTGTATTTTTCTTCAATAAAGTTTTTGGTTAATCTAAATGGCTTAAATTGTACCTGAAGAGACATGGGCACATATGCAATTACCTTTTGATCCTGAGTTTTCTCCTAGGTGATAGTTTTGCCACCAGCAAGCAAGAAAATACTCTGAATAATTTTGGTAGTTCCTTTTCACTAATTTTTTTTGTACTTTTTCAATTTCAACGTGCTACAAAATTATTTTAAACAGAAAAACGGAAAATTGTATACTCACCTAACGGTAATTTTCCTTTCCATGTGCATCCATGGCAGCATACATATGGGTTAAGCCCCACCCCTACCAATTAACAGGACCTTAATTAACAGCTATAAAAGAAAGTGACCCCTAGCGAGCAGCATTCTCATTGACTAGCCGAACCGGAGAACAGCAAAAAGTCAACAAAAGGAAAGGGAGGGAAATCCCTATGCTGCCATGGATGCACATGGAAAGGAAAATTACCGTTAGGTGAGTATACAATTTTCCGTTTTTTATATGCCTCCATGGCAGCATACATATGGGATTTAACTAGCAGAAAAAAAGTAAGGGTGGGACAAGACTTGCTGACCAAAAATAATTTAAATTAAGGCTTTAACAGATTCAGAAATAACTTTCTTTCTAAATTAAACTGAAGCGGAGGCTGCTGGATTGACTCTGAAATGGGCAATGAAAGTATGGACAGAGGACCAGTTGGCAGCCTGGTGAATCTTTGCCCGGATAGCGAAGGTGGCACAGGGGACAGCTGAGAAGAGTGCACTGTGATGCCACCCAGAGGGACAAGGTCACAAACCCTGATAATAGGCTAGCCTTAATAAAAGGCTTTGTTGATTCATTTGAGCCATGAAGAGATCTTTTGAGTTTGATGTTAGCTGGCTCTTTCTCAGACCTGATGGAATTATGAAGAGCTGTTCTGATTTCCTGAAGCTCCATTGTTACATTCACATAGGCTCTAAGTGTTCTTGCAACATCTAGAACATGCAGATCAGAGGAATTTGTATCCATAAAAGATGGAACTGCCCGATCCTGATTAAAGGGAAGCCCGGAAGTGAAGTGCTGTAGTGGTCTCAAAACTACTGAGTAGGATGTCAAGAATGAGCCCCTAGATCCTGGAGCTCGGAAACTCTTCTGTCCTAAGAGATAGCGACTAGAGGCATAGTTCTTAAGGTTGTTAAGTCTCATCTCCTGCAGTCTTCCACTGGGTCAAAAAGAGGTTTTGCTAGGTAACTGAGAACCTGCGCAGTTCCCACTTTGGAAAAAGGTTGCAATTAGGATGCTTGTTCTTCGTGGCAGCCTTCATAAATTGAACTATTAGAGGGTGAGAGACCCAGCAGTGATCCGTCAAAGCAGAGATGGCAGAAATCTGCACTTTGAGAGTGCAAGCCAATTGTTTTTATAGGCCAATCTGGAGGAAGCTATGTTGTGCTGGTGGACCCATTGGGTCTAAATTATTTACCAGAGCAATTGAGAAAAAATATTTTCCAGTTTGTGGTAGTTTTCCCTGCTTTTAGCAGTGTGTTTATCAATGATTCTGAGTTTACCAGGTCTCTAAGCTTCCTCCCACAATCCTTAAGCCATTAAATCAAGGGATTGAGGAGACAGATGATAAATTGAGTCCTGGGACAGGGGGTTTGGTCTGACTGGAAGAGGAATAGGAGGTTCCAACTTCAGGCTCCAAATTAGAGGGACTCATGGCTGGCATGGCCAAAATGGACCCACCTTCAGGAGTACCACTTGTTCTAGGAGGAGTCTCAGAATTTTGAAGATAAGTGGAGTTGGAGGAAAAAAACAGAGACCATTCAGAAATTTCAGGTGTTGCCAGAGCACCCTGAGCCCTTGAATGTGCGGGCGAATCTTCTCGAGCTGGCATTTAGTTGATGTAGGTTGCCATCAGGTCCACCTACCCAATGGTCACAGATCACTCTGGATATATTTTATTGAGTGGCCACAAGCTATTGCCTCAGTCCCCTTGATTGAGAAAATCTGCCACACAGTTCTGAGGCCCTATGAGATAAACTGCCATGATGCTGCAGAGATTGCTCTCTGCACTGGAGATAATATTGCTGACCTCTAACATGAGGAACAGACTCCTTGTGTCCCTCTGCTACCTGATATCAAAGACTGACGTCTCATCCCAGTGATGGCTGAAGGTCTGAAGCACCATATAATCCACCCTGAGTTTGAGTATATTTGCAGGGATCGATCAGCTTTGTTGTGACTATTTTACCTAAGCTAATACGACCTGTAAACATGTCAAACCATGCTTGCATGTTTACGAGTTATGGGTGAATGATTGGTTAATAGTTGTTGAGCTTGTGTTTAGCCACCACCGCAGACAGTCTCATCGTGGGAGTGAGAAGGATGGTCTGAGAGTAACTCTGGTGGTTTCATTGATGGAGAAACCCTAGTTGGAATGGGCAGATGTGCCAGTGAACCCATTTGACCATCTGGATTGTAGATGACGAAGTGCCCAGGAGGTGTATACAACACCTTGATTAATGAATATAGTATGATAATCAGCACTCGCAAACTTTTGGCAGCAATTTTCTCATCTGGTTACTGCATTGGATATAGATTGGAATCTTGCTCACGGAAAGATTAGGTCCTCAGAAGGAGTGAGGTGGCTTTCCTCCTTGTTTGTTAACCAGCCAAAGACAGACAGTGTTTGAAGAAGAATCTGTTGCTAACACAGTAGAGCCTTGGGATCTGAGGCTAGCAACAAAAGATTGTCTAAATAGTAATAAAGTCCTAACTTTGCTTTCTCAACTGAGCCACCAGACACACTAGTACCAAAAAAGGTTGTCATGGCTATGATAATGTCGAGAAGGAGGATGGTTACTGGAGAAGAATGTTACCAACTGCATGGTGGAAAGAAGTTTGAAATAATGAATGTATCTGCCAAGTCATTTGTTGTAACTCCATCTTGAATGTTTTCAGAAAGATGAAGATTTAGGAATTTCAGATCCAGTACTGAACGCAGATCACCTGACTTCTTTACAATGAAGAGAGGAGAGTAGACTTCCTGAAAGCGCTCCTCTTCTGGAACCAACATAACAGCCGTTTTCTGCAATGAGTCATGAATGTAAAAGAGCAG
Source organism: Hyperolius riggenbachi (assembly GCF_040937935.1). NCBI lineage: Eukaryota > Metazoa > Chordata > Amphibia > Anura > Hyperoliidae > Hyperolius > Hyperolius riggenbachi. The sequence goes on along the minus strand of NC_090656.1, from coordinate 113,046,208 downwards.
GTCTCTGTAAAGACAAAGTGACTGAGTGGTGGAGTGAACTTGCACATCCAAGAAAAACCGAACCACTCTGTATCTGTGGCCCACTCGTCCTTTATTGTTTTTTGTCCAGATAATATGGAACTGCTGAAGTCTTGCAGCTACTATCTGGACTTCAGAATTGTCAATAGGACTCTGCGCTGACTGCTTTGTGAGCTTATGGAGATTAGCATGTGAAGTTTGCCAATTCCTATAGTCTGGTCTTTCCTTCCTCAATGTCTTCTCTCCTTTGGTATAATACCAGCCTTCGTGACTGTTGGTTGCCAGATCCAACTTGTTACTAAAAAGATTTCTTCCATCAAACAGAATTTTAAACACATTTTGTTGGAAGCTGGGATCAGCAGACTATTTTTTTTTTTTTTTTTTAACAGACCAATTCACTGTCATGGCAAAAAGCCTGGCATATTAAGTGGACTGGACAAAATCTATAGCCGCTTCCCTAATAAACTTAGAGACAATATGAACGTTCTCTAAGCTGCCAGGATAGAATCAGAATCCTTGTCCACTTCCGTGGCAACTGAAGATAGAGCCAGGGCTGGTTTACATGCCCCTCCAGTCGTCGTATACACCATTGTTAAATCTATATCACGTTTATGGTCTAGGACATCTTAAAAAGTAATCAAGACTTTTAACCTTACATGGCATGCAAGACACATGACTGACATTTCCACCATGGAAGTGAACACTAGGACTGGAGAATTTTCTTGAAGAAAGGATGATTTTTGGAAAGTCTGCTTTTTCAGGAAGGACTTTCTCCTTACCTTTTCCCATTCATCTTTATTTGATCTCTTTCAAGACAGGAAAGGAGAATGATAATTATTTCAGACGTTTCTTATCCTGGAGAAGGGTTTCCTCTTCCCAGTGAATGGCTTCAGAGATGGCTTGGATAAAGGAGAAATAGAAACCAGATATCTGTATGCTTACTCTCATTGGATTCATGCTAAACCATAGATAATTGAGGATATTCAGTATCTTCATTGATTTGCTGGGAGGATGCTTGGGGACCAAAGAGCCTTCATAGTAGTCCACTGATTCCTGGACAGCCTGCTTTATCATCTTGGATGTGTGCATCTGGTGGAACTCTGGCTCTTTTCCCATCTGGTGGAAACAGATCTACTTTACTGATTTCCCTGGCATGGTTCTGTCGCCACAAACCCAGCAATCTGGGGGGCTTTGGTGCCTTTAACTGGGACCTGATCCTCCAGTTCCCAGGCAGGTTATTTACCTGCTCCTTGAGCAGGATCCTGAGTGATGATATAAAGATCTAAAGCAGGATCTTAAATGATGACAAAGAACTAATGTCCTAGAACTGTGGTGGGAACTTGCCCTCCATTGTTCTCTTCTTCCTGGGCTTGTATATAAAAAAGTACAGCCCATTTATGGAAGGTGTGCTCTCTTTTTTTGTAGAAAAGCGAGGTCACTTACCTGTATGACTCTTACCTATTGACCTTAGAATTATCTGTTTCTGGCACAGTGTGATCCAGAATGCAGTCCAACGGACCACAAGAGATGAAATGAGTAAGATAAGAGGTACATGAAACGTTGCAGAAAATAAGAAATCAGATAATACTTTCATGCAAGGAATGCTATGTCATTTATATTGCACATCGTACACAATACTGTTCATATAACTGTTTATAATGAGCATGGCAGATGATAAAATATAGTACATAGTGCTACCAAGATACTTGGAATAACTTACCTCCTACTGCAGCTTGAGAAGCATTACATCAGAGGGACAGCAAATAATAGTGCCTTTACCTTCAAGCCAGACATAGAGGGAGGTAGTGTTGCAGCCAGCACAGTCCTGTGCGTATCCAGCCTTGTGAGAGGAGGGGAGGAGAGCTCAGCTGTGAGGAGATCTCTGCTGTGTCCAGAGCAGGGATTGGAGAGCAGTCACTGCAAACACTTCCTGGTCTGATGGCTGTGCGTTCCAAGCTGGAATGCAGTCTAAGCCATGTGCTTCAGAGCCTTTCACTGTAAGACAGGTGAGTGGAATCACACTGAACACTCAGCAGCACTGAATACCCAGCAGGAGAGGCTGAACTATGCCTCACATAATGGAGCCTGAGCACTCAGCAGACAGAGCAAGAGATACAGGTGAGAGGGATCACACTGAACACACAGCAGCACTGAATACCCAGCAGGAGAGGCTGAACTATGCCTCACATAATGGAGCCTGAGCAGTCAGCAGACAGAGCAAGAGATACAGGTGAGAGGGATCACACTGAACACTCAGCAGCACCAAACACCCAGCAGGAGAAGCTGAACTATGCACCACTAACCTGTGCAACTGCAGACAGCAGACAGGAAGAAAAAAAGGTGAGAAGGATCACACTGTGCTCTGCAATCGTATTTAAGTCATGCAGAGCAGCCATAAAGGGGGTAAAAGATCATTTAGATCAAGCTCCCACCATCACCCCAGATATAAGGTCCCTGAATAATTTGACATTTAGTCATGACAACAGGGCTGCGACCAGGAGAGGCTGAACCTGGCCGGAACGCCGCAGGAATGTCGGCGAGGTAAGAGTAAAATAAAAATAAATAGCGCTGAAACACTAAGGAACCTGTTCGGAGGTGAGGACAAAAATGAGAATGCTGCTCGCTAGGGGTCACTTTCTTTTATAGCTGTTAATTAAGGTCCTGTTAATTGGTAGGGGTGGGGCTTAACCCATATGTATGCTGCCATGGAGGCATATGGAAATGAAAAATTATCTCCTAGGAAAAATCTCAGGAGAAAAAGTCAATTGCATATGGGCCATGATGAGATAAACATAGGTACATATAATACTAGTCCTAGTAAGAAATTCTATGAAGTCCCTTTCTGTTTTCCAGTACAGGTAGTCCCCGACTTACGAACAACCCACCGATACGAACAGCATGGATTATGTATTTCCATGGGAACAAGACATAAAAAAAATGTTTTCAATTTGGACTTTTGAGAAAATCAATTTAAACAAATTCAAAGAAAAAATGGCATTTAAACTTGTATAAGCAGGTACAGAGGGCAGAGGTGGCACAGAGGGGGACACTGGGAGTACATTTGAAATTGGCGCCGGTAGACTTGGGCGCAGGATCCAGCTGTTATATGACTGGTCCTGCTTCTGCACAAGTCCAGGCCGATTTAATTACTATTCCCCCTCCAGGCCGCCATGGATAGTGGTGGAATGAAATAATTCGGCTTCCAGCGATTGCTGGAGGCCGAATTATTGTGTTTTTTAAGCAACCTCGGCTCCGTCTTCTGACGCAGCCGACGTTACTCACTGAGCGCTGAGTGATTCCTATTGTAGTCTATGGAGGCGCTGGCTGCGCCCAAATCTAGCAGCGCTGAAAAGCACTGCTCCGGGAAACTGGAGGAACAGGGGGGCACAGAAGAGGTACAGGGGACAGAGATGGCACAGTGTTCCAACTTAAGAACAGATTCAGGTTAAGAACAAACCTACAGTCCCTATCTCGTTCATTAACCGGGGACTGCAAGAATTGAAAAGCTTGAGCTGTTATCTATGCAAAACTTGAGTCCCATATCCTGAAAAGTAAATTGGGGCTAAAACATCTAAGAAATGTTGAAGATAAGGCCTCTGATGAAGACCAGGCCATTTTTCAATAAATAGGCCACTGCAGCTTTAAAGCCTCACTGCAGGGCTGCACATGTCAGCACACAAGTGATTCCCCCACCCCCCCTTTTCTCCCCACCAACAGAGCTTTCTGTTGGTGGGGTCTGATCGCTCCACCAATGTTTGTTTATTTTTTGTCAATATTTATTTTATTTTTTTAAATAAAATTGCCTATTTTTTTTAAATGTATTTTACCTACCCCCCTCCCTCCCTCCCCCAGTCAGCTGATCACTGTGATCAGCTGTCATAGGCTTCAGCCTATGACAGTGGATCACCCCCGAGCCTACCAGGGGGACAGCTGTGTCACACGGCTGTCCCCAGTATAGCACTGCCTTAGATCGCAGCGTTGTACAGAGTAAAAAGACAGCAGTTTCGCCATCTAACAGTCTCCTAGCCACGAACACCACTGGGAGCGGAGGCTGATGGCGGAGAGGGGCTTTGTCATTCAAGCAGGGATGACTGCAGACTCTGCCCCCAGCACTGCATGCCAATTGGCGTTAGGCGGTCCTGGGGCTGCCACCGTGTCCACGTCAATTGGCGCGGAGCGGTCATATAGTGGTTACGTTCAAAGGGTCATTACTTCTCTTTCAGCTTAAAGTGGACCTGAACTCTTACACAGGACATAAGGAAAACGCGCCCTGTATGTATTTAGACCAGACATGGGCAAACTTGGCCCTTCAGCTGTTAAGGAACTACAAGTCCCACAATGCATTTGCCTTTATGAGTTATGACGGTGGCTGTAAGACTCCTGCAATGCATTGTGGGACTTGTAGTTCCTTAACAGCTGGAGGGCCAAGTTTGCCCATGCCTGATTTAGAGAGCTTAGTCTGTCTAATTGCCCCTCATCTGTGACTAAGCACACATTGTAATTTGATCCCTCAGCTGTGTGTTAAAGATGAGAAATATCTCTTCAAGATGTAAGCCTTACGCTACGTACAGACATGCGATAACGATCGTTCGTAAGCAACGACGAACGATCAATTAAGGAGAGAAATGAAAAGGTCGTTAGTAAAGAGATGTTGAAAGTGGCAAACGATAAGATCGGAAGTGACGAACGTATGATGCAGCGCATCTATTATGCTAAACGTTATTCAGATCAATGAACCCGGAACGAACGTCATTGTTAATGGCCAGTAGGAAAGAGGAAGTTGCGTACAGAGATATATATATATATATATATATATATATATATATATATATATATATATATATATATATATATATATATATACACAGAGAGAGAGAGAGATATAGATAGATATATCTCTATCTATATACATCTATCTACATCTATATATACATATATATATATATATATACATATATCTATATACATCTCTCTGTCTCTCTCTCTCTGTCTGCGCATGTACGGTACTTAACGAACGATCGTTTTTGTAACGATCAGCATACACACGTACTTTTGCTAACGATCGTCGTTACAAAAAATCCGCCAGGACGGATTTCCAGTTTGCAACGACTTCAGTCGCTGATCGTTACCCTTAACGATCGTTAGCGGTTATTTTGTAACGATCGTCGTTATAAACGATCGTTAGTCGTTCGTTACCAACGACTTTAGTCGCATGTCTGTATGCCCCTTTAGGTTCCTGAAATCAAAGTTCAATTAGATGCATACAATAAATGTGTCACATTCAGTCATTGGGTCACAGTACAAATCTAACTTCCCCTTTGCGTGAGCTTTTTCTTTATAAAGCTTATGATGCAAGTTAATGCCACGTAATGAATGAAACTGATCTCTACATCATGAGTCAGCTGACTGCCTCGGCAGATAGCTAATTGGTGAACACAGGCTGTTAACAATATGTCTGCTTTCATGAAATCAGGAAGTAGAAACACTTCAGATTTATTGCAGGATTTGTATCAACTGTAACAAAGAAATGTTTTTATTTAGGTCTTTCTCAAAACCTTTAAAGGTTATTTTGCTTTTAGTGCAGAGAGGAGGTTCTTCTGAGTTCAGGTCTGCTTTAACAAGGCAGGGTGTGGATTATAAACAGCAACTGTAACAGTCTCATGAAATGTTAAAAATTAAGCCATTAAACCGAAAATAAAAATATGAGACTCATTTCCACATTCATTCTGTTCTATTTATCATCAACAGTACACATAGATTTAATTATTTCATATGTTTAGAGGTGCGTACACACGCACTACTACACTACTATCAGCGGATCGTTCAGAAACAGCCTTATCAGTCTGCAGACAGACTGTACACACGCACTACTGTCGGGAGAACGACCGCCAAGCGGGAGGGTCTGACGGGCACGTCGTTCTCTGTAGAAGTGCGTGTGTACGCACCTTTAGAAAGTGAAACATTCTGTCCAATAGAATTGTAAGCCTGATCACCACTTTACAGTAGACTCTTTTAGTTCCTAAACTGTGCTGGCATAACAATAGCCCCACTAATCCTCCCTCCCACTCAGGGCCGGTTCAAGTAACAATTGGGCCCTAGGGCAAGATTAGCCTGGGGGCCCCCCAACAGACATCCCTGACCAAAAAGCACCATTAGAGGCCCTTTGTTGCCGCCAAATTTCCCTCCTGGGCCCCTGAGCTGGCTGCTGACCCTCCCCCAACAACCTCCCAACTTAACAGACTCTGCAGAGTCCCTAGGGAGCAACAGTTAAGATGGGGAGGGACACCTTTGGGGGGCCCTACAGGCTCTGGGGCCCTGGGGCAATTGCCAATTTTTTGCTATGGTAGCTCCGGCCCTGCTCCCACTGCTCATCCTACCGCCCACCTGAAAGAGTAGCCTAGGAAGATCTGTAATATTTTTCTGTTCCACGCTGATTTCTCCTAAACAAAATATGTGTGGATATTTTCACATCTTTAATAGGTGTGAACAGGAGTGCCCGGATGTAACTGGCCTCCCCTGCAGCACTGTGTCTTGTTGAATTGCAACCTCCAATGCCTAAGGCCTTGTTCACATTACTAATTGCCAGCGCTATCACAAGCGCTGAGTGATTTGGTTAGTGATTTTGAAATCGCTTTTCCCTGCGCTTTGCGCTTCGAAAAGTGCTTTTCTAAGCGCTTTTGTGGAGCGATGATTCTTTACTCCTCCTGACGTCAGTCAGGAAGTGAACTCTGACCCGGAAATGAATAAATACAATGTATTTATTCATAAAAGCGCTTGGGGAAATCGCTATTCAAATCGCTTTTTCAAGCACTTTGCGATTTCCCTTTACTTTCTGCTGAACACACACTCAGAAAATGGTATAGGAGCCGCGTTTGCAATTCAATAGAAAGCAGAGCGATCAAGTATAAACACTCTCATAGGAAATCATTGCACAAGCTCTTTTAGAGCGATTTCAAAAATTGCCAGCGCTTAGAGAGAAAAAATGAAAACGCTCATACTGTGAACAAGCCCTAATGGTCCTGTAGCATGAAGCAGCTCATGTCTTCTCCTCTCCATAGAATGCCTGGCCGGAACATGTGCAGAATGTATAGCAATCCTTACAAAACTCAGGCCTTAAAGGAAACGTCCAGGCAAAATCAAAAACAAAAATCCACTTACCTGGGGCTTCCTCCAGGCCCTGGCAGCTGTCCTGTGCCCCCGCCGCAGCTCCGGTGGCTCCCGGTCTTCTCCGCTGCAGAAGCCGACCTCGCCAGGTCAGCTTTTGGGTTGGCTTCTCATGCGCTCCAGTGCTGCGCTGATGACGTCAGCGGTGGAGCAGTGGAATGCATGAGAAGCTGACCCGGAAGCCGACTTGGCGAGGTTGGCTTCTGCAGCGTAGAAGACCGGGAGCCACCGGAGCTGCGGCGAGGGCACAGGACGGCTGCCAGGGGCAGGGACGGATCAAGACCAAGTTGCGCCTGGGGCAAGGTTAGGATTTGGCACCTAAAGGTCAGGTTTTGGCGCCTAAACTGCCATTCATTTTGCTGCCTTTTTAAGAATTCAACAAACTGCGCCTGGGGCAAGATACCCGCCTGCCCCCTCCCCCCCCCCCCCCTAGATCCGTCCCTGGCCAGGGGGTGGAGGAAGCCCCAAGTAAGTGGATTTTTTATTTTGCCTGGACGTATCCTTAGTGTTAAATGATCAGGAAAGACCATATATAGCTACAGACCATTAAGGTGTGTACATATATTTCCACTGATCATCTTAATTGCTTCCATAATTTACTTTATTCAGTTTTTTTTATTTATGTTGGCTGTTATTTGGGACCCTGTATATTTGCACACACAGAATTAGGGTACTGGTATTAGAATTCACTTTAATTGTTATACAAATAGTGGCCACTAGGTGGTAGAATATTCAAATTCATGCATGCATGAAGCACCAGCCAAAACCATACAACTTCTTGTAATAGGTCTTTGCTGAAAGTGGACCTGATTAGACAGAACTTCAGCCAAGCAGCTGAATTGACTGCCAACATAAATGTATGCGACGTGTTTTACCAGCCCTGCAACAGAGATGATCCCTACACAGGGTTGGTTGGTTCTAGCTACAAAGGGGCCACTGGGCAAAATTAAACCCAGGGCCCCCTGGCCCTGGCAGACCTCCCCTTCCCTAAAGCGTCATTAGGAGCCCCTTTGTTGATGCCAAAGTGCCCCCCAGCGCCCCTCAAGCCGGCTGCCTTGCCCCCCAGGTCTCTCCCAAACTAACATTTTCTCCCTGCAGAGTAGTGTCTCCTGTCAGTCTGTCGCTCCATGTTCCTGTCTCCATCCACTACTGGCTGCGTCTTCTCTGTGCCCATAGTATTACATAATAATTTGGCAAGGAGGAGAGGTGCCCTTGTGAGGATGAAGATGGAGAGCACAGAGTCACTGGCTGGCAGAGAAGTGTGCCCGCTGGGACAGGTGAGTTGATGGAGATTCTGCAGCGGCCCAAGGGAGCAACAGGTACTGCCATCCAACTTTTTGAACAAGATGGATACATTTTTGGACAAAAGTCACACCATCACCCATCCAGCCATACCTTCATCACATTTCCAGTCACATCCTTCCTCACTCCTGTCACACTTTCATCACACTTATAGTCACACTTTCATCATCATCATCACACCCCCAACCACACCTTCATTACATCTCTAGGCACACCTTCACCTCCAGTCATGCCTCCATCACCTAGATCAGTGCTGGGCAAACTACGGCTCATGGGCTGGATGTGCTGTAACTCCGGCTCACCTACAGGTTTCCTCCCCCCTGCAGAGTCGCGAGCGGCTGATAACTGGGGATAAATTAAAACTCACCTGATCGCTGATTCCACCCTCGCAACTCCATGGCAACAGGTCATCACATGACACACCGTCAGGACATACCAGCGTATTACATGCTGGCAGCCAGTGTGTAATATGCTGGCATGTCCTGATGGCGTGTAATGTAATGCCCTTTTGCCATGGAGACGCGATGCTGGAATCGGCGATCAGGTGAGTTTTAAAGTGCAACAAGAAAACACAAAAAGCGCTCCTATGGTACATTGACCTTATTTACCTACAGTGGTGTGAAAAACTATTTGCCCCCTTCCTGATTTCTTATTCTTTTGCATGTTTGTCACACTTAAATGTTTCTGCTCATCAAAAACCGTTAACTATTAGTCAAAGATAACATAATTGAACACAAAATGCAGTTTTAAATGATGGTTTTTATTATTTAGTGAGGAAAAAAAACTCAAAACCTACATGGCCCTGTGTGAAAAAGTGATTGCCCCCCTTGTTAAAAAATAACTTAACTGTGGTTTATCACACCTGAGTTCAATTTCTGTAGTCACCCCCAGGCCTGATTACTGCCACACCTGTTTCAATCAAGAAATCACTTAAATAGGAGCTATCTGACACAGAGAAGTAGACCAAAAGCACCTCAAAAGCTAGACATCATGCCAAGATCCAAAGAAATTCAGGAACAAATGAGTACAAAAGTACTGTAATTGAGATCTAGCAGTCTGGTAAAGGTTATAAAGCCATTTCTAAAGCATTGGGACTCCAGCGAACCACAGTGAGAGCCATTATCCACAAACGGCAAAAACATGGAACAGTGATGAACCTTCCCAGGAGTGGCTGGCCAACCAAAATTACCCCAAGAGCGCAGAGAAAACTCATCCGAGAGGCCACAAAAGACCCCAGGACAACATCTAAAGAACTGCAGGCCTCACTTGCCTCAATTAAGGTTAGTGTTCACAACTCCACCATAAGAAAGAGACTGGGCAAAAACGGCCTGCATGGCAGATATACAAGGCGCAAACCACTTTTAAGCAAAAAGAACATTAAGGCTTGTCTCAATTTTGCTAAAAAAACATCTCAATGATTGCCAAGACTTGTGGGAAAATAACTTGTGGACCGCCGAGACAAAAGTTGAACTTTTTGGAAGGTGCGTGTCTTATTAAATCTGTCGTAGAAGTAACACTGCATTTCAGCAAAAGAACATCATACCAACAGTAAAATATGGTGGTGGTAGTGTGATGGTCTGGGGTTGTTTTGCTGCTTCAGGACCTGGAAGGCTTGCTGTGATAGATGGAACCATGAATTCTACTGTCTACCAAAAAATACTGAAGGAGAATGTCCGGCCATCTGTTCGTCAACTCAAGCTGAAGCGATCTTGGGTGCTGCAGCAGAACAATGACCCAAAAGACGCCAGCAAATCCACCTCTGAATGGCTGAAGAAAAACAAAATGAAGACTTTGGAGTGGCCTAGTCAAAGCCCTGACCTGAATCCTATTGAGATGTTGTGGCATGACCTTAAAAAGGCAGTTCATGCTAGAAAACCCTCAAATAAAGCTGAATTACAACAATTCTGCAAAGATGAGTGGGCCAAAATTCCTCCAGAGCACTGTAAAAGACTTGTTGCAAGTTATCGCAAAGGCTTGATTGCAGTTATTGCTGCTAAGGGTGGCCCAACCAGTTATTAGGTTCAGGGGGCAATTTCTTTTTCACACAGGGCCATGTAGGTTTTGAGATTTTTTTCTCACTAAATAATAAAAACCATCATGTAAAACTGCATTTTGTGTTCAATTATGTTATCTTTAACTAATGGTTAACGGTTTTTGATGAGCAGAAACATTTAAGTGTGACAAACATGCAAAAGAATAAGAAATCAGGAAGGGGGCAAATAGTTTTTCACACCACTGTATCTTTGCAAACACAGTATATTGCACTTACATTAAAAAAGTAGTTACAGCGCATGTTAGAGGCCGCCCACGGTCGGTTCCCTCGGTCTTAAAGTGTTTTAAAGTGCACCAGAGCTGTAAATAAAGTAAGATTTGACACTTACCCAGGGCTTCCTCCAGCCCCATAAGCATGTGTGAGTCCCTCACCCTTCCTCTTACAGTCTGCCATTTAGCCGTGATTAGCCCCGATAACAGGCTCAGTCGCATCAGTTGTGGCCTTCTGCGCATGTGTGGATCTCCGACGCATGCGCAGAAGGCACCAACTGACACAACTGAGCCTGTTACAGGGGCTGATCGCGTCTGAACGGCAGACCGCAGGAGGACATTGAGGGACTCACACGTGCTTATGGCGCTGGAGGAAGCCCTGGGATAAGTATCAAATCTTACTTTATTCACAGCTCTGGTTTACTTTAAATTATCCCCTAGTTACTGCCTGCTCATGGGGGGGGGGGGGAGCAATAAAAGGACCACAGCCCGCGGTCCACATCATGCGGCCCGGGCCGCACAAAGTTTGCCCAGCCCTGACCTGGACACACCTTCATCACCCCTTCCAATCATGCCTTAAAGGACACCTACAGTGAGAGGGATACGGAGGCTGCCATATTTATTTCCTTTTAAGCAATACCAGTTGCCTGGCAGTCCTGCTAATACTCTACCTCTAATACTTTTAGCTATAGACCCTGAACGGGTGTTTCTGACATTTTTGTCAGATCTGACAAGATTCCCTCCATGCTTAGTTCTGGTGTGATTCAGATACAATTGATGCCAAAAAGACCATCAGAAATGCCAGGCAACTGGTATTGCTTAAAGGAGTCATCAGGGAAAAATTAACAAATGAGCTTTACTCACCTGGGACTTTCTCCATCCCCTTGCAGCCGACTGTCCCACGCTGTCACCTCCGCTCCCCGCTGCCGTCCCAGTCACCGTGCATGGTATTCAGGCCGACCCCGAGGTCGTCCTGCTGTCAATCATGGTCACGTTGCCCATGGCGTACTGCGCAGGCGTAGTAGTTCTGCACCTGTGCAGTACGCTGCGGTGACGAAATTGAGAATGAATTGATGGCCCCTTTGTTTTTAGAGATTTATCTTTCTACGCAGAAAAATACTTTTAGATATTGTGTACCGTCTTGGCTCTCGGTCATTGACTACTATGGAGATTGTTTGTGCTATAAAATGTTATTTTTGGATCACGCAAAAGAAGGTGTGCATCGACCAAATTTCACCCTAGCTCATAGAGTACTCCCAAACAATTGTTAAGTCCCAAAGTCACTATAAACGCAATGACTCCTCTTCATAAACCAATAAATGCTCGATCCATCAGTATCATGTGTAATAATGGTTCACCATATCCTAATGCTGACCCATAGACCTGCAATAAGCATCTCATGCATCCACAGCAACAGACGTAAAACCTGCTCCACTGATATCCTGTAAAATAATCGCTCACCAGATCGGAACATTTACCGATGACAGACCAGCAACAAACATTTTATGCCTCCGACCAGTTCCTTCAAATCCACACATCGATGTTTAGGATGTCCTCGGAAAACCAAACAATCGCTTTTGGTGTAGTATCACTGAATAACCTTGCACCCTTTCCAACTACCACCGTGCAAATAAAAGTGACTTCTCACCATGTGTGTTTCTAGTCACCAATAAGCAAAACATGCTCACCAGACTGATTGGCTGACCGGCCACAGACCAGCAGATAAATATCTCATTAGAGTTCAGATGTTCCAATTGTTCCAATCCATACTCCACAGACACTAGGCTTAAACATATCTCCTCATAGTGTAATACCGTTTATTTAACATATAAAAAAAAACTGGTATATTTCAGTTCTGACAAAATATTGTCAGAACTGGAAGGGATCACTGTAAGAAGAAAATGGTAAAATTCTGAGAGGAACGGTGAGGTAAGTATGTAATATTCATTTGCAGCTAGGTCATGTGTTTATTTTAAAACAATTTTACTCGCTTCAGGTTCCCTTTAAGCTCCGCCTGACGTGTTTCACCCAATAGGACTCATCAGGGCCCTACACATCATTGAATTTCATTTTTTGTGTATACAACTATATCCGTAGGTGTGGCAAACCCTTTACAAAAGCAGTGATTCCGTTATTTGGCTTTGGAAGCAGTGCAATTATTTTTTGTTTGTTTGTTGAATAGAGGCACCATGGCCCCTATTCAAGTTTGCTACTTTTTTATTTTATCGACAAAATAATTTTTAAACACCCAATAAAGTATTCAAATGTAGCCGAAGAAGTAATATCAAACTTATTTGGAGCATTTACTTGCATGTTGCGGGCTTAAAAGATATTTTATTGATAAGGTGTGCAATATTTCTCCTATGAGAAAAGTCAGGAGAAAAGTGAATTGAATAGAGGATCACGTGTATACTGTCTGCACATTGTGCTTATAGGCCAAAAGTTAGCCACACCATGTGACACATTACACACATTACATCCCTTCTCCTTCTTAAATTCAGGTTTCCAATTATCTGAAAATCTGATTTTTATAAACCTTAAGGCCCCGTTCACATCTAAAATTGCAAAACGCCGGCGATTACCACCAGTGTTTTGCAGGAGTGATTTTCCTGATTAACGTGGAAAAATCACTGGACACGCAGCGGTTTTGGCGCGATTGCGATTAGTGGTGCTATGCATGCTATTCGCGATCGCTAAACGCTAATAGCGAATCGCTGGCAAACCGCTGCATGTAACACGTTTGCGGTTATCGCTAACCGCAAACGGGGCAGCGAGAACACTGCCATGTTTTACATGCTGCAGCGTTTTTTTAAAAACCGCTAGTGGTTTGCCTTGAGCGGGAATCGCGTGATTCCTGCTCAAGTGTGAATGGGCCCTTAAGCACACATGAATTGGGACAAATGAAGTGTTTATTTATTTACCTGTGGCTTCTTTCAGCCACCTGTAGTCTGTCAGATACTATGATGTCCTCTGGGCCCCCTCCTATGTGCTGCTGCCCCCTCAGAAAGATCTGCAACTGGAGCTCTAGTTGCAGCTACTGCGCTTGAGCGGTTCCGTCCGTACGCCTCCTCAATTGCGCTCCTGACACAGGAAGCGCTCTGCACTTGTGGTTCTCTGAAAATGATTGTACCGCGCATTCGCAGATTGCTCCTGGTGCTGGGGGCACAATCAAGGAGGCATTCGGACGGGCCCACACATGCACAGTAGCTGCAACTAGAGCTCCAATTGCAGATTTTTCTAAGGGTAGGAACACACTAGGCAGAATCGCATGTGCGTTTTCCATAGCACATAGTGGAAAATGCATATGCAATTCTGCCTAGTGTGTTCCTACCCTGAGGGGGAAATTACACATAGCAGGGGTCCTGGAGGACCCTGAGGGACCTGAGAAACTATGGGGCTTTAAGAAGCCACTGATAAGTAAAAATCAACTTTTGGTCCCAATTCAGATGAGCTTTAAGATGATAATGATGGTGATGATAATTATTTAGAAAAGAAGAGGTTCTAAGGGAACTGCTTGCAGTTTTGCAGTTTGTTTAATGTCCAGCAGAGGGCAGCACCTCACTGCCTCTTATTCTTTTGTTGACGAAATCATTAGTCCCAACAGAAAAAACAAGAGTGAATGTTTGCGAACACTGTGGGGCAGAGGTGTGTGAATGAGCTGCAATAAAACAAGGAGGACTGTCCTAGACTGTGTGGAAAGCAGTATCCTATTTCTGTGGCTGCATGCAGAGACAGGTGGGTCCAGTACAAGAATAGGACAGGGGGCTTCCCGACCACCCTGAAGGGTTAAAGACTTGCAGAGCTACCACGAGAAAGTGTTTAGAATGGGTGTATACATTTTTGTACAAAGAATGTTATGGTTCCATCAGTGTTCACTTAATGGCAAAAACAAATAAAAAATATTTTCATGAGGAAAGTGCACACTGCAGCAGTCAGAGAGTTAAGATGCCAAAGATGAGCTGCAGGAGGAGGGTCAGAGTATTTGTGTATCTTGGAATGCCATTGGCTGGTGGGGGTTTGCATGCCCTTTCTGAGCTAGACATCTACTACCCAGAGCTCCCCCCAGCATATTAATACCCCCCTAAATGTCCATCACTTGCAGTCCAACCCCTGCTTCATTCTGAGGGCTCCGTCCACAAGGGTCAGGTAAGAGAAAATCCTGGCCAGGGCAATAAGGCGCTGAAGGGCTTGTGTTACTGCAAAAAAAAAAACCTCCAGAAAGAACAGTGGGCACTCGGTGTATGTATCAGGGGGAGGCAGACTGCTTGTAAGGCCAAAAACAGCTGACAAATAAGCAACTGCTATTATCAAATGTGTGCAGAGCCTGTATAGACCAATCCCTGATATTGAGCATGCATGGCATACATGCCATTTCTTCTACATACCTTACCAACACGTTCCTGTTACAACATTGGTTTCACAAGATGACCAATTCCTCCACGACAAAGCGTCATGGAACTTTATATTGCACAACAGCAGATTTCAGAAGAAAATTAGACCACAGTTAGAATGGCTTTGAAATAAAACCAACCACCGCAATGCAGCATGCACTTAAAGGAAACCTAAAGCGAGAGGCTGCCATATTCATTTCCTTTCAAACAATGCATATTGCCTGGTTGTCCTGCTGAGCCTCTGTGTCTAATACTTTTAACCATAGGCCCTGAACAAGCATGCAGATCAGGTGCTCTGACTGAAGTCTGACTGGATTAGCTTGTTTCAGGTGTGTGATTTAGACACTATTACAGCCAAAGAGATCAGCAGGATAGCCAGGCAACTGGTATTGCTTAAAATGAAATAAATATGGAAGCCTCGCTTTAGGTTCCCTATAAACGCTGCACTGCAGTAAATAGAATGCATGCTTCAAGCAATATCCGTGAGATGTGCAGTGGTGTAGTGAAACAGTCACGGTCCTCTGTGATTTTTACTGTAGGCCCCCAGCAATGTCTGTAGGATAATCATATAATACAGTGCAAGAGAGGAAGGGAAACAGCTCGTTGGTGATAACTGCCTTGTCATATAGCATTTATCATTGCCGCCATAGCACCAAAAAGAACTAATGCAGTGGCTGGTAAAGGGCCTTAAATGGTCCAGGGGCCTTGGTGAAGTCACAACCTCTGCACATCATAGGACATTTGTATGTATGTACCGCGGTCCTGATTTACTAAAGAGTACTACACATCTTAAAGTACACCTATCACTTTATGTAGCAGTTCCAGCTGCTACATAAAGCAAGGATCCCGATTGGTTCCCTGCCTTGCGCGACAGCTTCACTATTGCTTCTCTCTTCTCTCTGTACCCGCTTTGATAAATCCGCCCTAGTGTCACAGAGGGGTTAAATGAATGAAGATGGAAGACAGTTTTGCTAACGCTGTGACTATTAGCGGGCAAACTAAACTTGGGTCATAACAGAACATAGCAGGGGTGCAGGAATGCAGTGTTTCATTCGTAGTCCAGCCACGTCGACAACTTTATTAAATGCAGGCTGCAGTGGACTTGTTAAATAATTTTTTCTGTGGATGCCAATCGATGTTTCCAACAGCACAAAGACCTTTCCTTGCTATGCTCCAGTACAGAGGGTTAGATTTATGGCCACTTTATAGAAGACACTTTTTAAACCGTGTAGACAAGGTTTGCTGATACTGAAGAGAGGAAATTCAATTCAGATTTGATTCACACCTTAGTAGAGGCAAGGCTCTGACTATCATAGAGCCTTCCCATTCCTCAGTTGGTCCTGTTGTTCCTGCGCTGTCCCAGGACTCGCATATGCGCAGTACGGATGTGCTCGTCTTCTGAGCTACTCAGAGGACCCAGAAAGCTGCCTGAGGAGTACTGAAGACCTAGCAGGATGAATGTTATTAACTGAGGATGGTGCAGGAATGATGGAACAGACAGAGGACCAGGAAGCCTCTATGGTGTTTACAGCCTCCCTCGACTTCTGAAGTGAGTTTCCTCAATTCTGGGTTGCTTTACATTCTCCAGTGTTCACCAGTTTTAGTGAATCAACCACAATGTACTATGCAGAGCAGCTCTGCCAGTGCTTTTAATGCTCGCTGAAAGAAAGGAACGCCAACACAAATATAACTGTCAGTGGGAGTAACTTGTATTTTCCCCTATCATACTAAACAGTGCTACAAGTACATAATGGAGGAACTTTTTCTTTTCCTAACTCTATAACTTGAAGGCAGGAAAAATACTTAGTGGGGCACATGTATGAAAACCAGTGCAAGGGGAAGTGGAGAAGAACTGGTGCAAATGCTTAGCGCAGTTCTAGACCTGGGCATTGCTCCACCTGTACGCTGATTTTGCTCCACTTTGTGTGGTACTGGTTTCCATAAATCTTCCTCATAGCTGTCCGGAGGCATGATGTGCCGATCTCTGCTGGCCCGGGAAGAGAAATTAAGCCTATCAAAGCCAATAGGTGTGGACCAATGAGCTGGCAGCTGGGTAATTAACCAATATTTAGAGGCATGGATAGGCTGCTTCCTGTTACCATTGTACAATCTTTGTATAATCCTATTAAAGGTATCATACACTATTGAACGGAATAAAAATCTGTTATACACAGGTGCTCTATTAATCAATTTTTGATCAGAATATCAATCAAAACTCCATAGAGAAAGTCTGTTATTTTGCTGATTCGATTGAGCCTGAGCAGGTGTGGGGGGTGAACCGCGCCAATTTACCACCACATAGCTTTCCGCTGTATTAAGCAGTACAAAGTTAGTGGCGGCAGCATTCTGAACAATATTAGATTTTAATTCAAATCCAATTACAAATCTATTAGCGAAAGGTGGTAATCTCTCACAATATATGGAGTCAGGGTGGCCATACACTATTAGATTTTTGGTTGATCAGGTAAACAAGCAATATCCCTCTGATATTTATTGTTTATAGATATAAGAGAGATATTGCTTGTTTACTCAATCCAATAGTGTATGGCCACTCTGACTCAGACCCGTATATTGTGAGAGTCATCCAGACTGAATACAGCCTGAATAGAATGTGTAGAGATAGTCTCATGGTATATAAATGTCGGTAGGATTGCACAAAGCATGTACAATGACGTGGTGTTGTATGACGCCATCTTGTGTCGTATCATTCTGTATTAGTCTGTGGTGACAGAGGAGAGAGGAGAATGACTGTTGCTGTGTGGCATTTGCTTACATGTTGTTATGACAAGATTATTTGCATTTCTTAGCTCTTAAGGTACCATAGCACCCAGGCTTACACGTCCAGCATTACTTGGACAAATTATGAATAATTGGTTGGTTGATTAATTGATGAGAAAATGCCAAATTTTACCAAATGATAGACCAGAGCAGTAAAGAGAGCCTGTTTGTACTTCATCGATGACACCTTATAAAATGTTCTATGCATATAGCTGTGACAGATGCTTACATTTTAATGGCTAAAGCTAAGTACACACTTTCAATTATGATTGGCCAATCACTGAGCAATGTTACCACCTTCATGTAGCATGAGGGTTTACCTACACAATCTGCTCATAGTATTCCAATCATTCTTCAGTTCTGCCACTTCCATGTAGTACCAGAGCTTACTTACACAATCCATTTATGGTATTCATGGTATTCAAAATCTGTTGGCCCTCATGCTACATAGAGGTGGTAAAATTGGTCAGTGATTGGCCAATCAAAATGAAAGGTGTGTAACAGAATTTATATGGCAGCAGTGATCCAGGTCTGAATCTGTCCCAGTCAGTGTGCCACCTGTACATACGTTTTTATGTTTTCCCTATACTTCTGTGGGGTTTTATGCTTTATTTTGCCTCCACAAACTACTTGTGAGTTGTGTTTTAGAATATTTTTGCCTTTTACATATGGGAGAAAGTAACTTTTTGTGAAAATATCACCTATGAGAAAACCTAGGAGAGAAGGTGAATTGAATAAGGGCCATGATGTGGTTTCTTAGCATCAGGGGAACTACAGGTCTCAGCATTCCAGCTGTAAGTGTGAGGAGACGTGTTGCAATCCAGTACACAGAGTGGACACTGCCCAAAAGAAAGCTGCACTGATTGGCTGCGTGTAGTTCTTTATGTCATGTTTTCTCCATGGTGACTCTTCGTGGGCTTATAGAGAGATGCCCAGGCATGACAAGACAGTGCTGCTTGTTCTTTATTTGGGGTATGAAATAAGACCTCCTACAGCTTAAACAGCCAGAGTCAATAATCCTCACTATGTTCACCTGTGCCATCTTTATGGGATGGGGGCTGGTAGGGAAGATTAGCTAGGCAGCCACAACTTGGACGAGGAGAGACAGCTGATGTTCTGTAAAGGCTCCTCAAGATATTTTGGGAAAGTCTTATAAAGTTTCTCATACTTCCTAGGAGATCGAGTGACTTAAAAGTGGGGGCAGGTGGCAGCGGCTCTGATACCCCGGCCACAGTCTATTTAGGGGGTGGGAAGTGATTGAAAGGGAAAAAGGGCCAAGGATTGGGCTGAGAACATCCAGATCTCTGCAGACAGCAGGCAGGACCAAAGTTTTTCCTCACGTACATACTGGTAAATGAGAATAATGGCATGCAGATTGTGGCCATCAATACAGACAACAATAGCGGAGGATATTCGCTGACTCCAGTAATGTTATGTATATTTTATTTACAGTTACCACAAAAACCGCCAAGATGTCTAAGATGACAACATCCCGCAGAACGCACCTGAAGGTAAGCAGAAATGTTTGTGGTAACTGAACTTTTCCTTGTATCCCAGCCAAGATCTGCTTATGCAGTGAATGCAGAACTCTTCTAACAACTGTCACTACATACACTTATACAGCACTACTACACTGGTATCCACTGAAGTATCCTGAGAGTACTCTTACATATGTGAGGGTTCCTGTATGTCAGCATCAGCACATTGCTGTCTGCAGTGTATTTTTAAATAAGCCTTAGTATGCCATGTCTTAGGCTTCCTTTACACTGCAAATTGCAATGCGAATCCGATGTAATTTTTACCGGACGCTAGGAACACAAGGAGAAAAAAAGCAGCATGCAGGACTTTTCAAAATCGCATTGGTATAGGAGCGGAATTGCATGTAACGTAAAAGGGCCCTAAAGCTGTATACTCACCTCGCGGCCCAGGAAGATGGATCCCAGCGACGTCCCAGGACAATGAGTGCTCCCCGATCCAACTTCCTGGCGGTGGGTATATGCAACGTCACGAGAGCGCGAACAAGAGTTGAAGCGATCGCGGTACTTTAGGCGAGAGTCGTCAAGGATTTTAAATATCTGCTATGATGGCCATTATACCCACACGTCGCTAAGCGTTGTTTGCGTAATCGCTCGCCTGTACTCACTTCATGAAATCATGGAAATGATCGCTGAAAAAAATCGGTGTTGTAGGAAAAATCATCGGAAAAATTGTGTAGTTGGTACAGGCCTTTATAGTGTTTTCCCTTTAACTGTAAATGTAATATGTCAGAGAGGACCTTAGCTAGTGACATAACAGACACACATAAAATATGCCACTGGAATGTGGTGTCTGGCATAATATGCTGTGTGTCTATTCCCAAGAACAGATTTCAGATGGAACCAAGGCATGCAAAGTATGGTGGGACTACTGTTGGTTTTTCTCATGATAGATCAGCATATAACATGTGCGCCTGGTTGGCATAAACATTCATGTTTATCATGTTTGCTTCTGTGAATGAGGAAAAGAGAAGGAAAACAGGAGGCCTGTGATGTAAAATTTCAAGTGATTTTGGACAGGTTCAGGTTATTGGTTGGGGAATGATTTCCAAATTCCATTTTTTTCTCCCTTCTTTATCCCCCAAAACTTTGCCTAACCCTAACCTCACCCTCTGCCTTTAGTCAACTTAACCCCTTTTTAACCATCCTTTAACCCCCTTACTTATAGCCCTAATGCTATCCTTACCACTTTAAATAATCCCTAAACGTAACACAAAAGTTCAAGTATTGCTAACACTAACCTCACCCTATACTATCATTTATCAGCCTATACCATCACCTAATTCTGAATGATGACCCTAACATAACCCTAACCTGACCTTAAAGAGGAGCTGTCAACCATACTATCTCAGAAAAAAACAACACATGTATAAGTAGATAAATACTTGCTCTACTTACACAACATATGTATTGCACTGTCCACGTTTTGATTTTAGTGATTTTTTTACAGTAAAAAAAGAGAAAATCCTTCTTAGCATTTCCCATTTTAATTGTGGCTAATTTGAAGCTAATCCTGATGCCATTTTCTCCTTTACTCTCCTCTGCCTGATTTTCCCGCCCTTAACTACAGAAAGTGCATTGTCTCAGCATGATAAATATTGGCCAATCAGAGAGGAACAGAGGTGTGGGAGGAGAAAACAGGAGGGAAAGAGGCTTCAGCCAATCAGCCTGTATTAGTTAAGTCTGAGGGGAAGTAGAGAAGCAAAAAAGGACAACCCAGCATGCCCTGCAACTTCCTTTGTGCGTACCAAATTTTTTGTGTACCAAATAAGAGTCAGGTTAACTGGGGAATGATCATTTATCAACAAGAAAAGTAATAGTGATTTTAACTTTTGGATTGCCTGGTTAGCATCCTTATTACTTGTTTACCAGATAAAAATAAAGAATTGATTTTTGATTTTATGCCCGACAGTTACACTTTAATACTTCCCAAGCCCCCTTCCTTAATTTGCTCTGATTTTTAGAAGACTTCGTTCACACTATACGCACTGCTGTGCTCATTTGGCAGCACGTATGGTGTACGATACACAAGAACATCAGAAGTGCATAGACAGCACTTCTAAAGTTCACATTATATGCGCTGTGCAGCAGTGCGATGTGCTATCGCACTACTGCATGTATTATCGGCAAAGGGCCTATTTCCAATACACGCAGATTGGATGCAGAATGGATGCAGAAAAACTGACTCCAATAAATACCTATGGAAAATTTTGCATCAGAAAAATTGCGTTTAGTGGTAGGTATTAATTGGAGTCAGTTTTTCTGCATCCAATCTGCGTGTAGTGGAAACAGAACCAAAGCACAGCGCTGATCCCATTCACTATAATGAATGGGATCAGCAGCGCATAGCAACGCAGATGACAGTGCTATTTGGCGCATTGCGTTCTGATCGCACGGCCATCTGCGTTGCGTAATGTGAAAGAGGCCTAAAGGACTGTACGCAATAACCTCAGCCCACCTCAGCCAGGGCCAGGTTGCGTTGTAGTGCAGCACAAAGAACTGCAACAGAAACATGTGAAAGCATAGATCTGTTGCGCCTGTCAGTTGCATGCCTGCTGCTCTATGCAATAAACACAGTGGGAATTCAGCCTTAGTCCAACGTGTTACTAAAGTTTTACCATCATTTTAACTGTTCACCTTACTAATAATACCTTTCTTCTCCATATAGAGCTTGATGCTCCAGGTGGCGAAAACTGCCTTAGAAAAAGAAGAAGCCGATGCCGCAGCTGAAAAGGAACGTTACCTTGCAGAGAACTGCCCTCCTCTGAGCTTGCCAAATTCCTTGCAAGAATTGCAGGTACTAGCTATACCGCCTATGCAATGCAACTGCAAAGTGCAGAACCTCATAGATTTTGTTTTGCTGCCATCACTTCATATCCCAGCTACATATAGGTAAATGGTGAACTCGGGCTGAAATTAGGTCAAACTGTCTCAGGCTTAATTCACGCTACAAATAGCAAGTGCTAAGCGCTTTTGTGAGCGATTTTGTTAAGCGATTCCTGGCATTTTTACAGCGATTTGTACAGCAAATTCTTGAAAAACCCTCACAAAATTGATGTTCAAAAAGTTTTTAAAGTGATTCACGATTTTCCTATACCTTGAATTGAAGAGCAATCGGAAAGAAAATGGGGAAGGTCCTGCGTTTGCAATTGGAAAAATAGCTCATCACTCATGTGAGAACACTCCCATAGGATTTCATTACACAAGCACTTTTACATCGCTTTTAGAAACACTAGCGATCAGAACATGAACTCAAAGCGCTCATAGTGTGAAGCGACCCACACTCAGGCTAGAAACACACTAGGCAGAAATGCTAGCGTTTTTGGCCGCTAATGAAAGTCTATGGGCCGCATGTAAAACGCACATTACATTGTGCGTTTTTGCGAACATGCAACTTCCTGCATAGTTTCCAAAAATGCATGTAAAACACACATAATTCAATGGAGACATATACTACATGAAGGTGGTAACATTGGTCAGTGATTGGCCAATCATAATTGAAAGTGTGTACCGGGTTTAACAGTTTTGGTACAAAACAATTCAGTTTTGTGAAAGTGCACCCATTACACAGACTTTAGAGTACATAAACATTTATTCCTTTTTACCAACTTGTCTTTACTCAGGATTTCTGCAAGAAATTACACGCCAAGATTGATGTGGTTGATGAGGAAAGGTACGACATGGAAGCCAAAGTCCAGAAGAGCTCTAAGGAGGTAAACTTATCACTTATCACAAAGAGATTTATTGAACTGGCCTCTGATATAAGTATCAATTTTAATTTAAACGTTTAAAAAAAAATTCACCTGAATGGTCACTGGCTTCAAAAACTGTCTAGTCAGCTCTATGACTAGGATCCCAAGAAACTGGCTGAGGGTTGTGCGAATGCCAGCTGAAGAAATGATAGACGTGACAACAGACACAGTGGAATGGCTGGTTTCTGACTGGGAAGAATAACTTTTCGCATGAAATTTGGGTGCTGGCAGTTTTTTCAGCAGATAGATGGCTCGATAGATAATTTCTGACAGGTCTGATCTGATTTAGATTGTGTTTCTGATTGATTTTCTCATAGAAGTGAATGGAAATCGATCGGAAAAACGATTGGAAAATCGATCGGAAAGTAAATCTGCCAATAACACTCATCGAGTATTCCCAGCATTAGAATCGGGCCTTTTTCTAAGC
Organism: Hyperolius riggenbachi; assembly: GCF_040937935.1. Taxonomy (NCBI): domain Eukaryota; kingdom Metazoa; phylum Chordata; class Amphibia; order Anura; family Hyperoliidae; genus Hyperolius; species Hyperolius riggenbachi. Next base: position 113,022,579 of record NC_090656.1, on the reverse strand, counting down.
CTATTCACAGCTAGAAGACAATAAACGGCCATTATAACAGTATAGCAAGAGATTTGACATAAATTGTATGCAGGATTGAATTGGGTAAATGAAATTCATATCCTGGTGATTAGGGTTAGCTTAACTGCAAGCTTCATACAAATTGCGTTAAAGTGTACCTGAGATGTGAATAATGGGGGTATTTATAATTAACTGGGGCTTCCTCCAGCCCCATGAGGTTCGTGGGCTCCCTCGCCACCCTCTTCGTTTATTTGTTATCCCCCCGGTAATCTGGCCAGTCACAGCCAGTCGTGCGCTTCTGCATATGCGCATCCCAGCCACGTGCCTGGGAGCGTTCTGTGCCTGTGCAGTACTACTGTGCAGGCGCACAATGCTTCCGGCTGTGTGACAGGGGTGCATTGGCTGTATTTTCATTTCACCCGAATGGCGCTTGTTGGCGGCAGATGGGACACTGAACTGCCTGACAAGCGCACGGTTCAGTCTCTTTGCTGAAAGGGGCCTAAAAGATGAAATAATATTTGTTAAACTCCTAGTGGGACATAGATCTGATCTAGTGGAGTAGCTTTTTTATCGACAAAAGTATTAAAGGTAGGGAGAAAAGTATGGAGATAATGTAGCTTATTCTATAAGAACAGCCAGGAAATGTTAATGACTGCTGTAAAATCTAAGGTCATTACCTAAATACATCCTACCCTCTTCTATGTGCAGCTGGAAGACTTAAACCAGAAAATCTTTGACCTGAGAGGTAAATTCAAGAGGCCAGCACTTAAACGTGTGCGTATGTCTGCTGACGCCATGCTGCGCGCCCTGCTCGGTTCCAAACACAAGGTCAACATGGAGCTCCGTGCCAACCTCAAGCAAGTCAAGAAAGAGGACACTGACAAGGTAATGCTGGAAAAAGATAATGCCTCGTCACATACAGGGTCACCATCAGTACAAAGGCAAACAATAGGAGATAGAGCTAGGACTGTGTAACAAAGAGCATGCTAACACAACAGACACAGTTCTTCTTCAGTTCATACCTAATATGTTCTGTGAACCTCATGGCAAAAATAAGGGCATTCATGGTACTCCAGTGGCCCTGATGCAAAAGCTCCTCATTATAAAAAGTTTCAAGCTCACGTGACGTCACACAATGTGAGCTTATCACCTCTCAAAGAGAACTGTAGTGACATATAGTAGAATGCAGTACATGATTCAGGATACCCACTTTTACGGTCATTTTCCTGGTTTCAGCATCAGAAACCCTTCCTATAACTATATATTGATGTACAGTATACTGGTATATAGCCCCGCCCTCCCAGTGATGATTAGTCTGGGCTGATTAGATATGCAGAATTCTTACCCCCAGAGCATTCTGGGAGACCAGGTGTATTTTCAACTGGCTGGACTAAAGATGTCGCCACCTGTGATGAATTTCAGAATGTAAATCAAGGAGAAGAAAGATTATACGATGGGTAACACTGACTATATCATTTATAAATAAATATTGTTAAAAAAAAATACAGTATATACACAAACATAAGTTAACTTTGTGTATAAGTGGACCCCAATGTTTGACCCTCTTAAGCTGGACTTTTTTGATAACTCAAACATAAGTTGAGTCAGGAAAGTGTGCCATTAAGAGCTTAAAGTGAACCTCCGGACAAAAATCTACTCAGTAGAACTGAAAAGGCTTGGTGTTTCCTTAACAGTTTCATAGCATCAGAACTTTGTTTTTATTACCGAAGCATCATTTTTAGCTGCATTTTTAGCGAAGCTCCACCCATCAAAGAAAAAAAGCCCAGGCTTTTTCCCCTGATGCTGTGCAGAGCATGATGGGATTTCCTATGTTGTTATTCACGTTGCCTAGCAACTGGGAGAGGTGCTCAGGACACAGGACAGTTGGAACTGTGTCTCATGCTCCCTGTCACCTCCTTTCAACCAAAAAGATGGCTGCCATCATGAAATCAAACAGTTGCCTGTTCTTTTAAAACAGTGTGGGTAAGAGATTATATTACCTATCTATTTTAACCTCCTTAACGGTAACCCCATGCTGGACACGGGGTAAGCCCCTGCGGAGGATTTCTCAGGCTCCGCTGGGCCGATTTGCATAATTTTTTTTTTATACACGCAGCTAGCACGTTGCTAGCTGCGTGTTACCTATGATCGCCGCTACCCCGCGGTGGGTAGTGCCGATTCGCCGCTACCCACCGCGTTAGAGGGTGCCCCCCCCCCCTGAGACCCCGTGCGCTGCCTGGCCAATCAGTGCCAGGCAGCGCTAAAGGGGTGGATCGGGACTCCCTCTGACGTCGGTGACGTCATCGCGCCCGTCGCCATGGCGACGGGGGAAGCCCTAAAGGAAATCCCGTTCAGAACGGGATTTACTGATGGGCTTGATCGCCGGAGGTGATCGGAGGGGGTGGGGGGATGCCGCTGCTCAGCGGCTATCATGTAGCTAGCGCTAGGCTAGCTACATGATTTAAAAAAAATAAAAATAGTGCTGCGCTGCCTCCCTGGTGGATTTAATTGACCGCCAGGGAGGTTAATTAACATAACTAATGTAACTTAATGACAGTATGTTTGTTTAGGCTGGAGTTCCTCTTTAAGTTTCCAAGTGCAGCCATATACCCTGTGGCCCCCAAGAGCAGCCATTAACACAGCCAGTAACAGCAGAACAGTGCCTCGAAATACTGCACGGGTAATAAGAGGGAAGGGGTTGCCAAATCATAAATATCACAATAACAGCAAAATATGAGGACTGCTCAATCAGCAATATTCAATTATATATAGTTTTCAAAAAAGCTAATAAAAGTGCAGAGTAAATGCAGAGACACACATGCAGTAACAAGGTATGTAATACCATGAGCAGAGCTCCGGCATATAGAGGTGCACCTGTAGGATAAAGCATCCCCTGCACTTTTGGCACTTTTAATAGAGGCACTTTGAATATGTAATAAAACTTCATGCGCACTACAACTGTACTGTAACAATACTGCTTGAGCAGAACTCTATACAGCAGCACACGAAGGTACCTGCAAGGCTGCTCTGTCTGCACTGGTGCTGTCAGACACCTCAGCCACCAGCAGCAATGACAGGAAGACACACTAATGGGAGACGGTACTGTGGGAAAGGGCGGAGTTTAGTCATGAAAATTGTCACAGTAGAACCTGCATTTTACAGGATTAAAAGTCAAGAAATTTAAGTCTGACCCATGTATATGATTTGCTTTAACAAATAAGACCTGCATTTCTAGACTTATAGTTGAGTATATACAGCCCCGGACCACCCAGAAGGCTCACAAGTCTGCCTCTGCGGCAAAAATCTAGAACCGGCCCTGAGTATATACAGTAATCCTATGCATTACATTATTTTCACTACAGTTCCTCTTTAAAGGAAAGGTCCGAGAGAAAAAATAAAATCTACTTACCTAGGGCTTCCTCCTGCCCCTGGCATCTGATCTGTCCCTCGCCGCAGCTCTGGCGTCATGGGATCCCCTCCGTTGCAGATGCCGACCTTGCCAGGTCAGCATCTACGTGCTTGCCCAGTCACAGGAGTGCAGCCGCGCACTTGCACAAGCGCAGAAGATGCCGACCTGTCGAGGTTGGCATCTGCAACGGAGGAGACCCTGAAGCCTCATAGCTGCGGCGAGGGACAGTTTGGCTACCAGGGGCTGGAAGTAGATCTTTTTTTTTTCTCGGATGTTTCCTTTAATGTACAATATATATCCTGGTGAGATTTGCCTTTAACTGTACATCTAGCCAAACCATTTGCTTTGGACAGTGTGAGAAAGAGCCAGAATGACCTTTACTGGGAATTGTATTGCTGCCTGTGCCCCTGTTGGAAGTATTTTTCCTCACATTCTATTTCCTGTGACCCTGCCACTGAGACAGGAAGTGAAGGTAGCCTTAGTGGGGCGGAGACAGCTATAAAAACAAGCCATACAGATCTTCTAGCCCTACCACAAAAAAAAAAAAAATCTACAAAAATAACCAAATAATAGCATTTTGCAATGCACTTAAGAGTGATGGGGATTTCGTATTCTGGTCAATGACAAAATCTCATGCTGAATTTTTCTCTGCCCACAGGAGAAGGATCTCCGTGATGTCGGTGACTGGCGTAAGAATATTGAGGAGAAATCCGGCATGGAAGGCAGAAAGAAGATGTTCGAGTCTGAGGCCTAAGACCCTTCCCGTGACCACAGCCACCTTCAACCCCAGGCTGCAAAAGACACCCACTTTACCATGTCACAGAGCTTCCCTGGCATTGTTGGGGTTAACCCCTCTGCTGCTCAGCTTACACGTGTTTACCGCAGCCAAGGGGTTAATGAAGTCTTATCACCATCTTGTACGCTCCTCACTTTTAAACACATAGAACGTCTTAAAGTATGTTTTGGACTGGTGGAGGGACTACAGAGTCCTCCTCTGTTTAGCCACAGTCTGGTTCTGCAGGTGCTGTGTTATGTGGACGTGAAAACCATGTAAATAAAGCTTGTGACTTCCTTTATGGTTTGTGATACCTGGCGTGTAGGTGACGTCACTCGTCTCTTCTGCTGCTGTCACTTGCGTCGCCATCTTATTCCCATCTGATGTCACATCCTGTTTCTGAAGAGAATACTGATGCCAGAAGTAACAGACCTGTCACCGGGGGGAAGAAAGGATTGCACTCTGTGTTACATTGTGATTAAGTATCTAACTTGGAGAGTCACCAGTAGCCAGGGCAACGGGAAGTGTGGTGTCCATACCCATAATGCATAGGGGAAACATATTTATTGCTAAAAAATGAAATGTTAGCCTGAAGGTTGTATAAGATTCAAATAAGAAGGATCTCTAAGTAGTAGTATACGCTTTTTGTGACTAGATTAGTATTTAATAGTGTAGACATTAAGATAGGACTCGACCCATGTCAGGATAAATATCCAATCTTTACAATTATTGCATTAGATGCAGTTTTACAGCATAGAATCCAGCACAACATCAGGCAGTGTGCCCTTTGTGAAGTGTCACTGGGTTATATGCTGTATAATCGCATCTAATGCATTAAATGTGAAGATTGGATATCTAGCCTGACAAAGGTTGAGTCGTATTTTGGGGTGTATGTTTAATTTTGTAATCCAGCCTGCCCATGCAGGGCCAGATTCACCTGCTGTGCCTATCTGCCTCCTCTCCCTCCCTCTCTATGCAGAGTTGCAAGCTGGGAATAAATGAGGTTACTTACCTGCTCTCAGCTTCCAGCGCTAATCTCCCTTCTGCATCCCATTTTCATGGATATCGTGGTGTCATGTGACTTGTCGCCAGGATGTATCAGCTGATCACATGCAGAGTGGCCCGCTGTGGTCATAGAGAGGACTCTGGCCATGTGGCTGAGGGTAGATCAGTGGTGGAAGCCAAGAGAGGTTGAGTGACCTCATTTATGCTCCGCTCGCAACTCTACACAGAGAGGGAGGAAGAAGCACACTTGGCTACCTATACTGGGGAGGGGGCTGCCTAATATTATGGGCACACCTAGCTACCTATACTGGGGAGGGGGCTGCCTAATATTATGGGCACACCTAGCTACCTATACTGGGGAGGGGGCTGCCTAATATTATGGGCAAACCTAGCTACCAACACTGGGGAAGGGGCTACCTAATATTATGGGCACACCTAGCTACCTATACTGGGGAGGGGGCTGCCTAATGTTATGGGCAAACCTAGCTACCTATAACTGTGGAGGGGGCTGCCTAATATTATGGGCACACCTAGCTACCTATACTGGGGAGGGGGCTGCCTAATATTATGGGCACACCGAGCTACCTATAACTGGGGAGGGGGCTGCCTAATATTATGGGCACACCTAGCTACCTATACTGGGGAGGGGGCTGCCTAATACTGGAGGCACACTTAGCTACCTATACTGGGGAGGGGGCTGCCTAATATTATGGGCACACCTAGCTACCTATATTAGGGAGGGGGTTGCCTAATATTATGGGCACACCTAGCTACCTATACTGGGGAGGGGGGTTCCTAATATTATGGGCACACCTAGCTACCTATATTGGAAAGGGGGTTGCCTAATATTATGGGCACACCTAGCTACCTATACTGGGGAGGGGGCTGCCTAATACTGGTGGCACACCTAGCTACCTATACTGGGAAGGGAGCTGCCTAATATTATGGGCGCACCTAACTACCTATACTGGGGAGGGGGCTGCCTAATACTGGTGGCACACCTAGCTACCTATACTGGGGAGGGGGCTGCCTAATATTATGGGCACACCTGGCTACCTATACTGGGGAGGGGGCTGCCTAATATTATGTGCACACCTAGCTTCCTATACTTGGGAGAGGGGGTTCCTAATATTATGGGCACACCTAGCTACCTATACTGGGGAGGGGCTGCCTAATATTATGGGCACACCTAGCTACCTATACTGGGGAGGGGGCTGCCTAATATTATGGGCACACCTAGCTACCTATATTGGGGAGGGGGCTGCCTAATATGGGCACACCTAGCTACCTATACTGGGGAGGGGCTGCCTAATATTATGGGCACACCTGACTACCTAAACTGAGGAAGGGGCTGCCTAATATGGGCACACCTAGCTACCTATACTGGGGAGGCAGCAGCCCAATACTGGAAACTGCCTAATATTGGGGGTACACCTGGCTACCTATACTGGGAAGGGGGCTACTTAATACTGGGGGCATATCTGCTACCTATACTGGGGAGAGGGCTACTAAATACTAGGGGCAAACCTGGCTAACAATACTAGGGAAGAGGAGTACTCAATATTGGGGGCACATTTGCTCTCTATACTGGGGATGGAGAGAGGCTCATCGGCTAGCTGAACAACAGTGCTTAGTGCTGTGTAGTGTGAACTAGTCCTCGATCTGCCCAGCACAGAATGTATGCCCCCACAAAGAAGTTATAACAAACTGCTTCTGTTTAGACTCTTACCAGTTTCTGCTACTAGACTTCTGTAACTGTACAAGGCAATCATCCTGTGAATTCTGACTGGGTGCATAAAGCTGACATCACTAGCAAAATATACAATACTGTTTTTTTTATTACATATTTTTGTTGTTAATTGTTACAGTATTGTATAAACCGTTAAACATAGTTTAAAACATTTTAAAAACACACTGAAAATAACCAAAAAACATAATTTGTACTATATGTCCAATTTCAGAATTGTCCAAAAGTAAATTATTTATCCACGTTTCACAATGTTTAACACAGGACTCAATTTACAGACAAATTCAACTCACAATCTCCCGGAATGGAACCTGTTTGTAAGTAGGGGGCCGCCTGTACTTACCTTAGGAGGGGTAACCTGTGGGTCCTCCAGAGCCTTCCCCTGTCTGCCTCCACCAAGCTGTTCCAGCGTTGCACAGGAGCACGGACATGCTCAGGCTTTGGCGAAAAAAGCAGACCCCGATCGGGGTTCATGCTAATGTGCAGGAAGCTCGTGCATGCCCAGTAGCAAAAACCCAATCGGAATTGGCTTTTCCACCTAAGCCCAAGTGGGTCCATGCTACTGTTCAGTTTTGTGGACAGGACAGCGCTGGTGGAGGCGGATGGGGGAAGCCTCTGGCGGATAAGTGCTGAATCTTCTAAACCGTGGACAACTGGTAAGCTGAAATGCAAGTGACGAAAAATTATTCTATGGGGAGCGGGGGTGCAAATATTGGGGCTCCCTAACTTTCACATCACTTTCTCCTGTGGTGACCCCCAACATCAGTGGTGACACCCACCTGCCAGGAATCACTTGACAAGTGCATCCGCCATCAATAACAGGTGTGGCCACAATAACACCTCTTCCTGTATCACAAGGGAGGTTAAGTGAGACATTGGGGCCCTTCCACACCCCTGGGCCCTTATCCAGCTGCTGTGGCTGCTCCACCTATAGGTATACCTCTGACAGGAAGTAAGCACCGCTGATAAAGTGTAGGGTTAGACACACAACCAGTCAGTCTAACAATTCTGCTGTTTCAGAAGATAGGTCTCTACTCTCTAGTGTGTGGGAAAAGAGGTGGAACAGACTCTGTACCCTGAAAACCATTATAATTAAAGTCAGTGTTCAGATTTCAACTCATTGTATTAAATATGCTGTTTTAAGTATTAGCTACCATCACATACATTAAAGAGTACTTCTGGTAAAAAATAAGACAGAGCCTGTCATGAAAGGCTTTCTGGTATTATTCAGACACTACTGCAGCCAAATAGATCAGCAGGGCTGCCAGACAACTGGTATTGTTTAGAAGGAAAAATATATGGCAGCCTCCATATTCTTCTCACTTCAGTTATCCTTTCATTATATGGAGAGGAGGTGCCCATGTTAAATACTTACCTCTTCTGAAAATAAAAAGAACAATATTATTGGCAGATATGGACATGACAGGCAGTTGTTTGTCCAGACACCCTCATATCTAAGGTCCATTATTGCGAAGGATTTGTGTTTGACAATGGGGCCCTCCCAATACTTTATTTATGACTCATTAATATGACTGGGGTCCTGGGGGGCTGATATAACCGCTTCTAGTGCTAGAAACTCCCATGAATATAAAGAGCTATAGTTCATCTCTGCATGATGTGATCGCTGGATAACACAAGCGGTTTTTTAGCTTCAAAATTTCCCTCAAGTGTTCTTGTTGCTAAGAGATGAAAAACAAAAACTGCACAGGAAAGGCTTTTTCATAACAACTCCGGCAGTTTTCTCAGATGCTAAGCAATTGAATTCTCAGTGGTGCCTCGAGGGTACAAGTAACCCATGCAACAGCTTGGGGCCCCAGAATCTGCAGGGGCCTCAAGCTGGGCTGCCTTGTGCTCTGCGGCCCCCTTCTGCTGTAACTCACATGGCCCCGATCCAGCGCTGAATCTCACTGCTCTGTGGATCTGGGTTGACATCAGTTTAATTAGGGCTGGCGCTTTCCTAGGGGCAAACTGGGCAATTGCCCAGGGCCCCAGAGCTGGCTTACTTGACCCCTTCCCCTCCCAGCATACCTGCAAAGGAATAGTAGTTCCCGGGGCCCCAGCAGCATATTGGCAGCTGAGCAAATTCACCTGTCCAACTGGCATGCTTCTCCACCAGTGTTCTTCCATCTTCAACCCCACTGGCCACCTATATTCTGTGACCTGGGGGCATGTTACACGAGTACATACATGTTGCTGGGTCTTTGAGAAGAGGTATCCACATTTATGTCATATTTAAGCTTTTATATACGGTAGTTAAGAGATACGTACGGGGTGGTGTCCATCTATCACTAGAGTAATTGATACATTTTTTTTGGGGGGGGGGGGGGGGAAGAGGGGTAGAAATATCAGCTACACTAGTTTCAAAGCCCCAGTTTACCAGCCTAGATCTTTCATTAGTAAGTAATGGTGAATAGGGGACTATGACATTGCTCACTCCACACAATTGTCATCATTGATGCAGCTGTTCTAGAGAAATTCCCTTTGGAAAACCCAGTCACATGATCCACCAATCTGTGCACAAGTATAGAGCTGTGAACAGAACAGAAGTTTCTTCCTCTGCACTGAACCTAGCCGTGCCCACCTCCACCCTCTGCTTCCCATGTGGAACACTAGGAGGAGGTGGGGAGAGTAAGCTCTCTCTGTGTTCACAGGAAAAGACTGCCTGGTGCCCCCCCCCCAAGCTCCTCCTGCCTTTCCCATGTGGATGATGATTGGTTGGGGGAGGACAGCTCACAGACTACTGTGCTGTACAGGCCAGCTATGCAGCATTTGATATTAGTGCAGGAAGCCATCATTGAAATCCCATCCAGCCAAGTTTATAAAAAAAGAATAATGCAAAAATGTATATATGTACTGCAAACCATGATGTATTCCTGAACTTAAAACCCTTTATCTAGCCACTTGGCTAATTTACCTAGAGCTAATTACAAAAAGAGACAGATTATATGCTTTAAAGCTGTAAGGACAGCAAGGGCGTATCTGGGTAATACGGTATAGAGCCTATGGCAAAATAGCATCCTTTCTTGCGTACATGCGTTATGGCTATCAGTTATTTTTGGCTCGGGATATTGCTGAAGTTACTTTTTTGGTAATATCTCTCCATATTCCCTCTCTGTCCTCTTTTCTAACACTAAGCCAAGTGCGCCCTACATACATAGATTAAGTACTGGTAGGCATGTTCCCCTAGATATCATAATTAATCTGATCAGAGTTCTGAGTGACAGGGGGCAGTGGCGTAGCTAAGGAGCTGTGGGCCCCGATGCAAGTTTTACATTGGGGCCCCCCAAGCACTCTATACATAACAATTGATACGGAGCACCAAAATCTGCCAATGGCAACTACAGTGTCAGAGGTGAGAAGGGAATGGGGAACAGTTTGTTAATGATTACCACTATTCAAAGTATCTATAGAAGTCATTATTATGAGCACAGGACCAATAGAGAGCTAATACTGTAGTTGAGGGAGTGCCCTTCCGGGCCCCACTGGCCCAAGGGCCCCGATGTGGTCGCAAACTCTGCAACCCCTATTGTTACGCCCTTGACAGGGGGGCATGGGGGCAGGCATGGTGGTGCGCCCATGTTGCTGCACCCCCTAGCTATACCTTTGAAGGGCAGTACTGTTATCTTTAAAGACAAACAGCAGAAATTGGCCTCGATTCATCATTCTCTTTGAGATAACTTTTTCCAGTTTGTTAAATTACCGAATTCGAAGTTTAGCGATTTCTAGTTGTATTCATCAAGGTTTTTCCTCATTCGGTGTGAATTCGATAACAATTCGGTAACCATTCGGTAACGTGTCGATATTTCCATTTTACAGTGGTACTTTAACACAAGGCCATAAGATTCCCATGGAATTGTGGGTAAAAGGCAGTCCTTTGAGCACTACGTAGCAACATTCTGAATAGGGCTTTACACCTGGACCAGGATTCTGAAAGTGGTTGGGACAATCCCACAATTTGATAGGAGCCTTTTCTAAAAAATTATAGTGCAGCTAGCAAATTAGTTAACCCTGACACTGCCTGTGTTCTCTTACAAGATGATTCAAGAGAAATGCAGATGTCGTGTTATAGCAAATAAATCTATTATCTTACAAATGTATATGGTTGCAGACCTTATTCTTGCCCTTCTGCGCCTTTGAATCACTCTCAGCTGATACATAACCACTTCAAATGGTTCCATCTTCTCTGTCAGCAATGATCTGACAGGAATAACGACAGAGCAGTGAAGGAGATAACTAATCCTAAATGTAACGCTAAACCACGCCCACTTTCTTTTTCATGAATTGCACTTTATTCCGTTTTAGCGAATCGTTACCGAATCGTTACCGAATGTTCGCTAACAGCTGTAGATAACTTTGATGAATCCTGAAATGAAGTTAACAAATTCGGTATTTTACCAAACTGTTGTTAACACATTTGCTAAGTGTTGATGAATCGAGGCCCTTGTCAGTCTGAAATTTCATTTCAGGTGGACCTCCTCTGTAAATTCCAAAGTGAAAAAGAGCCAGACTGACACTTACTATGACAGTTCCCCCTCTTTTTTTTACCCAGTACAGGAACTGCTGACTACTTCATTGAACAGCAGGGAAGCATTGTGGCAGCTCTGGATATAATATACTGTGGCCCCATCCAACTTTTGCAGGGGGAGTGTCTTTGAATGACAGGGACCCTTGATTAAATTGTTCCCCTCCTTACCCGCCTGCTGGAAGCCGTTCCACCATGGGCCACAGTGTCTTCCATTCTCCTTCAATAGGCAGAGTATGTAATGTTCTCACTGAAAGATTCTCTCTGATGGAAGATCAAAGACCAGCAGAGGAAATCATATAGCTGTGTCTTGGGCAGATGTAAATGAAACCTAAGGGGAAAAGATCACAGGAGCCAGTCTGATTACTGTAAACTCACTGCTACTACTAGCTATAGGTAACAGCAGTCTTATTGCTAGCTATAGGTAACAGCAGTCATATTGTTAGCTGAAGGTAACAGCAGTCGCATTGCTAGTTATAGCTAACAGCAGTTGCATTGTTAGCTGTCGGTAACAGCAGTCGTATTGTTAGCTATAGAAAGCTGCAGTCACATTGCTAGCTATAGGTAACAGCAGTCGCATTGCTAGCTATATAGATAACAGCAGTCGCATTGCTAGCTATATAGGTAACAGCAGTCGCATTGCTAGCTATATAGGTAACAGCAGTTGCATTGCTAGCTATAGGTAACAGCAGTCTCATTGCTAGCTATAAGTAACAGCAGTCGCATTGTTAGCTGTAGGTACCAGCAGTCGCATTGCTAGCTATAGGTAACCGCAGTCGCATTGTTAGCTATAGGTAACAGCAATCACATTGGTAGCTGAAGGTAACAGCAGTCACATTGGTAGCTGAAGGTAACAGCAGTCACATTGGTAGCTGAAGGTAACAGCAGTCACATTGCTAGCTATATAGGTAACAGCAGTTGCATTGCTAGCTATAGGTAACAGCAGTCTCATTGCTAGCTATAAGTAACAGCAGTCGCATTGTTAGCTGTAGGTACCAGCAGTCGCATTGCTAGCTATAGGTAACCGCAGTCGCATTGTTAGCTATAGGTAACAGCAATCACATTGGTAGCTGAAGGTAACAGCAGTCACATTGGTAGCTGAAGGTAACAGCAGTCACATTGGTAGCTGAAGGTAACAGCAGTCGCATTGCTAGCTAAATAGGTAACAGCAGTCGCATTGCTAGCTATATAGGTAACAGCAGTTGCATTGCTAGCTATAGGTAACAGCAGTCTCATTGCTAGCTATAAGTAACAGCAGTCGCATTGTTAGCTATAGCTAACAGCAGTCGCATTGTTAGCTGTAGGTACCAGCAGTCGCATTGCTAGCTATAGGTAACCGCAGTCGCATTGCTAGCTATAGGTAACAGCAGTCACATTGGTAGCTGAAGGTAACAGCAGTCACATTGGTAGCTGAAGGTAACAGCAGTCGCATTGTTAGCTATAGGTAACTGCAGTCTCATTGCTAGCTATAGGTAACAGCAGTCGCATTGTTAGCTATAGGTAACAGCAGTCACATTGGTAGCTGAAGGTAACAGCAGTTGCATTGTTAGCTATAGGTAACTGCAGTCGCATTGCTAGCTATAGCTAACAGCAGTCGCATTGTTAGCTATAGGGTGCTGCAGTCGCATTGCTAGCTGTAGGTAACAGCAGTCAAATTGCTAGCTATAGGTAGGAGCAGTCACATAGCTAGTTATTGGTAACAGAAGTCACATTGCTAGCTATTGGTAACAGCAGTTGCATTGTTAGCTATAGATAACAGCAGTCACATTGTTAGCTGTGGGTAACAGCAGTTGCATTGTTATCTATAGGTACCAGCAGTCACATTGTTAACTATAGGTAACAGCTGTCGCATTGCTAGCTATATAGGTAACAGCGGTCACATTGTTAGCTATAGATAAGAGCAATCACATTGCTAGCTATAGGTAACAGCAGTCACATTGCTAGCTATAGGTAACAGCAGTCACATTGTTAGCTATGGGTAACAGCAGTCACAGTGCTAGCTATAGGTAACAGCAGTCACAGTGCTAGCTACAGGTAAGAGCAATCGCATTGCTAGCTATAGGTAACAGCAGTAACATTGTTAGCTATGAGTAACAGCAGTCACATTGTTAGCTATAGGTAACAGCAGTCACAGTGCTAGCTACAGTTAAGAGCAGTCACATTGCTAGCTATATAGGTAACAGCGGTCACATTGTTAGCTATAGATAAGAGCAATCACATTGCTAGCTATAGGTAACAGCAGTCACATTGCTAGCTATAGGTAACAGCAGCCACAGTGCTAGCTATAGGTAAGAGCAGTCACATAGCTAGCTATAGGTAACTGCAGTCACATTGCTAGCTACAGGTAAGAGCAGTCACATTGCGAGCTATAGGTAACAGCAGTCGCATTGCTAGCTGTAGGCAACAGAAGTCACATTGCCAGCTATAAGTTAACAGCAGTCGCATTGCTAGCTATAGGTAACAGCAGTCACATTGCGAGCTATTGGTAACAGCAGTCACATTGCAAGCTATAGGTAACAGCAGTCACATTGCTAGCTATAGGTAACAGCAGTCACATTGCTAGCTACAGGTAAGAGCAGTCACATTGCGAGCTATAGGTAAAAGCAGTCACATTGCTAGCGATAGGTAACTACTTGCACTATTTTTCTGCAACACCAGGTTACATGCATTGCAGTTTTATCCCTTTGCTTCTTTATAGTTACATTTTAAACTACTGTAAGTGAAAGGGATGGGAACTAGAGAGTGTGAGTTCCTTGAGGGCCTTAACCATATGCTACAATAATCAGAGATGGATTGCTCTTTTTTCTTGTGCCACATAATCCTGGTCTTAGCTCTGACACTGAATGCTGACCTGTGACGTTCTAGGAAACCCTATACTGCTGGGAGACTCGGGGGGCATGCAAGCCAAGCACCACACTTTAATTCAGTTCGGTTTGATGTCTGCAGCTACAAATATAACAGAGAAGGAGGCAGGAACTGGAGAGGAAGTTCAGAGGAAGTATGAGTGCAACTCATTTCTGCTCTGTGGTCAGCAGTCAGCTGCACAGAAAGCACCATGTGCAAAGGTCTCTGCATTATAGATGTCATCTTCTCAGAGCTCTGCAAACTCCTCTGCACATTTCTACACTTTTTAATAGTTGCATAAGATTAATTTATTTTGTATAGCACTGGAATCATTTGCAGTTACAGAGAACATAGTTTTGTCACTAGCCAAGGCCAGATTTATATATTTAGTATCCCTAGGCCAGTGATGGCTAACCTTGGCACTCCAGCTGTGATAAACCTACAAATCCCTTCATGCCTCTGCCTTCCCAAGTTATGCTTAGAGCTGTCAGAGTATTGTAATGCCTCATGGGACTTGTAGTTCCAACTCAGCTGGAGTGCCAAGGTTAGCCATCACTGGCCTAGGCCAACTTTCTTGTGCAGCTTCTCCCCTCTTCTTGTGTTCCCCATTTGCAACCTTTCTTTTTTTTTCTTTTTAATTTTTTCTCTTTTAAATTTGCAGCCTCCTCCTCCATATGCAGCAACCTCTCTTCAATATCCAGCCGACCCCCTTGAGCTGCAGCTGCCCAAGGCCTGGGCCTTTGTTGCCTTCCTAGAAATCTGGCCCTGTCACTAGCTGGGGCTTGTAAGGGCTCAATTAGTCTAACCCACCGCACGTTGCGGCGACAAGTCCCCCGTGTGTATGAGGCGCGCGCCACGAACCGTTGCCAGTCAGAGCTGTCGCCAGGCGATTAACGTGGCCAATTGCCGGTAACAGCTGTCGCCGCAACTGTTGCTAGTCCGCCACGCGTACTGTGTGTGTTTGCGGACTAGCGACAGGAGACAAAGGAGAGTGAATGAAGCATCCGGCCGGGGAATGCTCCCTTAACAGACAGCTTCCGCTGCGTCTGTGCCTTTCTGGCGAGACGTGTGTATAGCTGTCGCCGCCAGGGAGCTATCCCTCCCTGGTCCCTTGTCCAGAGCAGGGACAAGGTCCTCCAGCACCCAAGGCTGAGACACCAAAGTGCGCCCCTCCATCCCTGCCACCCCAGCCGTCACACACTGATTGCTATTAGACTAAGAGGTGCCACAGGGCCCACAACCTCCCCAACACCTTAATATCTAGTTATCTGCCTTGCAGTCACTGCTATGTATCCCCTTTTCTTATTTCTTTCTGCTTCATACACAATAAGGAATGACAGCTGAATGAATTGTGCGCCCCCTCCTACTCTGCGCCCTGAGGCTGGAGCCTCTCCAGCCTATGCCTCGGCCCGGCCCTGCTCTTGTCTCCATGCAATGGGGGACAGTTGTCCCCCGTGTGTATGTAGTTTATCACTCTAAAGGCCCATACTCACGGGCAACCAAAACTGCATGTCGCTAGCACACGGAAGCGTGTGCGCGACGTTCCTCCTCCCCGCCGGAAACTCAGTGCGCTGGCTATGGGGTTGCTGTCGCTAGTCCGCATACACTAGCGACAGTTGCGGCGGGGTGCGCGCCCGTGCAATGCCTCATACTCACGGGCGACCTGTCGCTGCAACACGCGCGCACCGCGTGTTGCGGCGACAATTGTAGCCCCTTGAGTATGGGCCATAAGGCCAATGTTAAGGGAAGCCAATAAACTTAGCTGCATATTTTTGGGATGTGGGCGGAAAATGAGAATAAGCCACTTTCCTATAATTATCTCATTCCAGTGCAATGTAATTGTTCAAGAGAATGGTTGATTTAATAATACTCAGTTCATGATACTGACTGATAATCTTCTCATTATTGACATGGAATGATCTAATCAATGAATTATCTTAAAGGAAATCTACAGTTACAAAAATGTGCAGAGTTTAACTTATGTGGGGCTTCTTCTAGCCCCCTGTAGTTGTCCTTGTCCTTCACCATCCTCCGCTCTGAGATTCCTGCAGCAGCTGGGCTCCTCTGAAGGCTACATGCACGGCCCCTGGCAGTGCGCCTCCTCGATTGGGCACTAATTGCCTGGAGTGTTCTGCACTTGCGCAGTTCAGAAAAATGCAACTGAACATGCCCTGAACGCTCCCGCCAACGGGTACGCGATTGAGGGGACACAGCCGGGGTTACTGGCGACTGGCTTAGTCAGCTTTCGGAGGAGCCCAGCTGCTATGCGGATGACAGCGGAATGACGGCTAGGAACCAGGATGACTACATGGTACTATAAAAAGCCCTAGATAAGTTAATCTTAAGTTACCCTTCAATTGGAACAAATGGAGAATTAATCACACACAAAGGGAAAGAGGGTGATTGCTTGCCAGATTGGACTGTTGGTAAGCGTTTGTTGTCAGTCAGTGAATTAGAGCAGGGGTTAGAAATGAGTAACAATGACTCCTGCTCTGTGCCGCTCATCACTCTAGATAAGTTAATCTTAAGTTACCCTTCAATTGGAACAAATGGAGAATTAATCACACACAAGGGAAAGAGGGTGATTGCTTGCCAGATTGGACTGTTGGTAAGCGTTTGTTGTCAGTCAGTGAATTAGAGCAGGGGTTAGAAATGAGTAACAATGACTCCTGCTCTGTGCCGCTCATCACTCTAGATAAGTTAATCTTAAGTTACCCTTCAATTGGAACAAATGGAGAATTAATCACACACAAGGGAAAGAGGGTGATTGCTTGCCAGATTGGACTGTTGGTAAGCGTTTGTTGTCAGTCAGTGAATTAGAGCAGGGGTTAGAAATGAGTAACAATGACTCCTGCTCTGTGCCGCTCATCACTCTGGCAGCAAGGCAAGAGCTTCTGTCTCTGTACTCTGGAGTCTTATTTTCATGGAAGTAAAATTGAATTTTCCTGTTTTTAAAACTTGCTGGCTGCAAATTGAAATGGAAAGATATTTTTTTAACTATATTAAATTCCAGCGAGACAATGGGCAGCACAGACCAATTTCCTTGATTTCTTGAGTTATTATATTATGTGGAATATATGGAATTATGCAGAGTGGGGGCGTATTTGTTTGTTAAAGAGAACCTGAACTGAAAATAAAAAGTCAAAATAACAATACACAGGTCATCCTTACCTCCTGTGTAGTCTACTCTCTTTCTGCATCCCATTTGTCCACTGTGATCAATGGATTTCTCAGTCCTCCATTTTAAAAATGGCCATTACCCCCTAACAGCTTGCTGATCAACACACTGTTAAACTGTAATATCGCCACTTGAGCCATAGGGAAACATGGACATTACCTTGCACATTCAGTTGTAACTGACAGCTGCTGATATATAACTGACAGCAACTGGTATATTTCAGTTCTGACAAAATATTGTCAGAACTTGAAGGGATCACTGTAAGAAGAAAATGGTGAGCTTCTGAGAGGAGCTGATGGTGAGGTTAGTATGTAATCTTCATTTGCAGCTACGTCATGTGTTTATTTCTAATATTTTTACTCACTTCAGGTGTAATACTCACGCTGTGGCTTGGTCCCGGCGTCCTGTTCTCTCCGTGCGCACGCGCCCTGCCAGTGTTGGAATGTTGTCACTGGGTGATGGTGTGCGTGGGGCTGTGCGTGGTTGCGCAGCGTTTCACGAACGCATGCGTGGAACGCAGTGCACAACGTGCATAGGGCCTTGCGCATGCGTCGGAAGTGACGCGTACAGGCGCGGGCGCGTACGTGTATGCGCCGGAAGTGACGCGCACAGGCGCGAGCATGTACGCGCATGCGCGGGAGTTTTGGCGCTAAGTTCTCCTATAAAAGGCCTCCCCCAGCCAGTGTTCTGTGCTGTTCGTTCTGACAGCTAGTGTGGACGCCTCTCTGGAAGAAACTTACTTGATCTGTTCTCCTGTTGACGACCCGGCTTGCCTGACCTCCCTTGATCTCCGTTCCTCTGGTTTTGACCTCGGCCTGTTCCTGGATACTTCTCTGCCTGCCGCCTGCCCTGACCTTAGCCTGCTCCTGGATACTTCTCTGCCTGCCGCCTGCCCTGACCTCAGCCTGCTCCTGGATACTTCTCTGCCTGCCGCCTGCCCTGACCTCAGCCTGCTCCTGGATACTTCTCTGCCTGCCGCCTGCACTGACCTCAGTCTGTACCTGGATACTTCTGTGCACCTTCTATCCTGACTCCGGCTTGTTTACTACACCCAGCTTCATCTCTACATTGTGGTGTCAGTTCTCCCAACCACTTGTGAGGCAATCCCAGTTGCGACCTGGTGGGCACTAGGCAGCTAAGTCCGACATCCCCGCCAGGCGGGGGTGTTCCAGCATCTCTATTAGGGAAGGTGTTGGTGAAGACCCGTGGTCACTTAGATCCGCATCTGGGTAAAACCTCATTCCCTAGTGGGAAGGTCAACTACCCCGCACCAGCAACCAGTGTCATAACAGATACGAACAGCCTAAAATGGATGCCACTGGAGATGACTCTCCCATGGACCAGCTTTGCCGACAGATTGCGGAACTACGCATCTCAGTCCAGGGAGTCCAGCAGAATTGCTTTCAGCTCCAAAATCAGCTACAGGAGATGACTACAGCCCCCGCTCCGGTTGCCGCCATCTCGTTGCCGGCCCCTGAACCTAAGATCCCTTTGCCGGCACGGTTTTCAGGAAACCGACAACAATTTAGGGTCTTCAAAGGAGCCTGCCTTCTATTTTTCTCCCTCCAGCCTCGTACCTACCCTTCTGAAGCCATTAAGGTGGGAACCATCATTTCTCTCCTTCAAGATGAGCCTCTGGCTTGGGCTTTACAACTACGGGAGAATCGAGACCCAGCTTTGGACAC
Organism: Hyperolius riggenbachi; assembly: GCF_040937935.1. Taxonomy (NCBI): domain Eukaryota; kingdom Metazoa; phylum Chordata; class Amphibia; order Anura; family Hyperoliidae; genus Hyperolius; species Hyperolius riggenbachi. Next base: position 113,003,414 of record NC_090656.1, on the reverse strand, counting down.
GGTAGACTTCTCACTTCAGGCCACCGAATTATATGATGATCCTGGTCGGGCTGAATCTGCCGAGGCCGCCTTGCGTGCTCTTCAGCAAGGCAGGAGACCAGTAGAGGAATATATATCTGACTTCAGACGGTGGAGTGGGGACACTCAGTGGGATGACACGGCCCTTAAAAGCCAATTCAGGCTCGGACTTAATGAATCATTAAAGGATGAGCTTGCCCGTATAGGAATGCCCGCTACTCTCAAGGACCTGATCAAGCTAGTCATTCCCATTGATAGGCGCTTCAGAGAGAGACGGCAGGAGAAGATGGGAATTCTTCGTCCATCCTGGGGAACTGCTCCTTCAGGGTCACCCTCTACTTTATCTACGAGTGATACCTCACCTACGACACAGAATTCTGGGGACCCAGAACCCATGCAGATTGGCCTGGCAAGGTCCTCGTTATCCTCTGAGGAAAGACAATGCCGTTGGACATCTAACCTATGCCTGTATTGTGGTGCCTCCGGCCACTTCCTCAATGCCTGCCCTGTGAGACCACCAAGTAAGAAACACAAATCTACTAGATCTTGTGCTGAGAAAGCTGTTGGAATCTCGTCTCATGTTCCTTTGTTTCTATCCCTACAGGGGCCAAGAGGAGTGATCGAAATTAAAGCCATTTTGGACTCCGGAGCTTGCTCCTGTTTCATCGACTCTCAATTAGCCCGCCGGCTAGGACTTCCCATCCACAACAAGAGTCAAGCTCTTCCCATCCAGTTGGCCGACGGATCCTCTATCTGTTCCGGTCCTGTCACTCAGGAAACTTCACCCCTGCTAGTTTCCATTTCCAATGGACATCAGGAGTATCTAACTTTTGATTTATTACCATACCCTTTGTTTCCAATCATCCTTGGCATGCCTTGGTTAAGGGCTCATAACCCTGAGATTGACTGGGTGTCTGGATTAGTTTCATTTTCTTTCAAATACTGTCAACGGTTCTGCCTCTCCAACATTAGCCACCTTTTGTGCCTTCAACACGTCAATAAAGATCTGATCCCCACAGTTTATCATGATTTTTTGGATGTGTTTGATGAAAAAGCTGCCAATTCTCTCCCTCCACACCGCATTTATGACTGTCCGATTGACCTACTTCCTGGGGCAGAGATTCCGTTTGGCCGTGTCTATCCTCTGTCGGAATCTGAGACGGAAGTACTCAAGGACTACATTAAGGATAATCTTCACAAGGGCTTCATCCGTCCATCCACCTCTCCCGCAGGCGCAGGCATTTTCTTTGTAGAAAAGAAGGATGGCTCACTTCGACCTTGTATCGATTATAGGGATCTCAACAAAGTAACAGTCAAGAATCGCTATCCTCTGCCGCTGATTCCTGATCTGTTCCAGCAACTCCGTTCAGCCAAAGTATTCACCAAACTGGATCTTCGGGGCGCCTATAACTTGGTGAGAATACGTGAAGGGGATGAGTGGAAAACCGCTTTTTGCTCAAGATTTGGACATTTTGAGTACACTGTTATGCCTTTCGGGCTCTGTAATGCTCCAGCTACCTTCCAGCACCTGGTTAACGATATCTTCAGGGACTTTATTGACTCCTTCATGATCGTGTACTTAGATGATATTTTAATTTTCTCCTCCTGCCTCGAGGAACATCGGAAGCATGTACTAAAGGTTCTCAGCAGGCTACGAGTTCATGGACTTTTTGCTAAAGCCGAAAAATGCGAATTTGAAAAGACGAGTGTACAATTTTTGGGTCTCTTCATTACCCCCGAAGGAATCGCCATGGATCCCCAAAAGGTCTCAGCCATCCTAGACTGGCCAGCTCCCTCAGACAAGAAGGGGGTTCAACGCTTCATCGGGTTCGCCAATTTTTACCGCAGGTTCATCAAAGGTTTCTCTGCTATAGTAGCTCCAATCACACAGCTCACCAAAGCCCACCATACCTTTTCATGGACTCCCGAGGCTCAGGTGGCTTTTAACAAATTGAAAGAACTCTTTACCACAGCTCCCATTCTAAGACATTCAGATCCTACTCAGCCATACATTCTGGAAGTAGACGCCTCTGAGACAGCTGCTGGGGCGATTCTCTCTCAATGATTTGGTCCTAAAGCACTGCTCCATCCAATTGCTTTCTTTTCCAAAAAGTTGACCCCAGTGGAGAGGAATTATGACATTGGCGATAGAGAGCTCTTAGCCATCAAACTAGCCCTGGAGGAATGGAGATATCTTCTTGAAGGCGCTCTTCATCCGATCGTAGTCTATACGGACCATAAAAACCTAGAATATCTACGTACAGCCAAGAGACTCCGCCCTCGACAGGCCCGCTGGGCGCTTTTCTTTTCTAGGTTTGAATTTCATATAACTTTCCGTCCTGGCTCTAAAAACAGTAAGGCAGATGCACTATCCCATATGTTCGCTGAAAAAGGAATCACACAAGTCCCAGACACTATTCTGGCATCCAAGAACTTCTTACTGATTCAGCCTGACCTCCTCTCTCGGATTAAGCAAGTATCAAGCTCTCTTCAACCGGATCCGGTTCAAAATTTACAGTCTCAGGAGGGTTTCCTTGTACATGAAGGCAAGATTTTTGTCCCACAGGATCTCAGAGTGGAAGTCCTACAGATGTACCACGACCATAAACTTGCTGGTCATTTCGGTAACACCAAGACCTTAGAATTACTGCAAAGAAGTTTTTGGTGGCCTGAAGTGAGAAGCGATTGTTTCAACTATGTTTCTGCCTGTTCCACTTGTGCCCGGTCCAAGACAGTAAGATTCAAACCTTGGGGCCTGCTTTCTCCTTTACCAATCCCAAAACGCCCTTGGGAGATGATCACCATGGACTTTATAGTTGACTTACCTCCCTCTGCTGGCAATACGTCTATTCTAGTAATCGTTGATCGTCTGACAAAGATGGCTCATTTTATTGCACTTAAGAAGATTCCTTCTGCTATGGTTACTGCTGATGTTTTCATTAAAGAAGTTGTAAGATTACATGGTCTACCATCTGATGTAATATCTGACAGGGGCGTACAGTTTACTTCAAAGTTTTGGCAGGGTTTATGTAAACAGCTGGGGATCCATTCATCTATGTCTTATGGATATCACCCTCAATCAAACGGGCAGACGGAAAGAACAAACCAGACATTGGAACAGTATCTCCGCTGCTTTTCCTCCTCAGCACAAGATGATTGGTCTTCATTACTACCGTTAGCAGAATTCGCTTATAATAATGCTCAACATTCGGCCACCAAGCAGTCTCCTTTTTTAGCCAACTTTGGCTTTCATCCAACTATTTTTCCTCAAATTACCACAGAATCCATGGTTCCTAAAGTACAGGAGAGAGCCACCTGGCTTTCTGAAAATGTTTTGATGCTTCAGAAGAATCTTCAACAGGCGCAGGAAAGGGCTAAACACTTTGCAGACAAAAAGAGAAGGGAGAGTCCAAGCTTTGAACCTGGAGACCAGGTGTGGTTGTCCACCACCAATTTGAAGTTACGCTGTCCCTCTAAAAAATTGGGTCCAAGATATATCGGCCCGTTTCCCATTCTAAAAAAGATTAATGAGGTGGCTTTTAAACTCTCTTTACCTGAAAATCTCCGGGTACATCCAGTTTTTCATGTATCATGTCTCAAGAAAGTAGTTACTGATTCTATTCAAGGCAGAAGTATTAGTCCTCCCGAACCAATACTTGTGGACGGTAAGGAGGAATTTGAGGTTGAAAGAATTCTGGATGCCAGAAGGAGAGGAAGATCGGTGCAATACCTTATTAAATGGCTCAGCTTTGGCCCAGAAGAGAATTCTTGGGAACCGGCACATAACGTCAATGCACCCAGGTTGGTTAAGGCGTTCCACAAGACTCATCCAGAGAAACCAGCCCCAGTGGGCATTCAGAGACTGCCCTTAAGGGGGGGGGGGGGGGGCAATGTAATACTCACGCTGTGGCTTGGTCCCGGCGTCCTGTTCTCTCCATGCGCACGCGCCCTGCCAGTGTTGGAATGTTGTCACTGGGTGATGGTGTGCGTGGGGCTGTGTGTGGTTGCGCAGCGTTTCACGAACGCATGCGTGGAATGCAGTGCACAACGTGCATAGGGCCTTGTGCATGCGCCGGAAGTGACGCGTACAGGCGCGTACGTGTATGCGCCGGAAGTGACGCGCACAGGCGCGAGCATGTACGCGCATGCGCGGGAGTTTTGGCGCCAAGTTCTCCTATAAAAGGCCTCCCCCAGCCAGTGTTCTGTGCTGTTCGTTCTGACAGCTAGTGTGGACGCCTCTCTGGAAGAAACTTACTTGATCTGTTCTCCTGTTGACGACCCGGCTTGCCTGACCTCCCTTGATCTCCGTTCCTCTGGTTTTGACCTCGGCCTGCTCCTGGATACTTCTCTGCCTGCCGCCTGCCCTGACCTCAGCCTGCTCCTGGATACTTCTCTGCCTGCCGCCTGCCCTGACCTCAGCCTGCTCCTGGATACTTCTCTGCCTGCCGCCTGCACTGACCTCAGTCTGCACCTGGATACTTCTGTGCACCTTCTATCCTGACTCCGGCTTGTTTACTACACCCAGCTTCATCTCTACATTGTGGTGTCAGTTCTCCCAACCACTTGTGAGGCAATCCCAGTTGCGACCTGGTGGGCACTAGGCAGCTAAGTCCGACATCCCCGCCAGGCGGGGGTGTTCCAGCATCTCTATTAGGGAAGGTGTTGGTGAAGACCCGTGGTCACTTAGATCCGCATCTGGGTAAAACCTCATTCCCTAGTGGGAAGGTCAACTACCCCGCACCAGCAACCAGTGTCATAACATCAGGTTCCCTTTAAGTTTGTCTTCTGCACTTGGCGTATTGTGTAAGTCAGTTATACAATTATCAGAGTGGAGCTGTAAGATTTACATTTTTAAGAGCAGTCAGGTAAGGTAGACTCATTTGGCAATATTTCCATTATTAATTATTCCAAACAGCTTTTGTTATGATCACAATATCTTCCTTGTCGGCAGTTATATTGTTCTCAGTTCTCACTGTACAGAAACTTCTCTTCCCATTACACCACTCGGGTACACTGTGCTACCAGGACTGTTTTCAGGGAATATATATACTTATTAGATATATTGCCAAATCCTTCAGAACCTTATGTTGTGTTCTTCTCAGTACTAATCCTATTAAATAGGAGCATTGAGAGCTTACTGTTTTACTATATAATACGTGCCACCCGCAGGAATACTGCCAAACTTTGCCTTATGCATATGCATACGTTTGTGGAAGTAGTTGTTTGAGTGGTGACAGAACGATGGAGAGCATGCAGCAGCGTGTTTTGAGGGCGGTTGAGTGCTAGTATAAAGGTACACTGTTTGAACACATCCTGGCCTGTCTTTGCTTTGGTACAGTAGAGAAGGTTATAGTCAGGTAGCTGGCCATGTCATCTGTGTAGAATCAGAATTAGTCGGGTGTCACACCTGGAATCGCTTTTGGTACAGACAGGTTCAGCAGTAGTGCGATTTAACAGACAGAGACACATGACAGAAGTGCAAATAGACAGGGACATTGGACAGTAGTTCAAGTAATACAGATGGGCAAATACAAACAATACAGTAGAATTAGGGTATGACTGAGGGAGACTGGGGGGATCGGTTGGTAACAGGACTAGTATTCAGGAGTAGGATGGCTCGGGGAAAGTAAATGTTCCTATGTCTGGAAGTTTTGGTGGGGATGGATCTGTAGAAGAGGCTTGATGGGAGGCATTTGAGATAGTGATTGCCTGAGTGTGAGGGGTCGTTCACTATCCTGTTTGCCCCTGGTTCTCAGCCTAAAGGTGTGAAGGAGGTCCAGTGATGGCAGGGGTGTGCCGATGATCTGCTTGGCGGCCCTGATGAACCTCTGCAGTTTGTTCCTGTCTCAACACTGCGTAACATGTTGGCGCTTTATAAATACAATAAATAAATAGGTAGGTGCCTGCATACCAGCCAATAATAGAGGAGAAGAAGAGGGCGGGTGCCATGCCCAAAAAAGGCTGGGGGGGGACGTTTTGCACCGCGACGAAAATTGGGGGCATATGCGGCGCAAAATGGGCGTGGCCGTGACATTATGTGGGCGGAGCTAACATAATGATGTAACAGCGAGGCATAAGAAAGCAGTGTTTTCGCCATGATGTGGTGAAACGAGGATTCGCATCATGGGTGTGCAGAAACTGTGTGATGCTGTTTATTAGTATACCGTAACCCCAAAGCAGCAAATATAGCCAACTATGACCATTAAATAATAAATGCAGCAACAGTTTCCCTAGACACCAGAAAATACACGCAATGTGGGCAACATGTCAGCAGGAAATAACGCAATGTGGGCAACATTTCAACAGAAAATAAACGCAATGTGGGCAACATTTCAGCAGGAAATAAATGCAATGTGGGCAACATTTCACCAGAAAATAAAACGCAATGTGGGCAACATTTCACCAGAAAAGAAAACGCAATGTGGGCAACATTTCACCAGAAAAGAAAACGCAATGTGGGCAACATTTCACCAGAAAATAAAACGCAATGTGGACAACATTTCATCAGAAAATAAACGCAATGTGTGCAACATTTCACCAGAAAATAAAATGCAATATGGGCAACATTTTACCAGAAAATAAATGCAATGTGTGCAACATTTCAGCAGTAGTAAACGCAATGTGGGCAACATTTCAGCAGTAAATAAACGCAATGTGGGCAACATTTCACCAGAAAATAAACGTAGTGGACCAGATTTCACCAGAAAATAAATGCAATGTGTGCAACATTTCAGCAGTAGTAAACGCAATGTGTGCAACATTTCAGCAGTAAATAAACACAATGTGGGCAACATTTTAGTAGTAAATAAACGCAATGTGGGCAACATTTCACCAGAAAATAAACGCAGTGGACCAGATTTCACCAGAAAATAAATGCAATGTGTGAAACATTTCAGCAGTAGTAAACGCAATGTGGGCAACATTTCAGCAGTAAATAAACACAATGTGGGCAACATTTTAGTAGTAAATAAACGCAATGTGGGCAACATTTCACCAGAAAATGAACGCAATGTGTGCAACATTTTAGCAGTAAATTAACGCAATGTGGGCAACATTTCACCAGAAAATAAACACAATGTGTGCAACATTTTAGCAGTAAATAAATGCAATGTGAGTAACATTTCACCAGAAAATAAATGCAATGTGTGCACCATTTTAGCAGTAAATAAATGCAGTGGGCAACATTTTAGCAGTAAATAAACGCAATGTGGGCAACATTTTAGCAGGAAATAAATGCAATGTGGGCAACATTTTAGCAGTAAATAAACACAATGTGGGCAACATTTTAGCAGTAAATAAACGCAATGTGGGCAGCATAACACCTGCAAAAAAAAATAATTTACTAACCTGACACCGGCCGGCCTCTGGCACGCAGCTCCTCCGAGATCTTCCTCCTGCAGTCTCCCGCGCTGATGGAATAGCAGGGCAACAAGAAGATGCTTCCCGAAGCCCTGTACTGGAGACACAAATAGTCTCCAGTACAGGGCTTCGGACGCCATCTTCCCGTAGCCCTGCTCGCCTGCCGAACACTATGCAGGCTGGAACGGGGCTGCGCGCTGCGAACTGGTGCGGTGTCAACTTACAATTACAGTGGCCAGAGTCCCGAGGCCGGGACGTCCCGCTGCTTAAAGCGGGACGTTTCCTGGGACGCAAGGCATCTTGGGACAGCAAACCCCGAAGGCGGGACGAGTCCCGGGTAAATCAGGACGTCTGGTCACCGTAGTTTTATCCAGGAGGCCAAGGATGGAGGTATCATCTGTGAATTTGATGACCAAGTCTAGTACTATCTGAATCAGAGGACTAGCTACACAAGATTTCAGATATGTTGTCAGGTAAGACATTTCTCATATACTCTATATTCAATTGTCTGCACAGAATTAAGTGATAATGAAACTGAATAACACCCATCTTCAGTCTTTAGTATTCAGAGCCAGATCATCCACAAGCCAACTTACCTTGGGCCTGGAGAGAGGCTAGGGGCCACGTTTATGCTAGCCCCCAACAAATCTTGCCAAAAAAGCTAAGTGGCCATCAAGGGTGGGCCCAAAGTTGTTGCTTGCCTAGGGCCTTATTTCACCTTAATCCGTCTCTACTTGTATTCCCCTATGTCAGCATTCAATGGCAGAGCTTGTTCTTTCCTGTGAATAAGCCCCTTTATTAGGCAAAGCCAGATCATCCACAAAGCAACATAGACCAGTGCCTAGGTTCCAGTGGATGTTAAGGGGCATGGCTGCTTTCAACTCTCTCAGCCTACCAAAGAGGCCAGGCTCAAGAGAGAGAGAGCCAATGCTGCTACTTTGCCTAGGGTCTTATTTCACCTGAGTCCATCTCTGTGTAAAGGTAATGTCAAATAGAACACTTTTGAAGTACTGGATCAGGAGCCCTTTTTCAAGCCAAAATCCAGTCTGGGCTGAGTGAATGAAATGAGCATAGGCCACGTGGGATGGAAACTGTTATAATATAACAAAAATTTGGCATTGGTATAAATGTTCTGTTAGCCTGTGCTTTTTGCTGTGCCTTCTCTTTGTATCTTCGCAGGTGAGGAGCTGTTGCTGGGGAGTATCAGTGGTCTTACCACTAAGAACTTTCATCAGTTAACCCTTATTGGGTACTTACCTTCACTAGTAGAACAATGACCAATGAAAAATGTATGGCAGCATTTATTAGATTGTGGATCAGGGCTCAGTGTTCAGATTTTACCTCAGGGAGAAACAAATCAGAGCTTAGTTATTATTCGATTTGTCAGTTTGGCTGTTGATCTGTGCTTAGATATCTTGTTGCATTAAGTTGCTTTAGTATTGCCAAGCTGCTGGTTTTCCTGGGTGCCTCTCTCGGGAATTCCTAATCCTTCCACTACCTGCTTTGATCCACTCCAAAAGTATCCCCTCAGTAACGTGGCCAGATGGAGAAATAATTGCAGAACTTACCGTACTTCAAATTGTCCACTTCGAAAGGGTGAAGAACAGCTGCGCTGGTTAATGACATCATCAGGCTGCCCCCACAAGAAACCAGGAAGGAAGAGGAGCATTATTGGTCAAGGCCTTTTGGTTATTGCCAATCTGGCCAGGGAGCTATAATTCACTGGTTTTTCAATTCCATGAGCAACATGTATTTAGCATGTGCCTGCCTATAGGCTGTCTCTTGTCATAGTGTTACTTTGATATATTTGCATCCTTTCTGGAATGATCGGAGCAAATGGTACGTCTGGTAGGAAAAACTTTACTTAGACAAACTTGGACAAATTCCTTTCCCTGGTGGAGGTGGAGTCTGATCAATCACTCGGGTTATTTAAGGCATTTATCAGTTTGAAGCTGGGTGTACAGTTGGTTTATGAAAAATCAGTTCTTTCCACCGCAGAGTTAAGGCGCGTACACACGCCGGATTCCTGCAAATGTGTGCGGGACTAACGATACGTCATATGCAGGAATCCGGCGTGTGTATGCACTTGTAGTCTTCTTAGGCATAACAATAGGTACTGTTTTGATGGAATTTCACCTTCTGCAGGAACAGATCGTTAAGTGAAAAGTGCTGCTCAATTGATTGCTCAGCAGGAAACAATCTACAGTACATTCAAAGAACTACAGTCACTTTTGGGCCAGCTATGGATTGCGGGTTGCAACACGCCCATGGAAAGGTTCTTTTCAAGGCACATTGTCTTAGCCTGTCGGACATCAAAATGAGTGCATATGGGCCTAGGCAGTCAGGGTGTACTGGTAGGGGATTGGGAGTTACATATTTTCAGGGCCGGGCCGAGGCATAGGCTGGAGAGGCTCCAGCCTCAGGGCGCAGTGTAGGAGGGGGCGCACAATTCATTCAGCTGCCATTCCTAATTGTGTTTGAAGCAGAAAGAAATAAGAAAAGGGGATACATAGCAGTGACTGCAAGCCAGATAACTAGATATTAAGGTGTTGGGGAGGTTGTGGGCCCTGTGGCACCTCTTAGTCTAATAGCAATCAGTGTGTGACGGCTGGGGTGGCAGGGATGGAGGGGCGCACTTTGGTGTCTCAGCCTTGGGTGCTGGAGGACCTTGTCCCGCCTCTGCATATTTTAATAAGACAATCTAACTTTCCAAAGGGGTACATGGTTATCTTTGTTTGAGCTGGCTGGCTTCCCGGGTGTCTGGCAGCGAATGTGTTATCTTATGCTGGATACACACGGTGCGTTCCCACACTCGATTCCCGTTGATTAGTTTATTTCCAACATGTCCGATTTGCATTTCGATGGATCGTTAGGTCGATTTGGCATACTATACATGCGAATCGACCTAACGATCCATCGAAATACAAATCGGACATGTTGGAAATAAACGATTCGACGGGAATCGAGCGGAAAATCGAGTGCGGGAATGCACCGTATGTATCCAGCATTACAGGTTGGTCCACCTGATATCCCCTTCCTTTTATTTTTTTACATGCGGACAGTTCACCTTTATCAGTTTTCCAATTTAGAACAGTTCTGGCTCAGACTCAGGATTTCAGTTGGGTTTGAGTCAATCCACATTTTCCACTCACTCACTTTCCATAGGCACAGCCAGTGGCGTAGCTAAGGCGCTATGGGCCCCGCTGCAAGTTTTACATGGGGCCCCCGAAGCACTTATAGCATTTATAACAAATGATATGGCGCACCAAAACCTGCCAAGCATTTCCACAGTGTCAGAGGTGCAAGAAGGGATGGGAAACCGTTTGTTAATGATTACTATTATTTAAAGCATCTATAGAAGTGATTATTACCAGCACAGAGCCAATAGAGAGCTAATATCGTGCTTGAGGGATGGCCCCTTGGGGCCCCTCTGACCCAAGGGCCCCGATGCGGTTGCTACCTCTGCAACCCCTATTGCTATGCCACTGGGCACAGCTACCAAGGTGGCTAGATTTGGCTTAGTGGATTTGGCCATCCAAAAATTAGGGCATGGGGAGTCTTCATTAGCAGTTATTCATCTTTCATCTTTCGAGCATGTCCAGAACAGCAGTTTAACTGCCAAAATAGTAAGATACCAGCCAGCCTCCCTGCTCACTTGCTCACTATTTTGGCAGTTAGACTTCACAATTGCCATTCAGGAAATGCTTTTGAAAACAACGAAAACCCCATGAAGAAATGGACTAGTCCAAAACCTGTCGGTTCTGTTAGATTTTTAATTGCTTACTTTTTCACTGTATTGGTCCTTTGAGGAGAAGAAGCATTCTTTTGAGGTTGGTTAGGTTTATATTTTGGACAGATTAAAGGCATTTTATTTGCAATAGGCACAGCAGAGGCCTAATATGTCCTACTGGGTCTTCAACACCACTTATCATCACCCTACAATGCTATTTCATCATCTTTAACCAGACATTTTAACTTAAAACAATTAAAATCTGTATAATGAGTGTTAACTGGGTAGACTCTTCTGCTGTCCTGGAATAAAAAGATTATCCACCCATACTGCATAAGTGTCTGGGTATTTCCATGACCTCATTTAAACTAGTATAGTTTCTCTTGTATCAGCAATAAAAGCTTTTTAAAAAAAAAAAAAAAAAAAAAAAAAAGATGCACAGCTCAAATTACATGACTTTTCTGTGGGTAATTTAATCTTATGAATCCATTCTCTTTTACAATGCAAACTGTTACATTTACCGTTTGTAAAGTAAAAACTAAACTGTAGGTTAGCTGAGCTCTCAATCTGAACATTGTTTGTGCCAGTGGAACAGCTTGATGTCTGAGATTTGCTTCTTCTAAACTGTGTAGCATAAAATACAGAAGTTTAAACGCCACAAAAACCACATCCTGCAGCAGCGTGCAGAGGAGGGGGACCAGGAGATACTCTGCTGTGACAAAACACAGGAAGGAGAAACAGGAGCTGTATACCGTGAAACAACTCAAACACATCTATCCAGAGACAATCGAAAGAGAGTGAAATAGGGGAGAACACTATACAGATAGAGCCGAGGCCAGCACAGCCACACAGAAGACACACCCGAATTGTCATACACAGAACTTTGTTGGCTGCAAGACAAAAGAAAAAAAGAAATCAATTTGCAAACACCCATATTATAGCTCACATATCTGGACCACGCTGCAACACGTGTGAGCCACAGTCTGCCTCCGCGCCTTCACAGTGTGACACAGTGAGTCTGTGACAGTGACAAGACAAGATGTCTGACAGTGAGGAGCCACAGAGAGAGGAGGGGACTGAGGAGCAGACATTTCAAGCCAGCCTGGAGGAGACCCAGAGGTGAGGATTATCTTATTTACTGTACTTGTGGATAAAGCACAGTGGGCCGCAGCCCACTCCAGGACATAAATGTAATGTATGTGTAGAAATATACACTTCTATTCACTCATTCATGCCTGTAATGTTATAAAAGTGCAAAGCAAAATCTACATGGTTTTCTCACAAAAGTACAAAAGTCTTGCAGGCTGTGGTTCCTATTAATCAGATTTACTCTGAGAGATTATGAGGAGCTGCCATTATTATTCACATTCTTAGAAAGTGTTGATTGTTAATAGGTCATGTTGGTCTTTTGGTTTTAGTAGTACTATGGAACTGCAATAGTATTCTGATTTTTTTTAATTAAAGCTTTATTCCAAGCTCAGCGTAGGCAGCAGGGCCGTTTTTAGGCATAGGCAGCCTAGGCAACAGGCCTATGATAAAACCCATTGGAGGGGACAACAAAGAACTATGTCACACATAATTATTTATGGCATTATTTGCACAGCTGCTGGTTACTAGTCGCCTGACTTGTGGGTTTGAGCAAACCTCCCAACTTTTTGAGATGAGAAAGAGGGACACTTAAGCCACGCCCCGGCCACACCCCTGATCACCTCCCCATCACACCCTTAGTCGCGCATACCATAAAGATTTTATAAGAAAATATGTTGTTTTATAATTCAGACCACACTCCTTTCTATCTTGGTTCATTTTCCTTCATTTTAACATTTTACAATAAGTAATATATCAATTTAAAGGATGGGAATAAAGTTTAGAGTCAATTAAACACATTTTTAGTAGAGAAATATATATATTTACATAGAAAGAGGGACAAAGTCCTGAAATAGGGACAAATGAGGAGGAAAGAGGGACAGAGGGTCAGGGCTCCCAAAGAGGGACTGTCCCTCCAAAAGAAGGACAGTTGGGAGCTATGTTTGAGTGAATGTTATTGCATATATCATGTGTTCTGATATTGTAGCTGGCCCTAAAATTTGCTGAGGCCTACAGTAAATGGGCACCTCTGATTAGTAGTACAGTGGTGAGCTGACTAGCAAAGCAATGGTGTGGCTGGGACAGATGCATAAGAATAGAGGTTGCAATTTCAATTGGGCCCTTGCTTTAGAAGGCCCAGCTATGACCTTCCTTCCATCAGCCTTGGTATAAAGATAGTCATGATTACCACTATGTGTGGTTTGAATAGTGGTAATCATTAACAAAATGTCCCCCATGCTCAGGCATCTCTCCTTGATAAGCAGGTGCACTTTTGAGGGCCTCGGTGTGAAATGTGTATCCATGCATCCGTAGCTACACCACTGGGTTGGTAGAACGTAGGAGTTCAGAGCAGTTCATTCGCCATGGCGCCAGGCATTGGTAACACAACTTGTGAACAGGGCTGCGGAGTAGGTACAATAGTCATCCGACTCTGACTCCTCAGTTTATGAAACCACCGACTCCGACTGCAGGTACCCAAAATTGCTCCGACTGCAGGTTCCCAAATTGCTCCGACTCCAGGTACCCAAAATTACTCCGACTCTACAGCCCTGCTTGTGAAGACTGAGTTTGCAGATAAGGTTGCTTTGGTAAATCATCTCTAATGCATCCTTTTAGCAGAAAAACCTATCCAGAATGTCTAATGTAAAGCCCACCCTTAATTTTAGCCCTTCCTGATCCCTAACCACATGGTAACTTCTTCTTGATGTCTAACCCTCTGCCGTTAACCCCTTTGTGATGCCAAACTACAATCTTCTAACCCTAATAACTTTCACTCCTATCCTATCAGTTAACACTCCTAACCTACCCATAACTCTAAGGCTGTGACCATACTTATACCATACCAGATGATTTTATGCATTTAGTGCATGTTTTAATGTGCACGTCACCCACCATAGACCCACCAATGTACCATAAAGGCACCATAGACTATAGTCCATGGGAATAGTACCGTATGCAGTTTGCATTTTTATGCAGAAGAGAAATTGCACTTTTAAAATTGCAGCATGCTGAACAAACACATGCGTCTCCACTGAGAAGCATTACATGCGATTTCGCCATACATGAAATTGCACTCAAAGCGTAATCCCTGCCTAAACAATACTCACCTCCTGTCATCTGTTTTGGCTTTAGAACCAGCAGATAACAGCACTAGTAAATTCTGCACAGCACTGATGAATTCTGCCAAATTCTTGGGACAGGCACCAGCAGTGTACGTGGGCACTATCCAACTATATGGTGCCCAAACTTTGCATCTGTGGCTGTCATATTTGTGCATCTGAAACTGAATGCTTGCTACAATCCACCTTACGCGGTGATATTAATGTGGTGCATAAGACTGTAATTGTGTTATTTATCAATTATTTCACCACCTCTTAGATTCATACGTTTGTTGACTGAAGTGGAGTTGATAATGTGTTCCTTGCCCATGGCATTACAATAGCTATATTGTATATGATAAGCTGATGTTAAATAATTTACTTTACACCCCCTGGTCACCACCAGCCCCCACACCAGCTAGTTTCAGCTGTACAGGACTTCCACAGCTATAGGTCACTGTCTTCTGAAACGTGCTCTGTCTGTGCCCCTCCTACTTTCAGTTTTATCAGCATGATGAAGCACAGCCGAGCAGCAGCAGAAGCCAAGCCCACAAAGCCTGCTGTTAAAACATTTAGCTATGGTGCTTTAGGTCATGTGACCTAATTTTTCTTTAAAAAACAAAACAGCTTAAAGAGACACTGAAGCGAAAAAAAAAATGATATAGTGAATTGGTTGTGTACTATGAATAATTACTAGAAGATTAGCAGCAAAGAAAATATTCTCATACTTTTATTTTCAGGTATATAGTGTTTTTTCTAACATTGCATCATTCTATAATATGTGCAGATTACACAACATTCAAAATGATTCTTTCAGAGCAGTCTGTGAAGTAATGACCTCTCCTCTAGCAGAGAAAAAGTAAACAGTTTACTTACAGTTGAGATAATAAAAGTCAGATAACAGCCCTCTCCACGACTAACTTAGTTGGAGAGCTTAATGGCTTGTTTGCATAGAGATAACAACTGAAGTTTCTCAACTCTTCCTGTACTGGAAACAATTACACTGATGTATCTGATCTTAATGTTTTATTTCTTAGCTGTACTACACATACAAATCATAATATCATCATTTTTTTTCCGCTTCAGTGTAGCTGAAACACAAAAAGGCAACATTTGGGCACTAGTAAAGATCTGCAGCACTGATTGCCCAAATAAAAGATTTTTGATAGTTTTGGGTGGCCTTTTCCTGAAAGGTTTCTCTGGATTGTTGAATTTTGCACAATGCTCTTTGTTAAACTAAATAAAATATGGTATTAGGTGTGCAGTGGCCTAGCTAGGGAGCTATGAGCCCCAGTGTGAGTTTTACATTAGGTCTTCCAAGAACTCTCTACATGACAACTGATATGGAGCACCAGGCCCGGATTTACATCACAGGAGCCTATAGGCACAGATGTCATAGCACCCTTCCCCTCCGTGAACCTACAAAACCTAGCCGAACTGCACTGGTAGTGTGCTGGCTGTACCAGCTGTCACTTCTCCCTTACGTCCTTTGCCCATCATAGGTTGCTACAGGTGTTACTTATCATTAGGTAGCTAGAGGTAGCCAGTATAAAGTAGCTAGTGGTGCCCCGAAATGAAGGAAGATCTCATCAGTAGAATACCAAGAGTGAGTAATCTCTCATTTACACTCTACTCAGGACTCTGTATAGGGAAGGAAGGAGGGAGGCACTTGGGGAGGGGAGTGAGCCGCCTTTCCATCATCAGGTGCCTGTAGGCAGGTGCCTACAGTGCCTTATGGTATATCCGGCCCTGTGGAGCACCCAAACCTGCCAAGGACAGCTGTTGCTGTTGGGGAGCACAGGGGCAATGCACTGACACTTCTCCCATCATTAGCGGGTGGTAATGTAGTCACCAGTGTCAGGAGGGGGTGATAGATGGAATATTACAATTAAATTCAGCAGTTTTCAAAGACTGGGACAACATAAAGGGGATGATTGTAAGGTCTCGTTATGACGTCTCCTTCCTTTGGTGGAATTGGTGTCAGTGTAACAATTGCAAAACACTTCTGGTTCAGCAGTAAATTCAGAGTGCAGGGAGGAGCAGTCTGTGTTGTATTTTGCAAGCTTTGCACTTTTAATTTACTATCACCACTGCAATAAACAAGGGTGTAACTACTAATAATGGTACCTCCCAGCAAAACTTTTATGCCCCTCCAACATTAAATGCCCTTCTCCCATGGTGAACACCAATCCAGTAGGCCCAACATCCAGAGGTGGCCACCACAACTATCATTACCTATACAAAGTGTGCCCTTAACATCTGCTCTGGAGGGTAACGTGAGGCCTCTCACAGCTCCGGTACCCCCTGCGGCTGCAGTAGCTGTTTTTCAAATAGTTGCACCTATGCATACAAAATAATTAAAAGAGATAAATAATAATGTACAAAAACGGTAACCCAATTCAACAAAAACGTGAGTTTGAAAAAAAAAGGAGAAAAGATAGATGCTTCTCTGATCCTTATCCACCCCACCCAGTGGCGTAACTACAATTCATGCCCCCCCTGCAGCAAAACTTTTATGGGCCCCCCCCCCCAATGTTCACACCCCTTCCCTTACATTCCCTTGGTGCCCTTCATGGCCTTGGAGCCCATTTCACAAGGGTTATAAAGCAAGTGTGCCCATCATGATCTTCACACCAATAATTATAGCCACAAAAACACCCAATCTGAAGTATAGTCCCCTGTATAGGAGGAAGGGAAGGTTAATAGTTGGCCCATCCCCTCCCCAGGTCTGGGCCCCCCTGTGATCGCAGGAACTGCTCCCCTCTAGTTTCGCCCCTGACCCCACCGATGCTCGCCGGGACCCACTTCTTCATCGCAGGTACAAATACAGCCCACGCTCCTGCATGGAGGGAAAAGAAGTGCTGCTCATACTTGCTTGGGAGCACAACCGCAAGTACGTTATAAAGCGACAACATATCCTGCGGCGCTGATTGGACAAACACTTGTGTAACAGGTTCAGCGTGTGGGAGGATGGGGGAAGTCTCTGGACTATCCAGGGGCTTCCTACTACAAAGGTAAGTATTCCATTTTGTTTCTTTTTTTTCCTTCAGGTACCCTTTCAGAATATCAGCAGACACTTTTTTTTTTTATTGTAGTAATGATCCAAAATCCTGAGCTGTGAATTCGGGGGCCTCTTGATACCAGTACCCTTTAGACTACCTTATTATTTAAAGCGGACCTGAACTCAGAACTTCCTCGCTGCTCTAAGGGCTCTTTCACACAGGGACGTTGCGTTGCAGGGGACGTTAAGGTCGCATAACGTTCCCCTAACGCAACGCATGGTGGTGCTACAGTTGGACGCTACATAGAGACGCGTTATGCGTCTCTTGGTGCGCCATTTTCGTTCGATACTGATAGAACGAAAACGGCGCATGCGTCAAAAGACTGTGGAGACCACATGATCGGAACACTCCGCATCACGTGGTCCCGCCAGCCAATCGTCGCACAAAGCGGCGGCTCCAGAAAGAAAACACGTTACGTCAGCACAGTGCAGTGAATATTAATTAGCTATGTGGCTAGGCACAATAGCGAACTCTCCCCTCCTCCCCTCCTGCACTGAAAAAAACAAGCATTACTGAGCATGTGCAAACAGCCAAACGCGGCTAAAACCGCGTATAATGCACAGCATGCTGCACATTCATTGAAGTGCAGTGTTACACTGTAACGCAACGTGGGCACTGTGAACAGCCCATTGATTTTTCATTACTGTGTATTGGGCTGCGTTACAGGCTGCTCTAACGTGCACCTGTAACGTCCCACTGTGAAAGCAGCCAAAAAAGATACACAACAGCTTAATAACCTTTAACCACATTTGTGGTTTAAAGAGAATCTGTATTGTTAAAATCGCACAAAAGTAAACATACCAGTGCGTTAGGGGACATCTCCTATTACCCTCTGTCACAATTTCGCCGCTCCTCGCCGCATTAAAAGTGGTTAAAAACAGTTTTAAAAAGTTTGTTTATAAACAAACAAAATGGCCACCAAAACAGGAAGTAGGTTGATGTACAGTATGTCCACACATAGAAAATACATCCATACACAAGCAGGCTGTATACAGCCTTCCTTTTGAATCTCAAGAGATCATTTGTGGGTTTCTTTCCCCCTTCAGCTCTCATGCACTGAAGTTTCAGGCTGCTCTTTTCTTCCTGCAAACAGCTTTGCCTTTGTCTGTAATTCCTCAGTATGTGAAAGCCCAGCCAGCTCAGAGGACGATTTATCCAGCTTGTAAAAGATAAGAGAGAAGCTGCCCTACTCTAAATAATACACAGGCAGTGTGCATAGAGGGGCCTGGAGGGGGGAGTGCATAGCAGAACCACAACACTGAAGAACTTGGCAGCCTTCCAGACACAGGCCGACAAGTCTGACAGGGGAAAGATACATTGATTTATTACAGAGACTGTGATAGTACAAAGTGCTGCAGTAAGCCAGAACACATTAGAATAGCTTTTGGAACTTGTAGGATGATAAAAAACAGGATGCAATTTTTGTTACGGAGTCTCTTTAAGATGGTATAGCTATGTCTTGCAGAACTTCAGTTCCTGCACAGGGACGTAGATATTCGTCTATTATGACGGATGGTCACCGTTCACTCCCCGGCAAGGGTACTCGTCGCCGCCCGTTAGAGAGGAGATGAATGATTGGGAACACATTTTTTATACATTAATCTAAATGCCTGTGTCAATGATCGCCGGCATCAGTGAGATGCCATAATCATTTGTAAGTTCCGAAGTAACACGTTCATGCATTACTTCCTGCTAGTGTACTTATAGTACGCTAATAGGTAATAGTGCACGAGGACATCTTGTGGCCAAATAGTAATATTACACCTACAGTCATTTATTTTAATAAAAAGACACATATATACATTTAAAATTAACTCTTTGCCTTCCACCCTCTCCCATAGTTACCTAAATAAATTATATGCATATAAAAAAATGACAAAAATAAAAAAATACATAGTTACCTTAGGGACTGAATTTTTTAATATGTATGTCAAAAGGGTATATTAATGTCATTTATGAAATGATGGGCTTGTAATTAGTGATGGACGCAAAAATGAAAAAAATCCCCTTTATTTCCAAATAAAATATTGGCGCCATACATTGTACTAGGAAAATATTTGAAATGTTTTAATAACCAGGACAAATGGGCAAATAAAATGTGTGGGTTTTAATTATGATAGCATGTATTATTTTAAATATAAAAATATATAAATATATAATATAATGGCCGAAAATTAAGAAATAATAATTTTTTTCCCATTTTTTTCTTATTTTTCCCGTTAAAATGCATTTAGAATAAAATAATTCTTAGCAAAATGTAACACTCAAAGAAAGTTTCATTGTAATAAGTAGTAATAAAGTTATAGGCAAATGAGTGGAAGGAGAGCTGAAAGGTCAAAATTGCTCCGATACAGAAGGGGAATACCCCTCAGTAGTGAAGTGGTTAAAGAAAAACATTTATTTGTTACAGCTAATACACATCCTGCAATAAATCTGCTGTGTATATACTTCCTGCTTTCATAGAAGCAGACATATTAACCTCCTGTATTTACAAATTAGCTGCTCTGCTGTGGCAGTCCGCTGACACAGCTGAGGGATCAAATTACATCTTGTGATTAGACACAGATGAGGGGGAATTAGACTAAACTCTATAAATACACACACAGGGTCCTGTGCAAGAGTTCGGGAGAGTGGTAAGGTAAGACAAATTTGTGGAAGTTCATCCAGACACACATAATGTGAACATGTCGGATGCTGGATGACAAAGGAATGAAAGCAATGTCAAGCCATCACCCTGCAAGGCGCCAGTGCATAGCTCTGTGAGGAGCAGTAGATTCTGCCACTTGCTTCTGAGACAGCTGAGAACATTTTTCTCCTTCTGCAGCCCGGGATAGGAGGAGGGGGAAGAGAGGGCTTTCCAGTAGTATAAAATACATGTTTCTTTGTTTCATTGTTTTACTGATCATTGTATAATAGGTGACATCTCCTCAGCTCAGGCAATGCTAACCCTGGTTGCTAAGGCAACCTGCAGAGAATAAACTATATAGTGCATAGGTATATGTGCAGAAGAGATTACATCTCGTGTTGCCATGGCATCCACATAGCAACACAGCAAGGGTTGTTGGAGGTTTCCAGCTCAATATATGATACAGACAAAAACAACAGCAAAGGCATTTAGGAGCAACCAATATAAAATAAGCAGGAGGACTATCCTGCTCCTCAAACCAGTGATGGTGGTTACCTGTGGGTTTTGCCTCTCCATACAGGGACACATTCCCCAGAACAATCTGAATAGGGAACCTAGGCCCAAGTCATGTGACCTAAAAACATTGTGCAAGTTGCTGCTTATAATTGATTGTTACAGTATGGCTTGGTTGACACATATATCTGTACATTTCCAGCCCAGTCCTGTCATGTAAGGACTGGAAATGTACACTTTTTATGTGTGAACCAATTCATACAGAACTGTTGCAAAAACTGACAGGACAAGACTGGACCAGAATTGTACAGATTTATGTGTGAACCAAGCCGTAGAGAACTCATACAAAACTGATGCTGTCAAAAACTAACAGGACACGACTGGACACCTTTGATGTGTGAACCCAGCCTATATGTGCCTGTAGTGAGACTTCAGTTGTAATTCTGCCTGCTACTTCCTCCCTTGCTACGTTATTCCCACTGGCCAACTGTAACCATCTCTCTAGTCATGTGATATAGATGACAGGAATAGTGTGCTCTGAAAATAACCTCCTTTGCTCTACTGGACTTCCAACATAATAGCTCATATTGCCTTTCTGACCCGCTGACTCTGAGGCTTCAGTATGTCCTCATGAGTACAGTAATAAATAGATACGTCAGTGACATGATGCAAGTGCACCCACCGGTCACTGTCACTGATTCATGATTGGATAGAGCAGCCACTCTGCATGTACAGGTCTTCCTCTGGACTCCAGGGGGCTTTGGTCAAAAGACCATAGCCTAAACCTCAGTTGTGGAAAGTAGTTAGAGGACATCGTAGACCAAAAAAACATTTGTTACTAATGGCATCCTTTGGCAGGCTGTGTCCTTCATTCCCCCACATCCACCCCTTTTCATCTGTCCCATTACTAGGCCCTATCAAGTACTAGTCAGGACCTTGGGGTGCGCTCCATGGGAAACCCATGGAAATTACATCATTGATTGTCTAGTTGGTGGAGGAAGAGGAGCACAGTTGAATATATAGAAGCGGAGGGGTAGTAGTATGTGTAACTAAAAATGGTGAAAGCCATACTTCTTGTAGGGTCGGTATGATCACTAATAAAGTGCTATTGAACTGGCCTCATCATCAACATACTTTTAGAATAGGATACACTTTCCGAATAAGATATTGGTTTCAACCCCATGTCAAAAGGTCCCTGGGTGTGTAGGTAGTTCTACTTTTCATAAATATAACTATGATATCCAAGTAGTTGATATAAACACACCTCTCAAGACATAAAGACTTCTATCCCAAAATTATTTCTCTGGATCCTAAACAGAGCTGTTGCCAGGCAATTATAATTGAATACGTGATTATATGTATCTGTTATAAGAATCAGCAGAATGCACAACTGCTACTAATGATGATTTAATCCGATATTTAAGTGTGTGTGTGTTTCTTTGTTTATTCATTTGTTTTTACTGAATATCATACATTTCCCATGATGCTTCCTAGTACTGGGCACAAGACCTTGATGTCTTAATTGTTGGAAATGATTAAGTACAAATGCACCGAATTCCCGGGACCCAATAAGAGCAGAAAGCTAATTACAGGAAAACATTAGCTACAGGAATGCTGTAAAATGGTTTAGTTATCAGATTAGGAGACAGAGTTTCAAGTGTAACATGACTTTTGTTAAAAAAAATAGAAAAAAAATTAAACACACACGCGCACACACGCACGCACGCACACACTCATATAATTGTAGGGTGACCAGGTGTCCTCTTTTGCCCGGACAGGTCCACTTTTTCCGACCTGTCCGGGGCGTCCTGGTGGGTTTTTGAAATGTCTGCGTAGTCGGTAGTGAAGAGCCGTTTGGGAGCCGAACACGAGCCGGCTCTTTAAAGGGAGCCGAGCGGCCAAGCAAGCCAGAAGAGCCGATGCTTTCTAAAGAGCCGGAATTCCTATCACTAGACTCAGTCTAGTAATGGGAATTCCGACTCTTTAAGCATCGGCTCTTCTCGCTCGGCCGCTCAGCTCCCAAAGAGTCAGCTCCCAAAACGGCTCTTCATGATGGGAACCAGCCAGACCGGAGCATAGCAGCCGCACGGTGGACTTTAAATGCTGGACGTGACCGATGATGTCACTTCCTGCATTTGAATTCATAGCATTTTTATCATTGAGTGTGACACGGCTGTCCCCTCCATAGGCTAGGCAGTGATCGGGGCTGTCATAGGCTGAAGCCTATGACAGCTGATCACCCTAATTGGCTGGTGGGGGAAGGGAGGGAGGGAGCAGGGGAATACAAATTTAAAAAAAGGCATTTTTATAAAAAAAAAAAATATTTATATAAAAAAAAAACAACAACTGTAAAGCATAGAGGCCCCACCGACAGAGAGTTCTGTTGGTGGGGGTAAAAAGGGAGGGGGAATCACTCGTGTGCTTTGTTGTGCGGCCCTGCAGCTTGGCCTTAAAGCTGCAGTGGCCAATTAAGTAAAAAAAACCTGGTCTTTAGGGGGGTTTAACACTTAATGCTCGAGTGGTTAAGGGGCCAGAGACGGCTGGTACCAAAGTGATTAAAGTCTCCACTGTTGTTCGGTGTTCTTCAGCCAAGAAGAGTAAATGAATGCCAATATGAAGATATATGCATTCATTTACTCTTCTAGGCTGAAGAACACTAGACAACAGGGGAGACTTTAAAGAGAAACTCCGACCAAGAATTTAACTTTATCCCAATCAGTAGCTGATACCCCCTTTTACATGACAAATCTATTGCATTTCACAAACAGACCATCAGGGGGCACTGTATGACTGATATTGTGGTTAAAACCCTCCCACAAGAAGCTCTGAGTACCACGGTACTCTGGGCAAACTGCCACAATGTAACAATGTTCACAGACAGGAAATGGCTGTTTACACCTGTCTGTAACTGCCAGAACAGCTAGAAGCAGCTACATAACCTGCCCACAGCAAAAATGTCACCATGTGATACATGTCAGAATGTGAATCTGTGAGAGGAAAGATTTTACAATGAGCAAACACTGACTAAATCATTTATACATAATTATTGTAAAAATGAAGCACTTTTTTTATTACATTATTTTCACTGGAGTTCCTCTTTAAGTTATTCCTTCAGTCAGTCCAAACCATTGTCAGAGTGCGGCCACAGCAGGACGAATAGCAGGAGCTGGGAGGAAGAACTCACCACCACCATCCAGGTAGCCAGGGACCCAGGAGACACGCAATTCAACTTCTCCTTGGGCACAGCAGGGCATCAATGTCATCACACAATGCAATGGTCAGGTCACGTGATTACTGATGTGCAGCCGCCAAAAAAACACTGGACACCCAAGAGGAGTCCGGGTAATTGCCGGAATCTCCCGGTCCCTCTTCTGGTCACTATCTCCTCTCATTCTGCGCCGCCTGCTTTACATTCCCACACTGCACCCCGGGCGGTCACCACCTTCACCCTCTCCCAAAAAAACGGCCCTGGTTAAAAGAACAGGGCTATGTTGCACTTTAAGGATCTATTTTGCTATTTTTGCAGGGTATGTCTGATAATGAAAAATCAAAATTTGGAATTATAAAAAATCAAAGTACTTACTATGGTGGATCACAGGCTTACTTATCAATGCCGACAGCCTCCACCCACTCATTTTCTTAAAGTGACACTGAAGCTAAAGAAAACGTATGATATATAACGAATTGTATGTGTAGTACAGATAATTAATAGAACATTAGTAGCAAACAAAAGAGTCTCATATTTTTAATTTCAGTTATATAGCTTTTTTATAACATTGCGTCATTCTCTAATATTTGCAGTTTACAAGTTACACTCTGTATTTTAACCACTTCCGGATTCTCGGTGCGTATATGTACGCCCCTGAATCCTGAAGTGTATTCCATGGAAACGTTCCATGTCAGTTCACGGAGGGTGTCTCCGTGAACACCCTGCGAGCCGATCTGCGGCTCGCAGGGTAAATGTAAACACATGGGGAAGATCTTCCCCGGTGTTTACATGTATACGGCGCTGCTGCGCAGCAGCGCCGTAGAGGAGATCGGCGATCCCCGGCCTCTGATTGGCCGGGGATCGCCGGCATCTGATAGGCTAAAGCCTATCCCATCAGGCGCAGGACGGAAATCCGTCCTGCGCTGCTCACAGGGGGAGAGAGAGGGAGGGAAGGGGAAGGAGGCCAGGAAGCGCTGCGGAGGGGGGCTTTGAAGAGCCCCCCCCCCCCCGCAAGCGCAAGCAGCCGGCAGCGATCAGACCCCCCCAGCAGGACATCCCCCTAGTAGGGAAAAAAGGGGGGAAGTCTGATCGGCCTGGCTGCTATCTGATCGGTGCTGCGGGCTGGAGAGCCCACGCAGCACCGATCAGCAAAACATAGCGTGGTACAGAAGTGGTTAAATGATGAAACAGAACAGAGCTTATGGCCCTGTGAACTTCCTGGCAGAAAAAACATAAAACAAACAAGAAACAGTGAGAGGTTGAGATAAGTACTTCAGAAAACAGCACTGTAGCTGACCCAAGTTGGGTCAGAGAGCTCAGAGAAGATCTTTTGCATAGATATCAACTGAATTTTCTTAACTCTTCCTGTACTGGAAAAAATATGAGATTCATAACTGTGCTACTAATATTCTATTTCTTAGCTGTACTACACATACAACTCATTATGCAGTATCATGTGTTTATTTTCACTTCAGATTCCCTTTAAACCCCCTTCCCCCCGCAAGTCACATGGTCAGTGTCACAGGGGGCGTGTCTATATGTGATTCCTACTGCAGCTAAAGGTGGCCACTAACGATCCAATGTCTAGCGAAAAATCGGTCGAGCGATCAGATAATTCTGATCGGAAGAAAAATCATTCACTACACCATCAACGAAACAATCTTTGCTTTCTATTTATCACAACTAACAAGAAAGTCCAATCGGACGACTATTTTTATAATCGTTTGTAATTGATTGTGCCCATCAATGGATATTATTTGCAATCAATCCGATCAGAATTTCTGATCGTTCTAACGATTTTTCGCTAGAAATTGAACCGTTAGTGGCCACCTTTAGTCTCCTTAGTTACTGACAGCTGTTGGGAGGGAGTGCAAAGGGACATTAGGCTGGTGTTTTCTCTGTGTCATATTTAATGCATTTACTAATGAAGGGTGAACTGGGCCTTTAAACAGTCCCTGTCTCTGACGCAAACCTAATAGAACAGTGACTACCTGGAGAGCTATCATACATGGACTGCTTAGTTCTATTACTATGGCTGTAGCTTAGCATCAACATATTATATTGGGTATGTGAAGAATGAACTGATTTAGCAGTCTTTATGCTGGTAGAGTTTTACCATGGTTCCTATTTCATGTGATTGCGTTACATGGCATGGGCTGGGGTCAGAGTGAACAATCCGCTGAACAATCTATATAACAGGATGAGCAGTGGGTGGATGGCTCTGGATGAACGTGCCACATACTCACATCTGGATGCCTCCACCCTGCACAGAGTGACTTCATCAATGACCTCACTGACTCAGCTGTACAGTAACAATGTATCATTAACTCTTCCCCTGGCTGCTCACGCTGGCACGTGTCTGTCTGCAGCATGGAACTCGTTATGCTCTCTTGCTTGTGTGCAGAGCTCCACAACTAGCTAACATTATTGATTTATGTAGCTTCAGCACCTCTAGTGAGCACAGAAACTGTAAAGAAGACGCAAACATCTATAAATAGCATTTCATGAGAGACATAACTGAAAGGGCTGCACTGTAAACTGAGAAGGGTGAGGGGCTGATTTACTACCACTGCAGGACACTGAAGAACAGAAGTGATCCAACGATGAGTTACGCCTATGCGTAATTAAGCATTGTAATTCTCAATTACGTATGGTAATCGTAATGCAACATTTTGGAGAAAATTGTAACTAATTTAGTGTGTAATTGTAAGCATTCGTAATTTTTGCGTAATTTTGTGCCGACTTTAGCAGTTGATAGCAAAGCCCCCATAAATGCTATCGCTACATATGTCAAGGAGAATAGTGGGTACAACTCAAAAAAAATAATTTTTGCATTTAAAAAATGCAAAGAAAAATGGTTTCTAAACTGTCATTTTTCTGAGTTTAACCCCCTCCCGACCGCTTAGTGCCACTCGGCGTCCGTAGGGTGGCAGCCCCAGGATAGCGTAACGCCAATTGACATCAAGTCCTGAGGCGGGTTTTTGCAGGAGAACGCATGCGCCGTTGCGTGCGCATCTCCGCTTGGATGACGGAGCTCCGCTCCATCATCAGTCTCCCAGCGGCGATTGCCACTAGGAGACTATTAGACAGCGAAACCACCGTCTATTTACATTGTACAGCGATCTACAGCAGCGCTGTACTGTACTGGGGACAGCTGTGTCACTCAGCTGTCCCATGGGGAGGCACAAGAGCAATCGGCTCTCATAGGCTGATGCCAATGACAACCGATCGCTGTGATTGGCTGGCAGGGGGGGGGGGGGGGGGAGGGAGGGCAGGGAAAAAAATAAATAAAAAATAGGTAATTTGGCGCGGCGGGTAGCGGCGAATCGGCAGGTAGCGGCGGCGATCGCGTACCACACGCAGCTAGCACTTAGGAAAAAAAATATGCAAATCGGCCCAGCGGGGCCTGAGAAATCCTCCTGCGCAGGTTACCCCGAGCTGAGCTCGGGATAACCGGCAAGGAGGTTAATGTCATCAAAATGTTTTTCCAATTCAATTTGCAGTCAGCTAGCATTTTCCAGAAATTACTGCCATTCACTGTGTGATGGCCAGGGGCATAGCAATAGGGGGTGCAGAGGTTGCGACCGCATCCGGGCCCTTGGGGCAGAGGGGCCCTGAAGGGCCCTGCCTCAACTACAGTATTAGCTATTCCCCATCCCCTTCTTGCACCTCTGACACTGTAGTTGTCATTGGCAGATTTTGGTGCGTCGTATCAATTGTTATGTATAGAGTGCTTGGGGGGCCCCATTGTAAAACTTGCATCGGGGCCCACAGCTCCATAGCTACGCCACTG
The DNA here is from genome assembly GCF_040937935.1 of Hyperolius riggenbachi. Classification (NCBI taxonomy): domain Eukaryota; kingdom Metazoa; phylum Chordata; class Amphibia; order Anura; family Hyperoliidae; genus Hyperolius; species Hyperolius riggenbachi. The sequence continues at coordinate 112,975,920 of NC_090656.1, read as the reverse complement.
GTGATGGCAGGCCAGTCTGGCAATCGATCCATCACTTCCTTGTTTGGGAACTGATCAGAAAGTGGTGATCATTTTACTGCCTGCCGCACTTGATTTTAGCAGAAATGCTTGAAAATGGACTAACCCTTTGGCACGGCTAGCTTTGTTGGCTAATGCAATGGATGCCCATCCCCGCAGGCCATCACTAGAAAAGACACACACTTTTCCTGCTCAACTTTCAGTCTAAATCGATTGACTTAGGTCATACATTTTTTACTGATTTTGTTCATTTCAATGTTTTTATGAATGTGAACACCCAATCGATTCAAAAAAAATTCATACAATGTGTGACAGCTTTAACTTGTGCTCATTGTAATCTCTTTCAGGGAGTATCCAGATTGCATAAAGGGAGTACATACTTGCATTGAATTGAATATATACTTTGTCACTCCACCCACTGTTTTGCTGTTCTCTCTCCTCTGCAGTTTTGTGGGTTCCAACCTGAAGCCCTGGACCAGGGATGGGCCAAGGGTTAGGCTCAAGAGGCAGCAGCCTCAGGGCGCAGAGCCCTGAGGACGCCCCGAGGGACAACAATGCAATTGTGCAGTGCTCGGGCGTCCGGGATTGCTAAAGATCCAGCATGCAGACATTGTGCAGATTGTAATCTCTTTCAGGAAGTATCCAGATTGCATAAAGGGAGTACATACTTGAATTGAATTGAATATATACTTTGTCACTCCACCCACTGTTTTGCTGTTCTCTCTCCTCTGCAGTTTTGTGGGTTCCAACCTGAAGCCCTGGACCAGGGATGGGCCAAGGGTTAGGCTCAAGAGGCAGCAGCCTCAGGGCGCAGAGCCCTGAGGACGCCCCGAGGGGCAACAATGCGATTGTGCAGTGCTCTGGCGTCCGGGATTGCTAAAGATCCGGCATGCAGACATTGTGCAGTCGCTGTAACACTGGTCTTACTCCCGATTCTTGGCCATGGCGGTCATTATTGTCAGCAATGGCCAAGTTCAGACCAGCGGGTGTGGTCTTTTAGATATACAGTAACTTTAGAAAGTTAATAGCAGATAGTTTAGTAGGGAATGCCCAGGTGGTAAACACACAACTGTGCCTGCAAGCAGAAGGTAAGAATGGGGTTTTCTACGGAAGTGAAAAGATATTAAAGGTAATTACAGGGAAAATAATTCTAGTCTAAGTCAAGTCTAATAGCTGTTCTCCCAGCATGCTCCTCACCACGAGCCTGTTTTGTATCCCCCTTGTGTTAAACTTAGTAACGTCTCTCCTAAGGCATGTGTGGAGTTTTTGGAAGGGGCAGTTTAAGAAGATGCTGAGACACTAGGGACATATGCTTCTGCCTGTGACGGACAGTGACACAAGGTCTGCCGGTAGGGATATCTTGCCAGCTCTGCAGATCTTAGCTCTGTGGCCTTACAAGGAGAACAGGGCGAGGGGGGTTGGCAGGAATGGCAGGTGATGTAGATGAACACAGATACTTAGAGGTTTGAAGTGATGGGTAACGTTCTAAAATTTCCTGCTGCTGTCAATATTTTACTGCTGCTGCATTTACATGGCTTCTGCAAGGAAAGGGTTAGATTATAAGACCTCTCTTCTTGGGTCCTCTTAAGAGACAGCAAAAGCTGAAAGATAAATAATGATGTCATAGCGTGCAAAGGTTCTCGGGTCCCGCCTGGACTCTCCAGTCTGATCAGGGTTAAAAGGGCCTGGCCACTCTCTTGTTCAAACAGATGGTAATGTTTAAAAACGAAAAAAGCAGTCCCTAATATATCCTATTCTACAGAGCAGCTGTCCCAGCCTGGGGGTGGAGGGCTGATGATCACTTAGCAACTTTAAGCACTGGCTTAAACTATATTGCCTTTTTCTTATTTTAGTGGTCATAGTTGCTGCATGTTTTTCTATCATCTCATCCATATATGAAGAAGTATCAAACAGTCCAGACTACTGTCTATCAATTATAAGGTTATTAAATCCTGGAATATTTTTTTATGAAGTTCTTATGTCACACGATATTCCGGAAGCATCAAATACCTGGATACATAATAGTTTCTGCTTTCTCTGTTTAACTTGTTGACTCAATTAAACGTTTTAATAGTATTGCTATAATAATTATCATTCTCTATAATGATCATTTCCAAGGAGGCCGCTGTGTGTCCTTCCATCCCGCACATGCCCCCTTCTGAACCTGCCCCTCTCTGATTGGGCACGGCGATACGTCCGTCTGTCCTGTACATTCCCGCTCCTGCCCCAACCCACTGTGATTGGCCGTGGCGCTGTGTCGATCTGTCCTGCACAGGTCACCTCTGCCCCCCCCTCCTCGCCCTGGATATTGGGCATTGCAATGTGTCTGAACCTGCCCCTCTCTGATTGGGCACGGCGATACGTCCGTATGTCCTGTACATTCCAGCTCCTGCCCCAACCCACTGTGATTGGCCGTGGCGCTGTGTCGATCTGTCCTGCACAGGTCACCTCTGCCCCCCCTCCTCGCCCTGGATATTGGGCATTGCAATGTGTCTGTCTGCCCTATACATGCCCGCTCCTGCCCCATCCCTCTGTGATTGGCTGTGGCGCTGTGTCCATCTGCCCTGCACAGGCCACCTCTGTGTTCTCCCCCCCCCCCCACACACACTGTGATTTTCCGTGGCACTGTGTCCATCTGTCCTGCAAAGGCAACCTCTGTGCCCCCCCCCCCCCTCCCACTGTGATTGGGCGTGGCAATCTATCCATCTTCCCTATACATGCCTGCTCCTGTCCATCCCATTGTGATTGGCCATGGTGCTGTGTCCATCTGCCCTGCACAGGTCACCTCTGCTCCCAGCCCCCCGTGTGATTGGGCATGGCAATGTGTCTGTCTACCCTATACATTCCCGCACCTGCCCCATCCCACTGTGATTGGCTGTGGTGCTGTGTCTGTCTGCCCTGCCCAGTCCACCTCTGTGTTCTCCCCCCCCCCCACACGCACTGTGTCTATCTACCTGGCAAAGGCCACCTCTGTGCCCCCCCCCCCCCCCCCCCCACTGTGATTGGGAATGGCAATCTATTCATCTTCCCTATACATGCCTGCTCCTGTCCATCCCATTGTGATTGGCCATGGTGCTGTGTCCATCTGCCCTGCACAGGTCACCTCTGCTCCCAGCCCCCCCCCCCCCCCCGTGTGATTGGGCATGGCAATGTGTCTGTCCACCCTATACATGCCCGCTCCTGCCCCATCCCACTGTTATTGGCTGTGGTGCTGTGTCTGTCTGCCCTGCCCAGGCCACCTCTGTGCCCTCTCTCCACACTGTGATTGGACATGGTGCTGTGTCCATCTGCCCTGCACAGGCCACCTCTGTGCTCCCCCCCCCCCCCCACTGTGATTGGGTGTGGCAATGTGTCCGCCTGCCCTGCACAGGCCACCTCTGTGATTGGGCGTGGCAATGTGTCCGTCTGCCGTATACATGCCCGCTCCTGCCCCATCCCACTGTGATTGGCCATGGCGCTATGTCCGTTCGCCCTGCACAGGCCACCTCAATGCCCCCCACTGCCATTGGCTGTGGTGCTAATTGGATGGCACACATGTTTGGTGTGATGTTAGGCACGTGCGGATGGATTGAGAGCATAACAACCGAAGAAGTGAGCACACTCCTGCTCAGCAGTGTAGCGCACCATTAGCTTAGTCATTATACTGTATATTATGTAGGGCTCGCTATAAATATTTCAGCTTATGAGGAAGTGAGTAAATACAACAAGTTTCACATCTGGCTCTTTCACTGTACAGTATAGCTCAGAGAGAGGCCAGTGAAGGCTGTAGTTAATAATCTATAGCTATCGTTCATTTTCAACACAGATAAGTTCTCTAAAGCCCCATCTACACCATACAATTTTTTGTCCAATTCGATTCAATTCAGTGATTCGATTTGATTCAATCCGACACTTCTGATTAGGATTTGATTTGATACAATTTGCCATTTGATTCGATTAATTGATTCGATTCAATCCGACATGTCCGATCGGCATGTCGGATTGAATCGAATCAATGAATCGAATCGGACAAAATAATTGAATGGTGTAGATGGGGCTTTAATATCACTTGGTTGATCCCTAGACTCACCAGCAGTGTTCTGTGTAAGGTTGAGGTGAACTTACAATCAGTAACCACAGGGTGGAGCATTCTGCCAAGTTTTCTCAACCCACTACTCGTCACTCAGGTAATCCGCTATTTATGATAGGAGACATCACAGTACAGCAATCTAAATGCCTACAGTCCATACCGCTGACTGGAATGCAAAGAAAGCAGAGTTCAAACGATCAGCACTCAAAGGGTAAATCCTGTGACGTCCAGGAAGCCAAATGATGAACAGATGTTAACAAGTGGACCAGTTGAGATGTAAATACAGACTTCCATCTCTCAGCTGATCCACAAGAGCAATGCACTGTATATGTGTGAGCTGATGGAGTGCTTATAGACTGTCCCTGCAGAAGTTACTCTTAAAACTGCTCAGTCATATTATTTCCATTGCTTTACATTTACCACTGCTGATTTTCAGGGAGGTTAACAGCACACGGGCCTGGCATGAAAACTGCCTGACGCATTCCCAAACGGTGCCTCTTAACGGTACAATTTCTGGTGAATGATTGTATTTTCGATCAGATTGTTCAGATTGCAGTGCAAGTAAACCGAAAAGCTGATGGGCCTAATGGATCTTGAATGATCGCATCATTGATCGTTTCCTAAAGGTGTCCTTTAACTGTACAATCTTTCCAACGATTGACTATACGATCGGAAACAGTTATTTGTGCCTATCGCTGATGAACGATTGTTCTAATCACCGTTCCATCGATCCGAATTTTGGATCGAGTCTGATCATACTGCTTATCATTTTCCCTTCCATTTGTTGGCCGGAACAATTGTTTCCAATCGATCTCAATGATCAGACAGCTGCTCGTTCTGGAGATGGTACTGTTAATGAGCACCTCAAAGTGGATCTCCATCCTAATATACAAGATCCTGCAGCACTACTGAAAGCAAAAGTTATATTCAGGGGCGTGGCTAGAAATGACTGGGCCCCATAGCAATTTTTTTTTCATGCTCCCCCCTCCTCTTGGAACTTCCACCCAATACCCACACAACAGTAGCATAGTGAGACATAATGGGGCCCCCATAGCAACATTTTCATGGAGACATCATATCTAGGCACTCTTGAGCAATGCTACCGGCCTACCCTATGAATATGAGTTGATTGGGTCATTTACATTGTCATGCAATGCACAGTGTGTATAGTCCATGAACACTGAAGGCTCATACACACGCTCAACAAAAGTGTTTTAAATGCACAATTATCAAACAACTTTTGTTGTTGTAACAAACCAAAAAAGTTGTTTGCTATTGTTCAAACAACTGATAAGACGCAGCTCAAGTTAGGCCAACGGTTGGATTGACTTGAGCTGCGTCATATCAGTTGTTTGAACAATAGCAAACAACTTTTTGGGTTTGTTTCAACAGCAAAAGTTGTTTGATAATTGTGCATTTGAAGCGGGAGTGTCACCATAAAAACTGGTCTGAGTGTATTAAGTGATAAAGATGCTAATCCTGCATTCAAAACTTTCAAAACTTTTTCTGCTGTTATGATTTGGAGTTATCACATACTTAGGCCTAGTGCACACCAAAAACCGCCTATAGATCCGCAAAACGCTAGCGTTTTTTGAAGCGTTTTTTATTATTATTATGAAGCGTTTTGCTAGCGTTTTGCGATTTTGTGTAGCTTTTTTTGTGTAGCAGATTACAGATATTGTTACAGTAAAGCTGTTACTGAACAGCTACTGTAACAAAAACACCTGGAAAACTGCTCTGATCTGGCGTTTTTCAGAGCGTTTTGTGTTTTTCCTATACTTAATATTGGAGGCAGAAACGCCTCCGAAATCCCAAAAATGCTGCAGCCCAGGAGTTTGCGTTTCAGCTAAAACCGACCCGCTCTGGTGTGCACCAGCCCATTGAAATACATTAGCCAAGCGGATTTACAGGCGGATGCAGCCGGCGGATCGCATCCAAATCCGCTCGGAGTGCACTGGGTCTTAAAGAGAATCTGTATTGTTAAAATCGCACAAAAGTAAACATACCAGTGTGTTAGGGGACATCTCCTATTACCCTCTGTCACAATTTCACCGCTCCCCGCCGCATTAAAAGTGGTCAAAAACAGTTTTTAAAAGTTTGTTTATAAACAAACAAAATGGCCACCAAAACAAGAAGTAGGTTGATGTACAGTATGTCCACACATAGAAAATACATCCATACACAAGCAGGCTGTATACAGCCTTCCTTCTGAATCTCAAGAGATCACTTGTGTGTGTTTACCTTCTGTCCCCAGCTTCTCTCATGCACTGAACATTACAGGCTTCCTGCAGACAGCTCTACCTATGTTGTTAATTCCTCAGTATGTGACAGACCAGCTCCTTTCACAGCCTCCAGAGGAGGATTTTTATCCAGCTCTCTTCTATCACTGATAAGATAGCAGAGAAGCTGCTGGCTTATGTAAATAAAACACACACTGGAGTGTGCATAGAGGAACAGTTCAACACTGAAGAACTTGGCAGCCTTCCAGACACAGGCCGACAAGTCTGACAGGGGAAAGATACATTGATTTATTACAGAGATGGTTATAGTAGAAAGAGCTACAGTAAGCCAGAACACATAAGAATAGGTTTAGGAACATGTAGGATGGTAGAAAAAACGTTGTAATTTTTGTTACAGAGTCACCAACGGCCCTTTAGTAGTCAGTGCCAAACAGTTGCATGCTGGGGGTTCCTTTTATCTATAATATATTCCTCCTCTTCCCTTTATTTCCCTGCCAGCTGCTTATCTGAAACCCGATCCCCTGCTCACTTGTGTTTACAAGCAAGGCTGAGGTGACTCAGCGATTGGAGGAGAAAAGAAAAAAGTAAAGGGCAGAAATGACATCAGGATTTAGCCTAAACTGTGGGCAAAAGACATGGCTCCCACCAGTAACAGAATTCTCTTCATTTACTATATAACATTAACTGAAATCAAAATGTGGACAGTACAATACATGTGTTATGTAAGTAGATCAAGTAGTTATCTACTTATATATGTGTTTTTTTCCCTGGCATAGTATGGCTAATCCTACTGCTTTAAAAGACTTTTGTTGAGTGTGTGTATGAGCCTTTCGACAAAGTTAGAGGGTGGAACAACAAAGCAAAGTTAATAATACATCAACCACCATCTGGGCCCCCCTCTTCTCCAGGGCCTCGTAGCAGTTGCTATGGCTGCTATGGCTACTGCTACGCCCCTGGTTATTTTTACCTGCAAAGTCTTTAGGCGTGCTAAGTAGGTTAGCACCGTTTCATGAATCAAGCCCATGGTGTGTTGGCGGTGGCTTAGTGCGCACAGCTGTGCGTCTTTCCATACTTACAACCTGTGATTACTATTATAGATAGACTCTCTTACTCTGGAGGTGCAAAGTTGTTGTAGGGTAATGGCACTTGGCCCACTTAGTACATGTATAAGCAAACACTCAGTCCTCTCATGCCACAAGCCTCAAATGCATTTGTGGAAATGCAATTAGAGATCCCCCAAACTGTTCTGCCACCAAATAGTTTGCCCCTCAGGCGAAAACACATGGCGCCCTATACATTATAATGGAGCCAAATTTTGACCCCTCACCCCAGAGTCAGCAGACACATGGTTGCCAATCAGCTATTCCTCCCACCCATAGGCTTTCATTTGCAAAGCGGTAAGGTGCGGTAAAATGACCCACTGCACCAGTGTGAAAGGGCCCTCAGTTATCCTTTAAAAATACAAAATGATGTGGAAGTGGGCTCCTAAGATTAGGGAACACATAAGGAGGACTCCAATTAGAGCCCTCTAGTCTTGGATCATTTAGCACTGGTTGACAATCACAATTGCGATACAATTTTTTGGTAAATCAGCAATTGCGCTTTGCAATTTTGCTTGAGGAGCACATACTGTATACAATTCGCAACTCTGCAGTGAGAATGCTCCCATAAGGTTACATTGTCACATCGCTTTGCTGATCACCGGTGACCAGGAAATTGCTCTAAAACCCCTGGAAAGCACCTCAGTGTGAATGGGGACTGAGACCAATAAACAATAATATTACTTTTAACATCTATATAGAGCTTTTCTCTTGTAAGACTCAAAATCCTATTGGTTCCGATTCACCATGGACTAACTGGGTGCTCTATAAAGGTGCTCATACTGTGTATATAGTGATTTATGGGCAGATTGACCAAGAAACAGATCTCTCTCTCATTGGGCTTGATTCACAAAAGAGTGCTAATTGTTAGCACGCCCGTTTTCGTGCGAATTTTCGCATTGTGCTCGATCGCGAATTTTCGCGCGAAACAATAAATTTTTACCGCGCAAAGTCGAATTTTTGCGCGAAACCTATATCGATTTTATGTGAAAATTAAACGTTATCATTTCGCACAAAAAATCGTGATCGCGCGCAATGAGAAAATTCGCGCGAAAACGGCCGTGCTAAGAGTTAGCACCGCTTTGTGAATCAGGCCCATTGAATCTGATCGGAGAGAGATCTGTTTGCTGTCCAAACACCACAGGCCAATTTCCAGGGGCGTCGCTAGCCCTATTTTGGGGGGGCACGTGCCCGCAATCTGTCCTGGGGTGCCACGGATCTTTGCCCGGCCTCCGCTCACCCCCTCTGTCAGCGGCTCCCTCCAGCCACCGCCGCGTCACTCAGACCTCGATCAGGCGGCGACCAATCGTGCGGGCGCTAGGACCCAGCGCCCGCACTGATATGCGGAAGTGACATCACTTCCGCATATAGAGCGGGTGCGTCCGGCGCCCGCTCATACTACTGGTCGAGTCGCCGCTGATCCTGAGGTCTGCTGACTGTGAGGTAAGGGGGGGAGCGGCGGCGGCTCCCCCTTGTCACTCACTCACTACCTAATGGGCTCCCTGTCACTCACTCACTCCCTAATGGGGCTCCCTGGCACTCACTCACTACCTAAAGGGGCTCCCAGTCACTCACTCACTACCTAATGGGCTCCCTGTCACTCACTCACTCCCTAATGGGGCTCCCTGGCACTCACTCACTACCTAAAGGGGCTCCCAGTCACTCACTCACTCCCTAATGGGGCTCCCTGGCACTCACTCACTACCTAAAGGGGCTCCCAGTCACTCACTCACTACCTAATGGGCTCCCTGTCACTCACTCACTCACTCACTCCCTAATGGGGCTCCCTGGCACTCACTCACTACCTAAAGGGGCTCCCTGTCACTCACTCACTGCCTAAAGGGGCTCCCTGGCACTCACTCACTGCCTAAAGGCGCTCCCTGTCACTCACTCACTGCCTAAAGGTGCTCCCTGTCACTCACTCACTGCCTAAAGGGGCTCCCTGTCACTCACTCACTGCCTAAAGGGGCTCCCTGTCACTCACTCACTACCTAAAGGGGCTCCCTGTCACTCACTCACTGCCTAAAGGGGCTCCCTGGCACTCACTCACTGCCTAAAGGGGCTCCCTGGCACTCACTCACTACCTAAAGGGGCTCCCTGTCACTCACTCACTCACTGCCTAAAGGGGCTCCCTGGCACTCACTCACTGCCTAAAGGGGCTCCCTGGCACTCACTCACTACCTAAAGGGGCTCCCTGTCACTCACTCACTGCCTAAAGGGGCTCCCTGGCACTCACTCACTGCCTAAAGGGGCTCCCTGTCACTCACCCACTGCCTAAAGGGGCTCCCTGTCACTCACTCACTGCCTAAAGGGGCTCCCTGGCACTCACTCACTACCTAAAGGGGCTCCCTGTCACTCACTCACTGCCTAAAGGGGCTCCCTGGCACTCACTCACTGCCTAAAGGGGCTCCCTGGCACCCACTCACTACCTAAAGGGGCTCCCTGTCACTCACTCACTGCCTAAAGGGGCTCCCTGTCACTCACTCACTGCCTAAAGGGGCTCCCTGGCACTCACTCACTGCCTAAAGGGGCTCCCTGGCACTCACTCACTGCCTAAAGGGCCTCCCTGGCACTCACTCACTACCTAAAGGGGCTCCCTGTCACTCACTCACTGCCTAAAGGGGCTCCCTGGCACTCACTCACTGCCTAAAGGGGCTCCCTGGCACCCACTCACTACCTAAAGGGGCTCCCTGTCACTCACTCACTGCCTAAAGGGGCTCCCTGTCACTCACTCACTGCCTAAAGGGGCTCCCTGGCACTCACTCACTGCCTAAAGGGGCTCCCTGGCACTCACTCACTGCCTAAAGGGCCTCCCTGTCACTCACTCATTGCCTAAAGGGGCTCCCTGGCACTCACTCACTGCCTAAAGGGGCTCCCTGGCACTCACTCACTGCCTGAAGGGGCTCCCTGGCACTCATTCACTGCCTGAAGGGGCTCCCTGGCACTCATTCACTGCCTGAAGGGGCTCCCTGGCACTCACTCACTGCCTGAAGGGGCTCCCTGGCACTCACTCACTGCCTAAAGGGGCTCCCTGGCACTCACTCACTACCTAAAGGGGCTCCCTGGCACTCACTCACTACCTAAAGGGGCTCCCTGTCACTCACTATTGGGGTCCCTGTCCCTCACTACCTAACTGGAGGCGCCTGTCACTCACTAGCTAACCTGGGGGTCCCTGTCACTCACTACCTAACTTGGGGGGCTACCATATTAAGGGGGCATTCTGCCTATTTATGTGAAATGCTGTCTATTTATGTGCCTCATGACTGCTGAATTTGTCTTGTTGGGAGCCTTATGATTTGTTGGGGGCCTCAAGATTGCTGAATTTGTCTTGTTGGGGGCCTCATGATTTGTTGGAGGCCTCATGATTGCTGAACTTGTCTTGTTGGGGGCCTCATGATTTGTTGGAGGCCTCATGATTGCTGAATTTGTCTTGTTGGGGGCCTTATGATTTGTTGGGGGCCTCATGATTGCTGAATTTGTCTTGTTGGGGGTCACATGATTGCTAACTGCGAGACTATGGGAAAAGCTGAATCCTTATCATATGAGACAATAGCATTAAACCTACTTTTTTAGCTTTTTAAAACAGAAAATAAAACTGGGAGGTTCTAAAAAATTTAATACATTTTTCAGGAGTAGGATGGATGAAATTGTTTATCTTCACAGTTTATTTTCAACTTGGATTTTCCATAATGTACTTGTATGAGTTAAAACGTTTGTACAGTATTTAGTTTAAATTGCTGTTGCCACTTTGCGATAGATAAGTGACTTTTGGGTTGCAGTTTGGGCACTCGGCCTCCAAAAGGTTCGCCACCACTGTCATAATCTAATGTCCCACCATTGCTAGGTTCATGTAAATTTGTCTCCACCCGTTACCACACCTATATTCTGGTCCATGGCCCACCCATTTTTCGGTGCGGCGCGATAAGCACGCCGCACAACGTGATCCTCATATTTTTGGCACGCTAGCTGCAGTGTGCTGAATTCTACTGCCTACAGTAAGTACAGTATACGTTGTTCTCTAGTGCCTGCACTGTGTGCTGATTTACCTCCAGTGTGTACAGTGTAAGGTGTTACTCTGTGCCTTTACTGATTTTAAACCAGCTGTATTGTATGCTTATCCCTGCTACTTTCAGTATGTACAGTATTAGCTGTAAAGCCTGGTACACACATACAATTTTGATTAGCCAATTTTAGCTCTGTTCATGAAATTAATTGTCTGTTGGCCCACTTACTGCACGGGGTGGTAAAATTGGGGGTCAGTGATTGACCAATCAAAATTGTATGTGCGTATACATCTTTGATCTATGCCTATACTGATTGTAAATTATCTAAATAAAGGACAGGGGGCTCCATCCAATATTTCGATGGGCAGGCCCGTTATCTGTAGCTTACACCGGGCAAGACCAGGCGTCACTGCAGCTGGAGTAGGTGAGATTACAATGCATGGGTGAAGGGGGCACATTTACAATTGGGGGGGCAGCGGCTGCGGGTCCGTCACATTCATCACTTATCGCTATATCGCACCCAATTGACCACGTCTGCCCAACAATTTTCAGCATGCTCGATTGATACATTCGGCCCAAAATCGGTCAAATCTTTAAATCAGGCATGCTTGTTGCGGCACCGATTTTCATCTAATTCGTTAAAATGATTGAATTGCATGGTCGATCGGGTTGCAACATCACTATATGTATGGCCAGCTTAAGACAGACTAATGTGTTTGGTACATAGCACTCGATCACTCAGTACCTATGTGGAGGTCATTTCCTTTAAGGAGGAATGGAAGCAAGAAGCAATTTCTGGGCTTATGGAACATCAGCTTATGTTCTACAATTGGTACTTTACAGGGAAACCTGCTGGAGGTGTTACATCCCAATTCTGCCGCCGCTCATAGCCGAAGCTAATCTGAGCACTCTGTGTAGTACAGAAACCTCTCTGGAAGAGGACTATCCAGGCTGTCACCACCAGTGAATGTTCTGCTGACTCCATGGCAGATGATAGCTGAGCTGAGCCACACAAGGAATGGACAAGTGGGGATTTACACAGAAGAGCTTGCAGCTGAGCCGTTAACAATACCCCTGATAACGGGCTTTCACAACTCTCAGCTGTAAGCTATTCTAGGTATCTGTAAACAATGCTCAAAGTCACCTTAGTACAGCTGCAGTCCCACTGTCGTTCCATTGGATGGAGGCTGTTGCAAGTCGTCGTGTTTTATTTTTTATTTTTTTTTAGCACACACCACAAATAGGTTCATGTGATGCAGTAGTAAAGCGTAATGAAGAACAGAGGCGTCAAAAGAATAAAATCAATTATTAAAAGGTTTTAGAAATGCTTAGGAGGCAGTGGTGGACTTACCTCCTGCAAGCAGACACAACAAGCTGTGTATTTAAAAACAAAGTAGATTTATTGGTACACTCCAGGGGATATTCGCAACGCGTTTCGCAGGTTTCATCCCGCTTCCTCCTGCAATAGTTAGTCAGAGTACACAACAGCAGTCTGTCCGGGTAGCACCTGGCGCCTCATTATTATCCAATTATCAGTACCTACTACACTATATTTGGCTCTCGGTTCTCTCCTTTACATTTGTGATGCAGTAGAACTGCATATAGATATTATTTTCTTTATAAAAAATTTTCACAGATGTCGCGCTCCTCCTATTATCTCTATTTTCAAACCTCTCTCTACCGGCTCACGACACCACAAAAACGTCACTTAGTAATAATCCAACAGTGTTAGCGCTCATACGGTGTCCTGAGGTCATGCATCAAACTGTCTTTAGATCCTTATATGCTCCATCCGGTCACAGTAGCTCTTCATACAGTCAACCCTCAGGCGAGATATGTATATAGAAAGGAAAGAAAGGGACACCACATAGTATAATACCGTCAGATACTATATGTAACCTCCACCTTCCTGTGCAGCACACCTCAATGCAGTGTAGCACACTTCGCAGATCAACTAATGTGCTCACCAGATGTGGTGGCTGTTCAGTCACAAACAGCAATGAACGCCTTTTTTGTATATCCAATCTATCAAACACCTCCTGCTCCGGCTGCAGTAGCTTCTTATTTTCTTTATGCCTCCATGACAGCACTACTGGGTAGATGCCCCACCCCTTACCCACCTAGGACAGGTGAATAGATAAATTAAAGAAAATATTCCCTTTGTAATTTTTCTCCCCCTCACTTCCACCTAGAATGGACACATTGTTACAGTCTTTGAGCCCTACAATCTCCACACAGGTTCAGCCTCTCCTGTGTAAACTACTCTGTGTTAGCTCTAACAGGGCTGTCTGTGGGGATTGCCCCATTCTGCTGGTCTGTCTTGGGGCTAGAGATTCACTCACCCACTCTTCTGGCATGGATCAGTAGTAGGATGCAGCCAGTTGGCTAGAGCTAATAGCTGGCATGAGTGTGTTCAATGCATATTGTCCATTTCTCATTCTCCCTCACCTTCTCCATGTCCACTTTATACCCCATCATGGCGCCGGCCAGGGTGCTGGTGTGCGTTCCAGGAAGTCTCGCTGAGGAACAGTGTTGTGCATTCTGCAGTGGAATGCAGAAGTGCGGCAATAGGGGGACCGGCGTTAGGCAAATTCCACGTAAGCTTGGCTATGCATGCTGGGATGGGGGTGGAGTACAGTGGTTACATGGGGTAAGGGGCTGTATTAAAACCTGAGCATGGCAGCAGATACTGTCTAGCAGCACAGCAGCACATAGATTACACTCTCTGAGGTTTTGGCAATGATCTCTTTTTTCTCCTGGCTCATTTCCATTTCTTTTTCTTGCTTGCAGCCGGTATTCAGCTGCCCACTATGGACCCTACAACGCCTCCAACAGATCAATGTCAGGTTGATAAGTAGGGCTCTAAAGGTAAGTTCTTTCTGAGTGTTTATTAAAAGACTGCTTTATTAATAGGGTCTAGTTTTCCTTATTGATCATCCAGCTCCTCCAGATCTCACTTATATAAAGATCATCCTTTGGCTCGTCATGAGCACCAATGCAGTCGTTTACCAAGATGTCACGGCAGTTCGAGACGGGGCCATTCACCGCGGCACTCTTTGGCATGTGGAAGAGACACAAACTGGTGTGCTTATCCTGTTCTTTGGGAAAACTAAACAGCAACAGCCTGTAGAAGTGTCTGAGCTTATTAGGCAGGCAGTACAAGAATAAATGAGTGATAATATCGCCAGACTCCCAGCAGCCCAACAGGTGGATGTGCCTGCACTGGACTTGGGCCCTGAGCAGCCTGCTATAGGTTTTTACTTCACACTTGTGCACTATTGAGTGGAAGGAAGAAGATATAGAGGTTTCACATTTCAGGAAGAAGCACAAAAAGTACTATACACACTTGAAGAAATCAGTGACAGACTAATGGAATAGTGTATAGAAAAAGCCTTTGTTAAATAACACACTGTCAAAACTTTACTTTCTGGGAAAGCTTTGGAAAATGCCCCAGTTGATGCCTCAGTCATGAGGCTAGCCTGGCATGTAATCCTTCCATTGGAGGATGCGGCCTCTTTCTGGGATACCTCAGATACAAAAATAGACTTGGACTTAAAAAAAAGGTATACACAGCGGCAGGAGGAGTGGCAAAATAACAACAACAACAAACAAGACCATTTGTAAAGCGCTTTTTTCCCGTATGACTCAAAGTGTATAAGCGTGGCTCAGACCAGTATTTGGTTATTTGGTAGATTTTTGCACAGAGGAAGAAATCTACAACTCCACAAATGCCAGGCTAAACGACCAGACCCTGGATCGACAACTTGGAGGATGCCATAAAGTCAGTGTAAGACCTCATTGGTCAGGCGGAGGATGCGCTCTCAGTACGCGCTTCGCCAATGTAAACAGTGACACACTTCCCTGCTTGCGTGTCAGCTGATAGCTGACACGCTGGAATACTATTGGTTTGTTTTCAATTCTGCTTTCTGTTGATTGGTTAGTCCTAGTATTTAAACCTGGTGAGCACCCCCAGTCATCGCCCGTGATAGCATTAGCTTTGGCTTGTTGCTGGGTAGCTCTCACTGTTTGATTGATTCCTGTTACCAACTATTGCCTTGTATCCTGACCACGCTTAACCTCTGATTTATTCCTGTTGACGACTATTGCCTTGTACTTGGACTATGCTGTTTGCCGCCTGGATTGACCTCTGCTTGGACACGGATTTGCATGAACTCTGCCCGGACTGACTTTTGCCTGCTTTGACTATGTTATCTCTGGAAAGTGTCTATCGGAACTCCCTCACTGCCACCAGGAACTCCTGACACTTCTGCTACTTGGCTCATTCGTCTGGATAGCCTCATCTACTAGGCCTCAGGTGACTATCTTGTATTTTCACATCTACTGTGCCCAGTATTACATTGCCAGGGATATTCAGGTTGTTTGGTGATAACTATCTGTCAAACTGTATGCTACATCTACCTGCAGGGTGTATTGTAGTATTGTGTTAGGCAGGAGTTTGCGCAGGTGTTACGGGCTGGGTTCTGGGTCAGTCATATGAGCATACAGCTTGACCTGTAGTTATTGACCAGACAGGCCTGACAGTCAGGAGTTGGTAAGGATGCACTTATAACTGTGCTAAGAATTTACATTGTCTGCAGACTTTGTGGGTGAAGCGGCGTAGATGTGGTTAGATGCGCAATGTTGTTCTCAGTTACTGCCAGGCGCGCACTGTGGCTTAAGACCTGGTCCGCGGACCCCATATCAAGACAGAATTAGTGTAGAATACTCTTCGATGGCAAGAATCTCTTCAGAGAAAAAATGAATGTCGCTATCAATCGTATTACCGGTGGCATGTCCGGTTTAATACCTCAAGATAGAGAGAACCCTTTATCCACATCTCAGAAGACTTTTTGAGGGTGCGCCCACTTAGATGTGCCTGGTAGGAGGGCGGCTTCAATACTGGGCATATCTGGGAGGAACATACAACAAAGAAAAGTCCACGGGCCTCAGACTGTGTCCAATCGATCACGGAGAGTCACAGATTAAGGTAGGAGCGACATCAAGTCTCCAATGCAATACAGTCCATACACATACAATCCAATCTGGACTCGACCCTTCTGTGATGAATATCAGCTTTTATTTGCTTTTCAACAGCAGTTATACAGCAACAAGAAAGCTTTCTTGTTGCTGTATAACCGCTGTTGAAAAGCAAGTAAAAGTTGAAATTCATCACAGAAGGGTTGAGTCCAGATTGGATTGTATGTGTATGGACCATATCTGGGAGGAATACATACACAATCCTTGGGTTGTGGAAACCATCACCATCAGTTATCATTGAAGCTATAAGTCCACTCCAAAAGACCACTTTTTTGCTTCAAGGATTCCTAAGGTTCTCCAGTAGCGGTACTCCAGGAGCCTCCTCACTACTACAGTAACCCACGCATTACCATAGTAGAGGGCACGCTACTGGCGTACCGTGAGTCACACTACTAGTGTATCTCGCGGTACTTACGTGCGCAAGTAGCATAATATTGCCATACGCTGTGCGCCCATGGTAATATTACCACGGTTTGATGAATCAACCTGAATAACTGCTATGTTTTTTTTCCGAAAATAAGATGGGTTTTTGCTCCAAAAGATGCATTAAGGCTTATTTTCAAGGGATTTCTTATTTTTCATGAACAACGATCTGCATTTATTCTTGACCCCTCACCCCCCCCCCCCCCCCCCAAAAAAAAAAAATCAACATTAAAAATATAGTCACCTTATAGGATTCTGGAACTCTCCAAACCCTGAATTCCATCATGAGTTTCTTTTGACTCCTATTTTCCTTTGTCCATTTACAATAATCTACATTAAATGAGAGCCCAGCACTTGGAAGACTTATTGTTTTTGGTCTGGTGGGGTCTTTTGTGGTTCTTTTGGGGGTGTTTTCTTTTCTTGGTAAAGGTTTAGTCTGTCCTGCTCCATTCTATTGCCTATTGACTTTATTCTTTTTTACATATATGCACCATAGCTTCCTGGACACTGCCCTACTAATGCTCTCCTATTTGTCTCCAGCCTAAAGGTGGCCAAAAATCATACAATAAAATGTAAATCAATAAAAAACGATCGGTTGTACAGAAAAATTGAAAAAAATTAATTTTCATTCGTTTAGGAAATCTGATCTAATTTCCCAATTTTTTTTTTTTCGCTAGAAGAAGATCGGGAGTGGTGGATTTTTCTGATCAATTTATATTAACATTGTATTGTGTAGGATAGATTGACAATTTCTTGATGGACAGACTCAATTTAGTTTTCAATAATTTTTTTCATAATTGGGGAAAAACTGAACATATGTGTGTGGTACAGTGGTCAGATTTTTGGCATGTTCCAATCAGTCAGAAAAATGTATTGCAATTCTTGAATTGAAAAGATATTTTTTTTAACAACGGTATGGTGGGTGGCCACCTTTAGGCTTATTTTTGGAGTACGGCTTACATTTTGAGCATCCTCAAAAATCCTGAAAAACCACGCTGGTGCTTATTTTCTAGGAAACAGGGTACTGAACTTGCACGCTGACTTTCAGGAATTTTGGACAAGTCCTCTTCATAGCCAGATTGCCCCAGGCAGAGCAATGGATTTGCCCCCCTGGCCTCCCAGTTTATTGGTTGAAATGGTGCTCATTCCAATGGGCAGTGGAAGACGACAAATCATTATACTGCTGTAAAGGCTGCCTGGCTTTTATCTGCAGGCCACCTAGATAATAGTATTAGATAGTCAGATGTGCCTCCAGCAAGTTAGCATAGCCCTGAGAGTCCCCCAGACAGCAGCATTATGCCTGGTATACACCATGCTATTTTCCATCTAATCGACAGGTCGAATCGATAATTTCCAACAGGTCTGATCTGATTTCCGCATGTATTACATATCTGAGGGCAACATCACATAGTGGAAATTGTCTATCACCAAACATATGTTTGCCTAGATCTGCAATGTTGTCCCTCCTACATCTGTTTTTGGAAGAGGACATCTGGAGAGATCTGAAAGTAACCGTGGCCCTTCATCAATGTCTGTTGAAATGACAATCATCTATCAAACTCAGCAGCAAAAATGAACCAGACTACATTCCCCAAAGGTGTTGCTCCAACATGCAAAGGGAGGTCATGACCCAGATTCAAAAGTTTCTCATCCAGTGCAGGCCAATGTATCCCACACTACTGTCCACCATTCTCTCTGTGGGATAACCACTACCACTGGATCTGAAGACTGTAATTAGTTAGTTTGAGACTTTAAGGGAAATAAGTATGCAGCTGAAGTCCTGATACAGATACAGCAAAGTCCCCTTTATCCGGAATTCAGGCAACCGCAAGTCTCAACTAGGCAGCCTGCCTTAAGGATAACACGGACTATAGTGTTGCGTGTTGCGGCTTTGGGGGGAGGGGGGTGTTTGGAAGCATTTTAAATACTCTCGTGCCTCCAGCTATGTCTGCCAGTCTCCTAGCAGCTTTCCAGCGTGGTGCATGGAAGCTGGCTTGTCAACTGACCTGATGCGGTTCATGTGACTTGCCAACTTGCGTACACAGAGGATACCAGAAAGATGCTTGGAGCCCACAAAGAGGTATGGGGAGACTGCCAAACATCGCTGGAGGCTCGGTGAGCATTTACAGGGGGAGGTTTGTGCTTTTTTAGCCAGTTGCTCAAGCAACCGGCAAGCACACGTATCCGGCATCACTCGATCCCCGCCGGTGCCGGATATTGGGGACTTTGCTGTACAACTTGAGGTCCTGATACATCTTGAAATCTATAAAAAAATCTATGTAACCATCACCGCCGCTATGCAGGACTGACTGGCAGGCCCCCCAGGTCTCGCTTCATCTAATTCTCCCCCTGGGGCCCCTGCAGAGTGTTGGCAGTGGAGTGCACTCACCCACAGGAGTGTGCTGTCACAATCCCCGCTGGCTGCCTGTAGTTACTTAATGTACATGCTGCTGTGTCATGGGGAACAGGCACACCAGCAGGGAAGGAAACAGGACCGAGCAGGGAGTGCACCAGCATTCAGGTGAGTGCACTCCACTGCCAACACTCTTCAGGGACCCCTGGGAGCACTATATTAAATGAGAGAAGACCCGTTGGGGGGGGGGGGGAGAAGCGGGGGGCAGTGGTTTGCCGGTCAGCTGTTAACCTTCTGGTGCCAATGATGTACTTCCGACCCTCCCCCTTTGAGCAAAATCTTTCCATCTGAAGCCTTCAGAAATCATTTGAAAATTTCAATTGGGCAGCCATGTTGGGGCATCAATCTCTGCAAACAAACCTGCCAGGGAAAATCGATACGTATATTAGCATGAAATTTACGGGCTATTCATAAGGAGCGTACACAGGCCATACTTTTGCATCCGAGCAGATCAGTCAAAAACAGTCTTATCAATCTGCCGACAGCTTGTACTCACGTGCAACTGTCGGCAGAACGACCGCCCCGCGGGAGGGTCTGAAGGACTCGTCGTTTGCAAAAATACGGTGTGTGTACGCGCCTATAAAGTGCTGAGTGAATGTGCAGATGACTCTTCTTTATGTACTTGTTTCCAAAACTAAACTTTTTAACCTGATAAGAGCTAAACAAAAAAACAGACCATGACATGCATATAATGAGGCTTCCCTAACCCAAGGTTATCAAATCCAGATGCAGATAAAGCATGCAGTGCAGTGTGACCCAGTGACCTCTATGGCCCTCTCTACTCCATATTAGCATGGACATACATTAGCGGACTGTGAGTGCTGGTCTAGCCATTCTTCACAAGACTTTACAAAGCCGTCCAGAAGAGTTTGACTCATCACTTTGGAATGAATGCAGTTTTCAGCCATGATTTAGGAAAATATATAGATTGCATAGCTCTGCATATACTTTGTGAAACATATCACTGACTCACAAATGTAAATACCCTGCTGGATTATAAACTCTCAGTTCGGCAGCAGATGGCAAGCAGTTTGCCCACCCATACTGGCTCAGCTGACAAAGTGGTCTATACTTCTCTAATTGTTAAAGCAAACATGAACCGAAAATTAAAAGTCAAAATAAACACACACACACACGTCATACCTACCTCCTGTGTAGTCAACTCATCGATCTCTTTTTCCTCTCCTGCGTCCTGTTTGTCCACTGTGATCAATGGAATTATCCGTCCTCCATATTGAAAATGGCCATTACCCCATAACAGCTTCCTAGTCAGCACACTGTTAAACTGTAATATCGGCCACTTGAGCCATAGGGAAATGTGGACATTACTCACACCGTACACACCCTTGTGGGGGCTACCTGATGTCTTAAAAAATGTATGTAAAAAAATATACATATAAAAATATATACCTATATATATCAAGAATTTAAGAAAAGGGTGGGTGCATATGGGAGGGGAATAGCAAGAGGCATTGGTGGGGAAAAGGATTCAAATTAGATTGCTAGCATAGAGATTGCCATTATTACTGCCCTGCAAAAATAGTTCAGACCTCAGATCAGTGCTAACCTGGCCGCAGTAAAGAGACAGCCAGGCAAGCGGTGCACGGTGATGTTGCGTACACTTCAAATACTGGAAGTTCACCTGTCTCCTCACCGCTGATCTGAGGTCTGAAGTATGCCACAGGGCAGCACAGCAAAGACCAGGACAAGTGGCAGGTGGGCAATTAAGTGGCAGGCAAACTTGGAGTGTACCACCTGGCTAACAGCAAAGTACCACTGGTGGTACGTGTACCACAGGTTGAAAAGCCCTGCTCTATAGTGTCAATAGGAGTATATATATATTGCCACCTTAAAAAATCACTTAGATGGCACACGCTGAAGATGCAAAACATTTTTTACAGTTTCCGTACAAAAAAAAATGTTTTGCATGTTCAGCGTGTGCCATCTACGGTAAGTGATTTTTTAAGGTGGCAATATATATATATATACTCCTATTGACACTATAGAGCATCTGGATTTTTTTAGAATCCTATTGGAGAGTTATTTTAAGATCCCTCGAATCTTGATATATATAGGTATATAGTTTTATATGTATATTTTTTTACATACATTTTTAAGACATCAGGTAGCCCCGACAAGGGTGTGTACGGTGTGAGTGAGTAGATGGTGTGTGTGTGTGTGTGTGTGTGTGTGTGTGTATATATATATATATATATATATATACACCACATTTTAACTTGTATTCTTTGCTTGAAATGAAATAAAAATACATATGAGCAGTATCTTTTGATCCTTTTTATGTCCAGCGCTCCTTTAATCTATAGTATATGTTCTCTATTCTTAAGGTGTAGGGTTTGGGTACCCCCACCTAATATTAAGGTAGCAGCAGGAAGAAATTTGGTGGATGCATTTGTGGGTATATTTTTTGTGCGTAAACAAATTCCCACTAGTGTTAAGATTGATTTATATATTAGTGCAGCGCCTCCTTCAGTATAATAAAACGTGGACATTACCTTCATCAGTTTTCCTTTGAGTTATAACTGGCAGCAACTGATATATTTCAGTTATGACAACATTTTGTCAGAACTGGAAGGAATCATTGTAAGAAGAAAATGGTGAGAATCTGAGAGGAACTGACAGCGAGGTAAGTATGTAATACTTATTTGCAGGTACATCATTTGTTTATTTTAAATGATTTTACATGGTTCATGTTCACTTTAAGCTCAATACACACACTAGACTGGCTTTGTCCGATATGAACAAGAAACAATATGTCGCCCATATTGTCAGAGAAAAAAAAAGGCACATTGACATGAAAATACACCGACAAACCCTGATTATCGACCATTTAGACCTATCCATCATAGTGAATCCATTTGGATGATATTTGGTTTTAGTCGTCAAGAAACATAGATATCAGAAGTTAATAAACAATATATTGCATTTACACAGTGGCTACAAAACGTAGCACATGATAAAGCGGAAGGGAGAACAATGGACTCGGCTGGAAATCAGACAAGATGATCCGTCAGTCTGGATATCCTGCTGACGGTTCCGGGGTATTATTATTTGCCGCTTCGCATGTGCTAGACTCTCCATTGTACCAAATGTATAAATAATGTGAGGGGCGTAGCAATAGGGGTTGCAGAGGTTACGACCACATCGGGGTCCTTGGGCCAGAGGGGCCCCGAAGGGCCCCCCAACTACAGTATTAGCTCTCTATTGGTCCTGTGCTCATAATAATCACTTCTATAGATGCTTTGAATAGTGGTAATCATTAACAAACTGTTCCCCATCTCGTACTTGCACTTCAGACACTGTAGTTGCCATTGGCAGGTTTTGGTGTGCCGGCCGTATCAATTGCTATCTATGGAGTGCTTGGGGGGCCGCATTATAAAACTTGCATCGGGGCCCACAACTCCTTAGCTACGCCACTGCCAAATGTATAAATAATGTGAATTCAAGTTTGCAAATAAGTGACTAAAATAAAATGAGTGATCACTAAACAAATCCAAACAATTACCAAATAAAATGTAAGAACCCACGTCAGATCAGATTAAAGTTACGCACATTTTTACTGGATTGCTTCTCAGATGTTGGCAAACAATGCTTTTCCCATTCTTTGAACACACCCTGAATGCCACTGCACATTTGTGCTGCACAGAACAACAAGCACTGTCCATATTACCAGGAGTCTGCTACTGAGCCCATCAGTGACTTGTCATGTTGCAGGAGTGTCAAACTCAATCACAGAGGGGGACAAAATATCAAGCACACTCTAAATTGTCTATTAAAATGTAATGTTTTTGGGGAAGGCAGGGTGCTGTTATCTGCAGTGCAGTAAGGGTCGGTTCACACTTTCGGACAGCAGAGCCCAGTGAACTGGAAACTGGGGCTGAAGTACTGCATGGGAGACAATGAGAAACAAATGCTAAAAAACACACTGGGCAAAAAGGGAGTTTTCTAGCCAGCAAAATCTGCTTTGGTGATGGGGGTCTGAGGAAGGGGGGGGGGGGGGCTGGGGAAATGGACTCAAGTGAATGGAAACTGATCCTGTGGAATGGAAATTGGAGCAGTTTTCATGGATCTGTTTTACATAAAATGAATGCTTGGTAAGCCTAAAGGCTGGTACCCACATCCCAACTTTTTGCACAATTTTTCGAATTACTTTTTTCACAATAAGCATTTGTTTCAGCAACTTCGCCATTTGGATACATGTCCGCGATTAAATGAATGACATTTTGCGAGGGCTGAGGGCCAGATTCGGCCCACGAATCTGGTACCTGTGTCCCATTATATAGTATTCTGCATTGATCTTGTTGCTCACACATGCATAGTTTTAAAAAATGAATAACTGGCCTACATTACATGAAATCTGTGTCTTTAGAGCTCAGCTACACCCAAAATGGAATAAGACAAACTCTGAGGGTAGGTTCACAGTGCGACGTTAAAGTCGCACGTTATAGCCCTTTCTAATGTGTACAAACGCACTGCAATGCAAAGTCAATGCTACATTCACAGTGCATGCGTTGCGTTATAGTGTAACGCAGCACGTTCTGTAAAAGTAGTGCTTGCAGTGCGTTTGGCACATTATGGGCTGCGTTACTGTGTTTGCACATGCTCAGTGGATTTTGTTCTTAATAAAAAAAAAAAACTAACGCATTCACCGTTTTGAGCGCATCAGGATGCCACGATAATGGCGCATTTGATGCGACGTTGAGGCGCATTGAAATGACAGCTAAATGCAACGCAATATAGTATAACGTGTACTAAAACATTATGCTTTTGCGTTGCGTTACTACCTGCAGTGCGACCTTAACGTCGCACCAAAAACACAACGTCAACTGTGAACTTAGCCTCAAAGTTGTCATGTTGATCATTGTAAACTAGTAAAAAGGCCCGCCTGTTAAAAAACGGGCTACCCCCCTCAATGCGCGCACATACGCCTCCCACTTGCTCGTTCCCCACCACTGTCTGAAGTATATGCACACAGGGAGATGCTGCTTGCTTGGCAGTTGGAAAAAGCTGTTATTTCCCACAATGCAATGAAAACCTCTGTGAACCACACACAGCAAACTGTCAGGTCCGGCCCTGTGTCCTAAGGGCTCTTTCACACCAGAGCCCTTTTTATGCGTTTTAACGCAAGGTCTATACTTTGCGTTAACCAAGGTAAAAGGAAAGTCCATAGACTTTCCTTTTACCTTTCACACCCGATGCTGCGTTTCGATACGTTGTGATACGACGCATCCCGGCGCATTTTATCGTCGGGAATCGCCGTTTACCCTTCGGGTTAATTAACTACTACCGCCGCTACTCAGCGTCGCACCGGAGTTTCCAGACGCAACGCCGCAACGCGTGCAGAAGCCGTTCTCCTGCACGTTTCTGATGTGTAACGGGCCTAACTGCCCTGGCTGCGCACATGCTCAGTACAAAAAAGCCAGGGACACACAGACAGGGAAACAGGATGACGCAGGGACAGTTAGGTTTTATTATAGAGGATTATAAGTATTGCCTTTGGAAATTCCGTATTTTTTAGACTATAAGACGCTCCTGACCATAAGACATATATAAAATATACACTAAACCTGGTGCATCCATGGTGAAGGACTGGAGCATCTTGTGGATTATGCCCCCTTTGTACCTCATGCCCCCTTGTACCTCTTGTGTCTCCCTCTGTCCATCTCTGTCTCCCTTGTGTCCTCCTGTGTCCCCCTCTGTCCTATTGTGTCCTCCTCTATGCCCCTTTGTGTCCCCCTAAGTCCTCTGTTTGTCCCCGTGTCCTTCTCTGAATGGGCACAGTACAGGGAGTCCCCGACATAACGGTGGGTTGGAGGTTCGTATTGGCAGGCGTTCACAAGCTAGGAACTCCCTGCATTTGGACTATAAGATGCACTGTCTTTTTTTCCCCACTTTTAGGTCTTATAGTCCAAAAATACAGTAATTAGCATTTCAATTAATATGATTACATTTTTCATTGTGGAAACCTGCTGAATGTAATATATGTCGACACTGGTTTGGGGCTTTGATTGATAGGTGGTGAGTTTGTTGTCGTTTCCAAGTTTGCATTTGTGCTGCGGGGAAAAATGCTTGTGGCCTGCTTACTCCCATACGTGGCGAGCTTTCATAAACAATTGTATTTTAAAGTTGTGGGATAAAATGTATGGAAAAATATTAACAATTGAAAATCACAAGCAGAAAAATGCACATGGAAATGCGAGCACAGTGAAACGCAATGTTGTCATGTGTGCAATATTGCACATCACAAGTGTGCGCCCAGCCATAGGCTTTGTTTAGATGGGCAGTAATGTAAACTCCCTAAAACTGTTTGCAGGGGGGACTTTAAGGTTAGGCATGTGTGAGGGGGTAAGTTATGTGTCCGGGAATTTTAAGGTTAGTCGTTGGGGGTTAAGGTTAAGCATCCACAGACGGGTTGGTTAGGGTTAGGCATTGGTAGAGGGAAGGTCTTGTGTGAAAATAGGGTTAAGTTCAGCTTTAGCAAAATATCGGTATCACTAAGGGCCCATTTCCACTAGTGACGCACGCGTCTGCGAGACGCGCGGCGTCACTTCCTGGTGTGCAGATACTGAGACGAATCCCATCAGCCGTGCTATATATGGCTACGGAATTCGCAGCCTCCCGCACCATTTCGGATGGCAATGTCAGCCAAATCGCTAACGCAAGAGATTCGGCCAGCTGTGCCATTGTACCCTGTGTTTTTTCCCCCTCACAAAACGCTAACGCAATCACGACATTCACCCGTCGGATCTCAGAGGCATCATGGTAGTGTAAATAGAAAGAAACCCAATCGCATTACAGCGCAATCATGTTTCTTAGAGGAAAAGGACCCTCAATGTATGCCAGCCCAATGTGCATTGCAGTGCCACTAAAACAAGGGCCATTCAAGACATTTGTTATATTTTGATTCTTAATTTTGTTGCTGCACAAATGTATGAGGTGAGGGCTTGAACACATACAGACTTGGCTAAATGCTGAGCTGCCGTACTTACATTTCAGTCTGCTTTACATAAGTATTTTAGTGAAGGGAAAATGACACAGCGTGTACCTTCTGTGGAGAAAAAGCTGAAAGGAAAATATTTTTATGGGATGGAAATAGAGGAACAGATTGAACAATAGCAATGAATAATGCAGAGGTGCTATATATCTCCCTGACATAAAAACCAACTGGACGTATTGCACAGTCTGGCTGGAAATCACAGCAATAGGTTGGGTGATGGGGACACTGGGAGGGGGGCTCAGAAAATCAATGTCTTTGTTGTTCTATATACATTATGAAACAGTGCTGAGGAATGATAAGAGGACACAGATACATGAATAACAGAGAACCCTACACAGATGTAGCATGAGGGAAAATATGCTCACTGTGATAATGGGGACTCCCCCTGAGAATGTCTGAGGGGGGAGACAGAGACAGTGACATATTGTCACCCCCCTCCCCTTCCCCAAACACAGGGGCAGGGAGGGTCCTGCTTCCTCTTACCTCATATCATCTCCCCCTGACTTCCCAACACATGAGGAGGGGGAGAGAGCTGGAAAACAAAAGGAGGGAAAGCAGCTGCTAAAACTTCCTGAAAAAAAGAGAGCAGGACTAGAGGGGAGAGCAGTAGAGACTCACATAAAGGGGAGGCTGAGGGACAATAATGACATTGGGATACTGACAAAGAAAGCAGAAGTGATAGGCACAGACTTAGTGATCAGAGGGGAGCTGATAAGGGGAAGGTATAGAGTGGGAGGGCTGTGAGGGGAGCCTACATACAAACAATAGGAGTAGGAAGAAAAGAAGGTGAAGACTGAGCTGCTGGAGGATGTCCACCTCTATTCTAAGAAGAGATTCCGGCAAGAAGAGCCTGCAGAATCTACTGAGGTGAGCAGGGAAGCTGGGAGGCTGTCACATCACTAAGCTAAATTCCAGGGACAATTCTTACTTTCCCAACCCGGGACAGTCTAATTCCTCAGATATGCTCCTGATTTTCAGCTCAAACACCAACTCTTTGATTTTTATTTTTTTAATGTGCTAATATTCTCTCACTTATGTATGTCCTGTATGAAAGCATGTGGTACTGACGCTGAATACCCAGCAGCAGTATGTCCCTGGCAGCTGTATACTTAGAGGGGTGGTGGATGAAGCAATAGCCACTAGTACTTTGAAGGGGGTGAAGCGGCATGACAATAATGGGGCACTCTGGTGAAATTGGGCTTTGTGAAGGAATGAATGGGCTGAGGAGGCAGGAGTGATGCTGAGAGGCGAATGCTGATGAGGACCCAAGAGAGGAGGAAGGAAGGATGCCAGCAGGGGAATGAGGGGAGGATGTGATGGAATGTTGGGGGGTGTACCAGTGTGGGAGGAGTTACCCACCTATTGGGTTGCACATAGGTATACCGTAGTGGCCATAAAAGGAAGTTGTAGCGGTCAGACCCTGGATAACATATTTTATCTATTATGTGTCAAACTGATTATTTACATATGTTAATCAGGCTACTGGGAAATAAGACTTGCACAATTCACATTTACGACTTGCTGCCAGAAGGTGGATCAAGTAACTCACTAAACGCTGGCCACAAATGTATAGATTTTAATGCAGTCTTCTTCAAATATCCATTTTATAATAATCACAATAAGATAGAAAATGATTGTTTGAATGATTTCAAAGTCATCTTTGATCAATCACATTTTTAAAATGATCACAATTTATTGATCAGTATTAATGTGTCAGCTTGACTTTACATAGATGACATCATTTTATTAGATCTGAATGTTCACAACTGAAACGTGTGGCTAATATAGGACCTTGTGTAGAGTACAGTAGATGAGACATTTAGCATATTGATCTGCAGTTGTGTTATCTGAGGGCCTGTTTCCACTGTGTCCGATTTCCGGACAATAAATGTGCAAAAAATCTGCATTAGTTGCTACAGCCTGTTGAAAATCATTGAGCTTTTTGTACCTAACACTGGAAATTATGCATGTTTGTATACGGAAATGTTTTGCTGCCTGTAAAGATTCCCATACACTCATCAATTATCTAATACAATTCCCTGCTGATTCGATTTATCTGCTGGGAATTGAACCCCAATAAAATTGTAGGCGTATATACCCGGAGGCGTCCGTTACTTTAGAGGCGAAGCAGCTAAAAAAAAGTGCAACAAAAATGGGTGCCTGCTATGGGCCAGCTGCTATGAGAACTGTGGCTACTAATAATGGGCACTATTAGAAACCGCAGTTTGCATAGCGGGCGACCATCTTTGTTGTGTGTGTATGTGTGGGTGTGGGTGTGGGTGTGTGTGGGGGGGGGGGTGTTAAAGAGACACTGAAGCGAAAAAAAAAATGATGATATTATGATTTGTATGTGTAGTACAGCTAAGAAATAAAACATTAAGATCAGATACATCAGTCTAATTGTTTCAAGTACAGGAAGAGTTAAGAAACTCCAGTTGTTATCTCTATGCAAACAAGCCATTAACTCTCCAACTCTCCAACTTAAGGTGCCCATACACTCGTCAGATTGGCAGCAGATAGATAAGAAATGCATCTGATGATCTATCTGATGCGTTTTTAGAACATTTTTTACCAGGATAGAATTCCAATAGATTTCAGTTTGAAATCTATTGAAATTCGATCTGATGGCATTTTTTTGCCATCAGATTTCCATTAAGGCCAATGCAAACTGATAAGCAATCTCATCAGATCGACCTAAATTTTCCACCCTGCAAGTTCGATGGAAATCCATCGAAATCGATCGAAATCGGCCGTCGATCGGTCGATTGGCCAACCGATTTGCAATCGATTGATCGATCGATCGGGATCGATCGGTCGGCCAGAAAATCGGCTGAGTGTATGGGCTGCTTTAGTCTTAAGGTGCCCATACACTCGTCAGATTGGCAGCAGATAGATAAGAAATGCATCTGATGATCTATCTGATGCGTTTTTAGAACATTTTTTACCAGGATAGAATTCCAATAGATTTCAGTTTGAAATCTATTGAAATTCGATCTGATGGCATTTTTTTGCCATCAGAGTTCCATTAAGGCCAATGCAAACTGATAAGCAATCTCATCAGATCGACCTAAATTTTCCACCCTGCCAGTTCGATGAAAATCCATCGAAATCGATCGAAATCGGCCATCGATCGGTCGATTGGCCAACCGATTTGCAATCGATCGATCGGGATCGATCGGTCGGCCAGAAAATCGGCTGAGTGTATGGGCCCCTTTAGTCGTGGAGAGGGCTGTTATCTGACTTTTATTATCTCAACTGTAAGTGAACTGTTTACTTTTCCTCTGCTAGAGGAGAGGTCATTACTTCACAGACTGCTCTGAAGGACTCATTTTAAATGCTGAGTGTTGTATAATCTGCACATATTATAGAATGATGCAATGTTAGAAAAAACACTATATACCTGAAAATAAAAGTATGAGAATATTTTCTTTGCTGCTAATCTTCTAGTAATTATTCATAGTACACAACCAATTCACTATATCATATTTTTTTTTCCGCTTCAGTGTCTCTTTAAGATTAGGTGACACGGAGGGAGGGGGGATATTAATTGCTCTTCGGGAGGGGTTATTAGGGGGAATCACCTAATCTTAACTAGGTGCCCAATACCCAGTAATGCTGGGAATACACGTTTCGTTTTTGCCTTCTTTTTAGCCTTCGATTCGTTCGGTAAACGAATCAAGTGTTAAAAACGTACGTGAAAATAGTCATAATCTCATTATAGTTTCGATTAATAGACCCCAAAAACGAACGACTAGTGATCGAACATGTTTGATATCATCTCTCTTTATCCATCTAATCGAGCCATTGGTAGGCTTGATGGCTGTTCAGATCGATTATATATTCGTTTATGCCGTCCGTCCCTGTACTACGTTTCGTTTCTTTGCAGCCTTCGATCATTGGAAAAACGAAACCATCAGAATCGGAAAAAAAAACGAAACCGTGGGTGGTGATATTAACCGTACGGTCGATTATTTCGGGATCGAAAAGGACAAAAGGCACAATCGAAACGAAGGTTTAAACGAAGGCAAAAACGAAACGTGTATTCCCAGCATAAGTGAATGAAGTGAAACTTTGATCAGAAAGCTTAGCATGCATTGCAAAATGAATATCATAGCTGCACCTGGGATTTTTGCTTTTCTGTTCCAAGTTCTTGTTTCACATGGAATTGCTTCATTTACTTCTTGTACCATTAATAGGTTTACCATGAACAGAAAGTAAAGGCAGATCTCTGTGATGACTGATGAGGAAACAGATAGCAATCAAAGACCTGAACTCAGAACTTCCCCTCTGTTCTAAAAGATAAGCAAAAGCATAGTAACCTTTAAAGAAAAACATTTCTTCGTTGCATCTGATACAAACCCTGCAATAAATCTGCAGTGTGTCTACTTCCTGCTTTAATGCAAGCAGACATAGGGTTAACATCCTGTGTTTACAAATTATCTGATTTGCTGTGGCAGCCAGCTGACACAGCTGAGAGATCAAATTACTGTTGTGATTAGTCACAGGGGAGGGGGAATTAAACAGGATAAACTCTCTAAATACATACAGGGTACATTTCTCTGTTTTCCTTCTGTCCTGTGCAAGAGTTCGGGTCAGTTGTATGGTTATGGTTTATGCATAACCCTTTTTTAAAGTGTTTTGCATAACCCTCTTCCCAGGGTATTTCCCTATATTATATTGTTTCTATTTAAACAATAAAAATTCATTTGTTTAAAAAAAAAAAAAAAAAAAAACAGTCTAGGGAAGTGATAAAACATGAGTTCAGTTCTTGGGGCTGTCTGCGATGCAATGATTATACTCCTAATTTTCTACTTTTGGTAAAAGTATGTTGGAAATCAGGAGGTGCGAAGAGAAGGGACCCAGAACTGTCTTCAAGTTTGTATTAACCTCTTTTATTTAAGGCATAAAGTAGGATACAGCAAATAGGACAGAAAACGATGATGATGAGCGCCTCTCTTTATCAAGTCCAAATGCTCTCTGAATATAGACACTCACAGCAGCCTTATACAGTGGTTGCTCCACTAGGGAGCCAATCAAAAATGACTAGGATGCCCTGTTGCCAACCAATCCTATCAAAGTCTACTTCCAAAACCACTCCCACTTGCAAGAGGACCTGATGGGGAACTGCTCCCGCTCAGTAGCACCAATCCCCATCAAGTAAACATAAAAATGCTGACCAATGGTCAAAAATGAACAGCCCACAGTCCAATAACGTCAGACGCATGATGTACGCGTAAAATACGGCAAAAATATGCATGCATAGAACAATGCGCACGCGTCACATGCGTAAAATCGTAGGTGTATATACCCGGAAGCGTCAATCGTCATATACATAGACGTATCAATAAACGACCAATCCGGTATACAAAAAAACACCAAAATACAACCCGAGTCTAGGATGTGGGCTTTTACCTCTCACTAAATGAGAAGGCAAGTGGGAGATGTAAAATAAACCACACATAAGTTGCAAGAATGGTCGCTGACTGGCATATCAGGAAGTAAAAGGCAATCTTTCTAACTGGTACGTAAGGACAGAAGTAAGAATTTGTGGACTTGTTATATGTTTCCCCATTGTATCCCAAAAAAAGAGAAAGAAATCTTTTATTACATTTTAATTGTCTACACAATTAAACCATACATAAGATTAGGTGTATTCATTTCTGGTTTCCACTGGGACTGTGGCCGTTTCCAATTTTGCCACCGCTCCATGTCTGCTGCTGCCCAAATCTCGAAGCCATCCAGATTGGAGGAGGGGGGTTGTGAGTTTAGATTTAGGCATTGGGCAGGTAGTGTGTGTTAGGTGTTAGGTTAGGTTTAGGCATTAGGCAGTGAGTGTTTGTGTGTGTGTGTGTGTGTGTGTGTGGGGGGGGGGGGGTTAGGTTAGGTTAGGTTTAGGCATTAGGCAGGGAGTGTTTGTGTGTGTGTGTGTGGGGGGGGGGGGGAAGGGGTTAGGTTAGGTTTAGGCATTAGGTAGGGAGTGGTGGGGGGGGGGGGGAGGGGATATCTGTAGGCATTAGTGAGGTAGTGTGTGTGGTGGTGAGGGGGGGGGGAGATAGATTTAGGTAGGTAGGGTATGTGTGCAGGGGGGGGTTAGGTTTAGGCATTAGGCAGGTAGTATGTGTGTGTGTGTGCGGTGAGGGGGCAAATAGGTTTCGGCATTATGTAGGTAATGTGTATGTGTGTGTGTGTGGGAGTTAGGGTTAGGCATTAGGCAGGTAGTGTGTGTGGGGGGATTAGGTTTAGGCAGGTAGTGTGTGCGGGGGAGGAGGGGAGAATTTACGGTTAGGCATTAGGCAGATAGTGTGTGCAGGGGGGGTTAGGGTTAGGCATTTTGCAGGTAGTTTGTGCAAGGGGGGGGGCGGAGAATTTAGGGTTAGGCATTAGGCAGATAGTGTGTGTGGGGAGGAGGGAAGAAGTTAGGGATAGGCATTAGGCAGGTAGTGTGTGCAGGAAAGGGGGGGGGGTTAATTGTCAGGCATTAGACAGGTAGTGTGTGCTCATGGGGGGGGGGGGGGGGGTTAGAGTTAAGGCCCATGCACACGTCGGATTTTTGCGAACGACGGGTCATTTGAATGTCCCGTCGTTTAGTCGTCCACACGCCAAATCGAGCGTGTGTACAGACCGTTGTTTGGGTGATAAGACTGGTGTTGAGCGATCCGCTGGGTGGATCGCTCAAGCCCAGTCTTATCACCCGAACGACAGTCTGTACACACGCCCGATTTGGCGTGCGGACGGCTGAACGACGGGACGTTCAAACGACCCGTCGTTCGCAAAAATCCGACGTGTGTATGGACCTATAGGCATTAGGTAGGTAGGGGGGGGGGGGGGTTAGGCTTAGGCATTAGGCAGGTACTGTGTATGTGTGTGTGTAAGGGGGGGGGGGGTTAAGCATCAGGGGGTAGGGTTCTGTGTGAGAGTAGAGTTAGCTTTAGCCATAGTAAAATATCAGTATTTAATACCAATATTTCACTAATCAGCATTACTGGGTGCCCAAATTCCCAGGCTTTTTTTTTGTGGATGTACGCCCTTTAGGGGGCTTGTAAAGTTCACACCTTAATGGGTCGGAGCTGTTTTGCTGACACAAACTGGAGCTAAACAATAGTAGGCAGGTGCTTGTAATATTTTGGTTGATCAATAATAATAATAATAGTGTCAGGCAGCAGCAACAGAGTGGTGGTAAATGGAACTACTGTGTTGAACTATGGCTATAATGGCACTTATCTAAATGGGCTGTACTGCAATATTAATAATTTGTGAGCTTATATCGGGCCTGGAGTAGCTCAGTGGAAGAAAGCAGAGCTGCCTGGCACAATGCCTGTGATTCAGCAGCCAGCAATTGAAAACTAGCTTGCCGGAATGAAGCAGAGTGACACTGTGAGGTCTGTTTATCCATCTTTAATCTTTCTGTAAACCCCCCTAAAGAAGCCGTCGGTGATAAATGTTCTGGCGGCATTCCAGTGGTCTACACTCAGAGACACAGTGTAGGTCCTTGTGCCGCGCGCAGCAGAACTGCGTGTCACTGCATGGTTGTAACATTATGTCATTCAGATACAACCATATGTGCACATTTGGCATGAAGTGCTGTTTTTCTGTGGTAAAAGTTCTAGTGTGTCACTGTGTCATATAATGTAGCTCATTATGGCAATCCACAGTCTTGCGTATTATAGTAACAGGTTTCTGTGTTAAACCTAATTAAAAGCAGACTGGAGTTTAAGGTACATGGATGCTTACACAGCAGTCTAGCCCTGATTGATTTTGGCTCTATTCAGTGCAGATGGACCAGGCGCTTGGGGGTTTGATTGAATGCTGTTGAGTAGCGCCATTGCCATTGCATGGGAAGTCAACA
Organism: Hyperolius riggenbachi; assembly: GCF_040937935.1. Classification (NCBI taxonomy): domain Eukaryota; kingdom Metazoa; phylum Chordata; class Amphibia; order Anura; family Hyperoliidae; genus Hyperolius; species Hyperolius riggenbachi. The sequence goes on along the minus strand of NC_090656.1, from coordinate 112,941,755 downwards.
GAACACTTTTCCATATACTTGGTTCACATTACTAACACAAATAAATGAGACGGCACAGGGACTTTGCATTTTAAAGGCCGCAGACCATTTTTATTAGGGGTTTACCAAACACAGAAGACATAACCCAAGCAAGTAAATAAAAATATAATAGTATACAATGGCTTGGTCAGCAGACAATTATTGTATACATCACCACAAACCTTTAAAGTGAACCGAGCACCATTTTTAGCACCCAGGCCATTTCAATATGATATGAAATATGCATGTTCACAATGTGGCTCATTAATAAAAAAAAACCTTAAAGGAGTACTGTAGGGGGCTATGGGGAAAAGGGTTGAATTTACCTGGGGCTTCTAATGGTCCCCTGCAGACGTTCTGTGCCCGCGCAGCCGCTCACTGATCCTCTGGTCCCCGCTGCTGGTTCACTTCTGGCATTCACAAATGCGGCTGTGTCCTCGTTCCCGCTGACATCACCGGGAGCGTACTGCGCATACACAGACCGTACTGCGCCTGCGCAGTACGCTGCTCCCAGGATGTCTGTGAGGGACCATTAGAGGCCCCAGGTAAGTTCAACTTTTTTCCCATTTAAAAGTTAAGCAGAGGATTTTATTACCTTACTTCTGAGGCCTACCTGACTGCAGAGGTTTCAAGACAAGACAAGACAAGACAAATAACATTTATATCGCACTTTTCTCCTGGCGGACTCAAAGCGCCAGAGCAGCAGCCACTAGGGCGCGCTCTATAGGCAGTAGCAGTGTTAGGGAGACTTGCCTAAGGTCTCCTACTGAATAGGTGCTGGCTTACTGAACAGGCAGAGCCAAGATTCGAACCCTGGTCTCCTGCGTCAGTGGCAGAGCCCTTAACCATTACACAATCCAGCCACCAGCTGGCAGTTTCAGGCAGTGAAGGACTGATGTACGTAATTACGTTATTGCACACAATAGCCGAGAGCAAGCAAAAGCTTTCATCGGCGGTTGTGGTGGTGGTGGAGGTGTGTGTTTGTGGGGGGGGGGGGTTTAAAACACTATGCTGCAAATAGCTTAGAGTAGTCACAGATGCTATCTTCACATCTTCCCCTGGATAAATAATGGGCAGCTAGAAGGTGAGGGTGGAACATGGCAGCTCCTATAGCTATTAGAAACCAGGAAAAAAGTGGTGCTTGGCTCCCTTAAAGCGTCATCTAACCACACCTGTAGGAGACTGACGGCACAGTACTGTATATTTGACAACAAAGCCCGTGTAGAGGTGGTCACTATTATCATATCACCAGTGAGGAGCTAATGTTGTGGCTGTGGAAAGGTCCTTGGAGTTCCATCTGGCCCAGATGCTCAGGGGCTGTCTCAAACTTTGCACCCTCTATTGCTACACCATTTGTCAGGACAGCAGGGAAATGTGGGTTGGAGCTCCTTCATAATTGATGACAGTGGGAAAATCATGGTCCTGCTATAAAATATGTGGGAGGTGTTCACTAAACTGCGGTAATCAGAATAACGTACATACTGCACCATGGGTAGAGCGGAATGCAATACATTACATGCAATGCATTACGCTCTATTCATTGTGCGTAAGACTTTAGGGCAGTGAGTTCACATGTGGCAACACAGCTCAATGCAAAATGATTAGTGTGAACACACGCTCAAACTCCCTCTAATTATTGGGAGTTTAAGGGTGCATTCACACTATTTATTTTGCTGTGCTGCCGTGCACAAGGCGGGTGTCCAACTCCAGTCCCTAAGGGCTATGTCCATGCCAGTGTTTAGGATGGACTGAGAAATGGATTCTACTTGATGAACCTTTCTTGATTTAGTCCCATCAATTAATTTGAGATGTGCTAAAAATGTGTGATGACCTCGGCACTAGAGGACTGGAGTTCAACATCCCTGCTCTAATAATATCTTCAATCCTAGAAGGTTATAACCTACCAGGATTCTCCTCAGGACTCTCATTTTGATTCTCTACACTCATGGGGCCATAATTCAGGTTCAGAATTGCAGCTCCTGCACTGTATGGTGAAGTTCCGTATAACTGATTTCCCAGAACAGTAGAAAGCATCTGAAAACGAAAATATCCTATCCAGATGCTCCCCATAGTGGCGTAGCTATGGAGCTATGGGCCCCAGTGCAAGTTTTACATTGGGGCCCCCCAAGCACTCTATACGTAGCACTTGATACGGCGCAACAAAACCTGCAAGGTCATCTACAGTATTAGAGGTGCAAAAAGAGGATGGGGAACAGTTTGATAATGATTACTACCATTCAAAGCATCTATAGAAGTGATTATTATCACCACACGACCAATAAACAGCTTATACTTTGGTTTTGGAAGGGCCTCATGGGGCCACTCTGGCCCAAGGGCCCGATGCGGTCGCTACCTCTGCAACCCCTATTGCTAAACCACTGGCTCCCCATGTCAACCAGCAGCGCCTTCCATAGGAACACTATTGAGAGAGACAAGTCTCTGGAACTCTAGGAAAATAAATAACGGTTGAAACGATGGACCCAGACTTGGGTAGTATATTCTACAAAGGAGGATCACCATGAAGGCAAGGGCTTATAGAGATTACACCTGTCTCAATCAGGGGTCTCCAGCTTCATCTCCAGCATAATGGGCCATCACTCTCCTGACCAAGATATGTTTCATAGTAATAAATTATTAGAATATAAACTGACCATATACTGTAATATGAGGTGAAAGATGGGAACTGACCACAGAAAGCACTAAAAGAAAGAAATACGCATAAACATAAAAAAGGAGTGCAAGTAAATTGTACCACTAGTTCCTGAATCGCATAGCCCAGATACTGGTAAACTTACGTGTTACAGAAATAAATATTGCCCAAGTACCTATATTGCCGAAGAACCCCTCCCTCTGCTGAAGATGTAAACAAAAGAACATGCTACCCTGGTAAGTCCAGAACTAGAAGGGTGGAGTGAGTAATCACTGGTGGCAGTGACAGTACACTATGGAGTACGCAAAAAGTGCATAAGAGTATAAAGGGCTAAAAGAGACCAACCCTTTTACTAAAAAAGTGATGATAAAATTTGCCTTTTTCAAACAGAAGGTGTTTGCTATAATTCAGCTTTAAGGGCTGGTGCACACCAGAGCAGTTCTGAAGCGTTTTTCAAAGGGAAGGGGGAAAACCGCAGGGGGGAAACCGCTTGGCTAATGAAAGTGAATGGGATGGTGCACACCATAGAGGTTTGATTTTTCCACAAACACAACTCGGGTGCTGCAGCATTTTTTAGATTTCTGAGGCGTTTCTGCCTCAATGTAAAAGTATAGGAAAGTGGAAAACCGCTCTGAAAAACGCTAGATCAGAGCAGTTTTCCAGGCATTTTTGTTACAGAAGCTGTTCAGTAACAGCTTTACTGTAACAATATTTGAAATGTGCTAGACAAAAACGCTCCAAAAAACGCTAGGCATGTTTAGAAAACATGCCTAGAATCGCTCTGAAATCTGCTTCAAAACCTCTAGCATTTTGCAGATCTGCTAGAGGTTTTTGGTGTGCACTGGGCCTTAGTGAGCAAGTGTAGTTTCCCATGATGCATCACTCTTAAATATGCAAATCTTCTCTTTGTGCCCCTAAAGGCCAAACACACATGCAGAACAGCTGGTGTATAGTAAACCTATAGCCTATACATTTTAGAGAGCCTTAGGGTTCTGCAGCACTTTTCGTATGCCAGTTACTGGTTTTAATTAACACAATTACATGTAATAAAAAGCTACTGGATTTCAGCCTAACTCTATTCAGTCTCATCTCTGTGACTGGAGATAGATTTATATTTTACTGATAGTTTAGCTGAAGGGATCACTTCATTTTAAAAATTAGGGTTAGGGCCGGTTCACATTCGGCGCTTGCCTGCCGCTTCCCGGCCATTGCCTTCGGGTCCACGATCGCAATTCGGCGGGTGACATTTTGCGATTTGTTAAAATTTATAAACTCTGCGCTGCCTCACAGTTCACTAAAACAGAATACAGTTCCTGGCCAAACAGCCACCGAGTTTTTGTTCAACTCCACTCTTCACTTCCAGTGACCTCAAACGGAAAAAAGAAGAAAAAACTTAATCGCATAGACTATCAGTTCAACTTTAAATCTTCCACCAAATATGGCCCGTGCAGTCTTTAAATGGTAACACCGTATCTGTGTGCTCCAGCACCTATAGGGACCGCTCTCACCTTGGGCTATGGCTGCCTAGACCCCACAGACAGCTCAAATAGCATGATGGTTCCAACCAAACGATCATCCACTTCCTTATACCTCCCAGAGGTACTCACAGGCAGATAAGGTATATATATGAAAAAACCAAAAAATCATTGCATAGGCTGCTTTAGGTGTTGTGGAGGGAGACCACTGCCAAAAATATAATATTATCACCGTGCTAAGTCTTATGGGGACCACCGCTTATATACACTTTGGCCCCACCACCTGCAGGGACCGTGCTCACCTTTCATAATGGCTGCCCCACTCACAGACAGCTTCTCAGCATATATGTGTCCGGTCCTCAAATGTTGATATTTACTCCCTCCACTTCATCCAGAAAAAAGTTCACAGCCCACTGCAACTGGATGAAACTACTATAGTGTAAAACCTTTATTAAGGACAATAGTATAAAAATAGCGCTACTCACAAGCATGAAAAAGTTCAGGCAGTGTAATTGTATCCATAGGGGTACATTAAGGCTACTTACACACCAGGACATTACAGGCGCACGTTAGTGCAACCTGTAACGCAGCCCACCGCACAGCACTACAAAGTCAATGATGCTGTTCACACTGCCCACGTTGCGTTACACAGTAACGCTGCACGTTCGGGCAAAGTGCAGCGTACTGTGCGTTCTGAGCGGCTTAAGCCGCGTTAGACTGTTTGCACATGCTCAGTGGGGGGCAAGAGGAGGCGGGGAGATGCCGCTACAGTAGCCGCGCACATGGCTACTTAATATGCGCTGGCGGCTGCTGATTGGCCGGTGGGACCACGTGATGCGCAGTGTCTCACTCCGCATCACGAGGTCCCGCCGGCCAATCAGCGCCACTCTGGTAGACCTTATGCGGATAGAGCCGCCTAACGCGGCTCACTCTAACATCCTCTCCCGCACCACTATGCGTTGCGTTAGGGGCACGTTATGCGACCTTAACGTCCCCTCTAACGCAACGTCCTGGTGTGTAAGTAGCCTAAGAGTAGCGCTTTGCTGATCGTAGGCGCGAACCAGCCCTTAGGGTCTGGTGGAGAATTGTAAGTCTACAGGAAGAAGGAGGGCAAAGTTAGTAAGGGGTTAAGGTTGGTATTAGGCGGAAGGTAGGGGTAAAAGTTATTCATTGGTGAGTGGCTAATATTAGCATTATGTAATGGTCATGAATGAAGGTCATTATTAGATAAGATATTAGATTAAAGTGTTAGGGAAGTGATAGTTGGAGAAACTCAATATTTTGGAAATCATTTGCGGACTATATTTCTGTGCATACAGCACTATGATATTGATGTCAAAAACAAATGTGGAGATTTCTGGTGCTGTACTACTTGCTATGCTTAGTGTTAACAATGGGCTTTTGTGTTGGTTAGCAGCTGGGTGATAACAATGGTTTTTTAGCACAAGTGTTTGTTTACTCAGGTCTTGATTGTGGGCTGCTGAACTGCCTATGAGACTGAGGAAAATGAAGAGAAAGATCCGCACCACCTTCAGAAAAGCTTAGTCTGTTTTATTGGAAAAAAACATACAAATTTAAAAAGAACTTTAAGGCAGGACAGTCCACTGTTTCGGGCTCCTGCCCATCTTCATGCTGCCTAGTTCTGAAGTAACATACAAAAACACCAACATATATACAGAGAAACAACCAATCACTGAGTATATACTAATTAGAGGACCTGATGGGAAACAGCCTATTTACATATCTAGTCACACCTCCAACTAGATATGTAAATAGGCTGTTTCCCATCAGGTCCTCTAATTAGTATATACTCAGTGATTGGTTGTTTCTCTGTATATATGTTGGTGTTTTTGTATGTTACTTCAGAACTAGGCAGCATGAAGATGGGCAGGAGCCCGAAACAGTGGACTGTCCTGCCTTAAAGTTCTTTTTAAATTTGTATGTTTTTTTCCAATAAAACAGACTAAGCTTTTCTGAAGGTGGTGCGGATCTTTCTCTTCATTTGCCACAGTTTGAGTCCCATGGTGTCCGGGACTATTAGATCTGCACACCTGACCATCTGAAATTGATGGAAGCCAAGCAAGTGCGACTCCACACTCAAAATTACTATGAGACTGAGGAAGACATTAATCTACCTTGTAGACATTAATGTACCTTCACATTGCATTCCAATCGCCTAGCGTTCACGTTGGGCGTTTCTTGAAGCTATTTTTTTTTTCGATTCTCGGCACATGGGTGGATGGTGCATTTTTGTTAAAAGTGCTTTTCTAAGCGCTTTTCCAGAGCGTTTTTTTAATTCACTCCCTGACGCAAGTCAGGAAGTGAACTCTTTGACCCAGAAAATAATAAATACAATCTATTTATTTGTAAAAATGCAAATGCAATCGCTGCACAAAGCCATTTTGTGAGCGTTTTGCGTTTTCCCTATACCTCCCATTGAGGCGGAATCACCTCAAAAAAGGTACAGGCAGCGCTTTGCTGAGCGGATCCGAAACGAACCGCTCAGATGGGAACTCTCTCATAGGGAATCATTGCACAAGTGTTTTTAGGGCAATTTTGAAAATTGCCTGTGCTGGAAAAAAGGGCAAAAACGCCCTTAGTGTAAACGGGCCCTAAAGTCGCCTTTCTAGAAATCATGATACCACAAATAAAATAGAAAATAACTTTCCGAGATGAAAAGCAACCTCACTGTTATATTAATGTAGAGTTAATGGTCACATGACCTCTTTGTTGCTATCCATTTCATGGCATTCTTCTGTGCTGAATAGTATAGGCAGGTGCGCACTTAAATTGTGGATGTATCAGCTGCCCTGCACTAGACCATTGCTGGGGTAATGACTGGTCAAGTTAGAAAAATGTGTTCCAGTTATTGTCATTAGCCAAAATAGAGCTTTGGCAGCTGCTCACTGCTCTAGAGGTATACTAAATGTGGATGCTTAGCCAAGCATTTGTGTTGATGGGTGTGATTCTGCAGAGGCATAAGTAATGAAAGAATTTTAATAGGGCCCTTAAAGCAGACCTGAACTCTGAACTTCCTCTTTGCTCTAAAATATATGCAACAGCATAATAACACTTAAAAAAATGTCTTTGTTACAGTGGATACAAATCTTGCAATAAATGTGCAGTGTGTCTACTTCCTGCTTCCCTGGAAGCAGACATAGGGTTAACATCCTGTGTATACAAACTAGCTGCTCTGCCGTGGCAAAGGAGAGATCAAATTACAACTTGTTATATAGAAGGTATATTTCTGAAGTATTTTCCTTCTATCCTGTGCAAGAGGTCAGGTCCACTTTAAGCGCTAGGCAACACCTTCCCGACTGAATATAACTGCATATATCAGCAGTGCACAAACTGTGAGGGCCCATTTCTTCTGCTGTGGAAGTCGGTAAGAATGCGCAGATTACCCGCAAGCAAATCGCGTGGGGAAACTCTGCCGTAATGGATAATCCTGCCGCCGTCCGAATCGCTTGCCTTAGCAATTTGGCCAACTTTGCAGCATTTTTTCGTGCGGGAGGCAGCGAATCCCACAGCCGGGATTCGTCTGCGTAGTCGCAGACCAGGAAGTGCCGCCGTGCATCTCGCAGCTGCGCTGCGGCTAGTGGAAACGGGCCCTGAGAGTTGCCCTCCACGGATACAGAGCCTGCAATAAATCTTTACTAGACGGCATGCCCTTCCAGTACAATATATAGACATACTTATGCTACAGGGCCTTCAGACCAGTGATGTCACTTCCTGCAGGGGAGTTACTCCATATTAGAACTGCAATACTCAGCCCACTTTACCTTCAGGCTCAGCAGCCTGGATACTTATCCACTGATATCCGCAAGGTTAGTTAGGGACAGACTGGGCCCCCACCTGGTCCTGGAACCCATAGTGGCTTCTATGTCTGCTCTGACTATTTCCACTCCCTGGCAGACTTCTGGAATGCCCTGAAGGATTGGGTGCCATCTGATCTCTGTTGGAAGTCTCACACAAAAATTTGAACTTGGCCCACCCACACATTCAAGTGTATGTCAATGGAGTAAAGAGGAGGGAGTGTGGTAACTGCAGACACTGGCTTATCTCAGGGGAAAGAACAGAAGGTTTTGAAAATCGTAATATTTATCTTTATACCCCTCTTCCTCTCAAGATCCATTAAGTGGTGCCACTAATGAAATATTCCTCTGATTATGCCAAATATCCTGTCTGTGTCCAGCTTCAGATCCATTACTGAACTGTATTCCTTCTTATAATAATAGCTACATCTACTGCATATGCAGGGGAAGCTCCCCATTGTGCAGGATGCTTGGTTCCTGCTTATCTCAGTGCGATCAGCAGAGAACAATGCAAACCACCTGAGGATTTTCTTACCATTAATTGCATTCTGGTGTTTATCAGATGTGAGTTTCTCTCCACACAGAGATCAATTGTTCCATTGTTGCATTACAATTGCCTGCATCAACCTACAACCTATGTCTATTGACAGAAAGGTGCATAACAACTGTACTTAGGAACCTGAGAAGAGACCTGCTAATAGTTATTAACATTATAATGTACACACGCTGGATTGACTCACGATACTCGGCCGAGGCGATCTTTATCATTTGCCATGGCCGAGTTCAGACTAGCGTGTGCACATAGCTTAAAAAGATGGTCAGATGTGCTGGCAGGATACATCTACCCTGGTCCTTCTACTAGCTGGCTGATACAAAAGCATTATGCTGGGCATACACGGCTCGATTTTGCCGCTCGATCGATTAGCCGCTCTATTCCGCAGTCAATTCTCTTATCTTCCGCTCTTTTTCTTATCTTTTTCCATTCACTTTAATCCGGAATTGAGTGGCGAAACGATCGGGCGGGAGATTGGACATGTCGGAAATTATCTATTGAGCCATCTAAATGGCTCAGAATCGAGCCATGTATTCCCAGCATTAGGCAAGGGGTCACACTTGGTAAAATTGCATTCGTAGGCTAACCCGAGCCGTGTAAAAAAGCTAAAAAAAATGATACTACTTGATCCAGGACACCCCTTCCCCATTAGTCTACTAACAAGCTGCTTGTCGGTAGATTCAGGGGGGTTCAGGAGGGTGCAGAGAGCACAAAGAGCGGCCGGAGAGAGCACAAAGGCGTATGGCATTAGGAAGTGAACATGCCTCTTTGTCCCATTTGGCACATGGATATCTGCCTTGGGTACACTTTGAAGAGGAACTCGAGTGAAAATAATGTAATAAAAAAGTGCTTAATTTTTACAATAATTGTGTATAAATGATTTAATCAGTGACTGTTTGACCATTGTAAAATCTCTACTCTCCCTGATTTACATTCAGACAAATATCATATGGTAACATTTTTACTGCTGGCAAGTGATGTCACTGGAAGGAGATGCTGCTTGCTTTTTTTGGCAGTTGGAAACAGCTGTTATTTCCCACAATGCAACAAGGCTCCCACAGTGTGATGTCAGGACCTCAGAGCTGTGAGGCGCTGACATCACACAGAGGGAGGGGTTTCACCACAAAATCAGCCATACAGATCCCCTAATGATCCGTTTGTGAAAAGGAATAGATGTCTCGTGAGAAAGGGAGTATCAGCTACTAATTGGGATGAAGTTCAGTTCTTGGTTACGGTTTATCTTTAACCTACATAGCACATTTAGGGATTGTAGCGTTTATGGGGGCTTTGTTATTAACGGTAGTTTGACTTCAATGCAATTGTTTAAAGAAAATCTGTAATGTTAAAATCGCACAAAAGTAAACATACCAGTGCGTTAGGGGACATCTCCTATTACCCTCTGTCACAATTTCGCTGCTCCCCACCGCATTAAAAGTGGTTAAAAACAGTTATAAACAAACAAAATGGCCACCAAAACAGAAAGTAGGTTGATGTACAGTATGTCCACACATAGAAAATACATTCATACACAAGCAGGCTGTATACAGCCTTCCTTTTTAATCTCAAGAGATCATTTGTGTGTTTCTTCCCCCCTGCAGCCATCTTCCACTGAAGTGTCAGGCTGTTTCTTCCTGCAGAGTGCAGACAGCTCTGCCTGTATGTAATTCCTCATTATGTGAAAGCCCAGCCAGCTCAGAGGAGGATTTATCCAGCTTGTAAAAGATAAGAGAGAAGAGAGAAGCTGCACTAATCTAAATAACACACAGGCAGTGTGCAGAGAGGGGCCTGGAAGGGGGAGATGCATCACAGAACCACAACACTGAAGAACTTGGCAGCCTTCCAGACACAGGCTGACAAGTCTGACAAGAGAGAGATAAGTTGATTTATTACAGAGATGGTGATAGTAGAACGTGCTGCAGTAAGCCAAAACACATTAGAATAGATTTTGGAACTTGTAGGATGGAAGAAAACCGGATGAATTTTTTGTTACGGAGTCTCTTTAAGCAAAAATTTTGAGGAAATTCTCAGGAGACGGCCAGAGGCGTTCCCGCTCATCTCTATTTATCACCCGCAAACTTACCATCATCCCCCAAATCAGTTTCAAAATGCTTCCATGGGTCTCTTCTCTTTGGATAAACAGTTACAAAGATTTCTCAAGAGGTCTGAAATTTCCTGTAAGCAATAAAAGAAGTACATCCAGCGCTTGCATAATGTCTCTCACGTTAACTCCTGAACAGCAGGATTATTAGAACAGAGGAGTCTCACTTTTTTCCCCTTGCTTTTCAGTTCAGGAGATATTTACTATGACAATTTATTTATAAAGTGTCAGGGTATTATGCAGCAGTGTACAGAAAATGTGGCACATGAGGTTAGAAGAACCAAGTTAACAAGAGGGACCTGGCTGGCCACGGTGGGGTCCAGAAGAGGCTTCCTTCTGCCTAGGCATCTGTTTATTTCAGTACAGCTTTGCTTTAAACCTGCTAAAAGCAGAAATAAATCTCATATCTTAGACAGCAAGTGAACACTGAGTTATTGAAGGTGAGATGTTTAAATCAGGAAAAAAAAGGTCAAGAATAAGGACCTCAGTGACTTTGACAAAGACCGGGATGTTAATACTAGATGGCTGAGTCAGAGCATCTTTAATAAAGGGGGTCCCATGGGATATTCTCAGCATGCATTAGACACAACTTATCAAAAGTAAAATAAAGTAGATCAATTAGTGGACTGGAAACAGGATTATGGGTATCCAAGGCTCACTGACTCATGTAAAGAGTGAGGGCTACACGATCTAGGCTGATCTCATGGAAGTCTCGTCATGCTGCGAATACACAGTTCATTTTTAAGCTGATAAGATGATCCGATAGATAATTTCCAACCTCTCCGATCTCACTTTCGATTCTTTAGGCCCATACACACGACCGTTTTGTGCGAACGACGGGTCGTTAGAACGACCCGTCGTTCAGTCGTTCGCCCGCTAAATCGGGTGTGTGTACAGACTGTCGTTCGCGTGATAAGAGTGAGTTTGATTCGATTCTTTAGGCCCATACACACGTCCGTTTTTTGCGAACGACGTGTCGTTTGAACGACCCATCGCTCAGTCGTTCGCCTGCTAAATCGGGTGTGTGTACAGACTGTCGTTCACGTGATAAGAGTGAGTTTGAGCGATCCACCGGGCGCGCAAGGTTTAAAGCTGCGCGGTGCGTCAATAACGTTGCACAGGTGGGCACGAAACGTCGCACCATCCAAAGGGGTGGTGCGATGTTTGTTATCGGCGCACCGCTAAATTTTGCGCGCGATCACTAACAGCTTTGGACGTGCAAACTACTTAGCACCCTAGTTTGCACGTCCAAAGCCTTAAGACTTGCTAACTATGTTAGCACTGGTTAGTGAATGGAGACCATACCATGCAATGTGACTTTTAATCACCACATATTTTAATGGATGCGCAATGCTTCAGTGAGTGTGAAAAATACCCTTAAAGTGAACCTGAGGTGAAAGTGATACGAAAGCTGCCATATTAATTTCCTTTGAACCAACACCAGCTGCCTAATCCTCTGCCTTTAACACTTTTATCCATAGACCGTGAACAAGCATGCAGCATATCAGGTGTTTCTGACATAATTGTCAGATCTGACAAGATTAGCTGAATTATTGTTTCTGGTGTTATTCAGACACTACTGCAGCCAAATATATCAGCAGGGCTGCCAGGCAACTGGATTATTTAACAGGAAATAAATATGGCAGCCTCCATATACCTCTGACCTCGGGTTCACTTTAATGTTTTGGCTTATCAGTGGATTTGTGATAAGATATTTTTTGTAATAAGACATTTGGTACACACAGCTGACTTCCTGACCACTAATGAAACATACTGCAGCTCCATCTTTCTCAGCCCAAAATAGCTGCATGCATAGTAACATATAGTGCTGCACACAGATCCACATGACATCACAGTATACGATACATGCATTATTTTCCACATTCATATTTGTAAAAGCTTCTCTGATTGCACCAACTCTAGGCAGTGGGGGGGGGGGGGGGGTGCACATGTAGCAGCATTGTGTTCATTTTTTCCTGAAATCACATTACAATATAAGTCATTTGGATAAAGGCAGGGTCACATGATTTGCCAAAATAGCGACCATTGTTCCCGCACCACAAAAACACATGGGGCAATGTACATAATGCTTTCCAGTGCCCCATCACAGCGCAGTAGGAGCAATGTGTGTTTTCCCGCTGCAGGGTGCTGCTTTTTACCGCACTGCACTTGCCCTATTACCATTGCAATTCTCTATTACCAACAGTCAGCTGCTATCGGCCAACACTGCAGATTCGTCCACGGACAAACGCTGCCGTTTTTACGTGGAATCATGTGTGACGTATACTTGAATTGTAATTTTGGTTGCATGAAAATAAAAATGAACAGTATGCATCATAAAACCACACACTGCATACGATTTAACTGCTGCCAGCTGCTGTGGATGAGGCGCGTGCTCAAATCCACATTGTACACCGAAAATTGTGCACAGGAAGCAACATTCGTTTCCCGCATTCACAAGTGTGCTCCCTGCCTTACTCTGTGTCATATTGCTTTAACGTAAAGAGGATTTAGAAGTGTTGTGTAACAGCAGCCGTATAGCTGTGCGGCCGAGTCCATACGGGGTTATATGGTTACGTGTCAGTTCCTCCCATGTTTTCCCCCTCACACCCCTTCACTACGGAGAATGAACCAGCCTGCTGAGTCTGCAGAGTATTACATCCTCATCTGTTCTGCAAACATTGCAGTACATCCCATCATTCACTTTTTCACAGCTTTAAATGAATCCGCCTTATCTCACACCAAGTCACTGAATTACATCCTTTCTGGACCGCATGCCAAGTTTTTGATGGCACGTTTTGAAAGCCCTGCCCTGGCCTACTTCCAGTATGATATCAGTTTGATCACCATGACATTTTCCTTACGCCTAAAGTGCAAAATACTTTTACAACAGAAGAAGTATTATTTGTATTGTATCATTGTATCATGTGTTTGTAATGGTTTATTATTTCTCTGGGGGCTCTTTCACACTACAGTCAGTGGTAAAAGGCTGAAACGCTGCATATTGAAGGCGTTTTAACGCCAACACATTACTATCAATTGTAATGAGAAACGCCGCGGTCAGCCCTAAAAAAGCCCCTGGGAGCTTCAAAACGCAATGCTCCAAAACGCAGCGTTAAGTGTGAAAGGTAAATTGAAAGTCTATGGACTTTCATTTTACCTTGGAAAACGCCAACTATTAAAACCCCGAAAACGCCCTCTAGTGTGAAAGGGCCCTGAGACATTTACTTGCTAACAGCCGTTTTAGGTTCTCTACAAAGTCAACCTGCAGTGTCATTCACAGAAAAGACATGCACATGTATGCCTCCCAACGTTTTAAGATAAGATAGTGGGATACTCCAAGACACGCCCCTGCCCACGCACCTACTCACGATCCACTACACCCAAATGATCAAAAGAGGGACAGAGGGACAGGGTTCCCAAAAAGGGACTGTCCCTCCAAAAGAGGGACAGTTGGGAGCTATACATGTGTATTCCAAACACCTATCTTACATTCTTGAGGCTAGTTTTACATATACTTTTTGCTTGGCGATGGGGATACGATGCTCCTGCCGCAACCCACCGCAACGCAAAAAATGACAAACATGACCTTGAAGTGCGGCGACAGGGTCATATGCATAGCGCCGCCCCCGCTCAGTGACATACTCTCTGCTGGACAGGAAGTACGTCACTGGGGTTCCCTTCGGTCTGCGTGTTGCAACGCACTGCGCTCCATCGTTTACACTACATGCGTCACCCATAGAATTACATTACCCCAAGCATTGTGCGTAAAACGGTGCTTGCGGTAACATGCTGTTGCCCTTGTGGCGGCTGTAATACTTCTGACGCACCGCAGCGGATTGCAGTCAGTGTGAAAGTCTCCATAGACTTTCATTGCTTTTGTGGCGCCTTGCGGTAAAATAGGGTAACACAATGTAGCCAGGAATTACCTGCTAGCCAGTGGCATAGCTTAGGAGCTGTGGGCCCCGATGCAAGTTTTACAGTGAGGCCCCTCAAGTACTCTATAAATAACAATTGATACGGCGCACCAAAACCTGCCAATGGCAACTACAGTGTCAGGTGCAAGAAGGGGATGGGGAACAGCTTGTTAGTGATTACCACAATTCAAAGTATCTATAGAAGTGATTATTATGAGCACAGGACCAATAGAGAGCTAATACTGAAGTTGAGGGAGGTCCCCTCGGGGCCCCTCTGGCCCAAGGGCCCTGATGCGGTCGCAACCTCTGCAATCCCTATTGCTACGCCCCTGCTGCTAGTGTAAAAGGGGCCTAATAGACAGCAATTTCCCCTTACCACTAAACGAAGAGACAGGTAGCAGGCACACAGCAATACACCACAGTTGCCATGCTATACAAGCTTTCCTTCTGATGTTGCTTAGCAACTGGGATGCTGACAAGCAGCTCAGAGAGCGCACGTCTGCCCCGGCAGTGCTCAGTTCAGAGGCAGCATAGACTGGTCAGAACCTGTAAAGCATAAGTGGTTTAGGCAATTCCCAGAATCCCAGTGGAGGGAACAGGACAAAAGTGACTCCAGCTAGACCTGCCTAGAGGGAGGAAGGCACAGTACAATAAAATAATCCAATTTTACAGCAATTCAATAAAAACGTTTAGTTGTACTGAAAAAGTGAAAGCTTTCTACCAGGGAACTGGTATTGTTTAAAAGGAAATAAATATAGAAGCCTCACTTTAGGTTCCCTTTAAAGAGACTCTGAAGTCTCTAAAAAATCAGTTTTTTATTACAAAATCCACTTTAACATAATAGTCCTACCTAAACCGCCGCATCCCTGCCGCTCTAATCTAATCCCCCCAAACTCCCCGGGGGGCAATCCGGGCAGCGCTTCTGTCAGCCCGGATCGCCACCTCTCCCCTGCTCTTCTCAGTCTTCCTTCACTGAGTGGGGCGGGGGAGAGGCAGAGATCCGCTGCTGACAGATGCGTGTGAGGCAGGGCTGCAGCTCATAGCTCTGCCTCACACAGAAGAGTAGCGGGCAGCAAAATCCACGACCAAGAAAGTCGTGGATTTTGCAGGGGAGAGGGAGGGCCCGTTTGGGGGGATTTAGATAGATTACAGCCGCGGGGATGCGGCGGTTTAGTCAGGGCTAATATTTTAAAGAGGATTTTGTTATAAAAAACAGACTTTTAAGAGACTTCAGTGTCTCTTTAAGACCACATACTCTGAATTACGTGCGCCGCATTACTTACAAACCAAATGACAAGCACTTCACTTGAAAGAAGAGTTTACTCTGTGTGTGTGTCAGATCTGCAGTCAGCTGTTGTCTGCGCTCTTTGCATAGTTATTGGATAAACAGCATGACATGAATGTAAGTAGGACTTAGGTAAGCTAGGAGCTGCATACACAGAAACAGCTTTTTGTATACTTTCCTGCCATATTGTTCCCATTAGATGTTAACAGTTACATGAGCGCATTGTGGCCCTGGTGCTTGTATCATTATGAAGGATAACTGTCCACCCCCCTGGAGGTTCTGGTCAGAGGTCAGCAGGATGCAGATGCGTGAGAACACGCATGTGTACAATGCCAGAAGTCACACATTCCTGGGAGTGGACAGGACGTCTGAGGGACACTTCAGCTAATGTCACTGCTCAGCTGCCAGTCTTACATCTCCATTACCACTCCCTTGCATGTGTGTTCAAATTTTAAAATTTGTAAAACAGATGTGTATATCTATCTATCTATCTATCTATCTATCTATCTATCTATCTATCTATCTATCTATCTATCTATATTGGACAGAGACAACTATTTCCTAATTTTGGTTTTGTACATTACCACAATGAATTTTGAATTGAAACAAATCAGATGCAGTTGAAGTGCAGACTTTCATTTAGTGGGGTGAACAAAACTATTGCATACAAATGTGAGGCAACTAAACCATTTTTTAACATAATCCCTTCATTTCATGCAATTGGACAAATTAAATAACTGGAAATAAAATGTTCATTTCTTAAACTTGATTGAAAACTCTTTGCTGGCAATCACAGCCTGAAGTCTTGAATTTATGGACATCTCCAGATGCTGGGTTTCCTACTTTTTAAAACTCTGCCAGTGGCTTGCATTTGCTGTTTGTGGGCCTTTCTGTCCGAAGTTTAGTCTTCAACAAGTGCACAGTTGGGTCAGGATCAGGTGACTGACTTGGCCATTCAAGAATTTCCCACTTGCTTAAAGCGGAATATAACCCTGCATTTCAACTTTGCTCTAAAACATTATTTACAGTATATTATATGCAACCAGCATTTTTTTTTTTACTAGACCAGCATTGGAAGGGTTACACAGAGTTTTAAAGTTCCTGGAGATTTCTGCAGACGCATCCGAAGCTGAAATAGATACATTTTGTTTACATAATGTTGAATGTTACACACTTTGGCTGTCCTCCGTCTCAGTCAGAGAGAGTGAGTCACATTCAACACTTAGATACATTTATGTAAACAAAATGTATCTATGTCAGCTTCGGATGCGTCTGCAAAAATCTCCAGGAACTTTAAAACTCTGTGTAACCCTTCCAATGCTGGTCTAGTAAAAAAAAAAAATGCTTTTTGCATATAATATACTGTAAATAATGTTTTAGAGCAAAGTTGAAATGCAGGGTTATATTCCGCTTTAAGTAAACTCCTGGGTTGCTTTGGCTGTATGTTTTGGGTCATTGTCCTTCTGCATCATGAAATGCTGCCAAATCAGTTTGACTGCAGTTAGCAGGATTTGAGCAGACAGGATGTCTCTGAACACCTCAAAATTATCAATTAATACGGGTGTCCTAGCCATGACAACAAAAGCACTTCTGTTGGTGAAGTCAGACTGGTGAAGCTTGAGGATGACATTGGTTCTGTCACAACAGAGAATAACTTCCAGTCAGTCCCTGGACATCCCCCAAAATATCTAAAAAGCCATTTATTTTCTTGAGCCTATAAGAATGCATATTTTTTGCCCACAGCACTTTGAGTCTCCTGGAAGAAAAAGACTAGCAAGTTATTATTATTGGTGTTGTTATCGTGACAGTTAAAAATGGCGCATGGCGCCAGGGGAACGAAAACAGCGCTGCATAGACTTACATTATATAACGCTATTTAGCGTTGTAAGTGTTAAAAAATGGCGCAGGCAGTGTGCCGTACACTTATAACGCTAAATAGCGGTATAAATCTTAAAAAATGCACAGGCCAGAGGGGGTCGGTGGGGAGAGAGGCAGCAGACACTGGAGGGAATAGGCATCCGGGGAGGATGTGTGTAATATGCATACATTACCTTGTCATGGGCCGTCGATCGCTCCTTCCCTCCGCTCCTGCACTTCTTCCATTAGTTTGTGTAGCTGGCCAATCACCATGTGGTTTCAGTCCCTGCATGGTGATTGGCTGGCTGCAGGACTACAAGCAAACAAATGGAAGAAGTGCAGGAGCGGAGGGAAGGAGCGATCGGCGGCCGGAACAAGGTAATGTATGCATATTACACACATCCTCCCCCGATGCCTATTCCCTCCAATGTCTCTCTCCCCCCAACCCCCGCTGCCTATACTAGCATTGCCTGCATTTTTTAATGGCGCACCGCTCTACAATAAATGTATCATAAAACGATATTTACCGTTTTAATGTATTTACATTAATACGGTAAATTGCGTTTTATGATACATTTATCGGCAGAACGGTGCGCCATTTTTCTCCCTGCGCCATTTTTAGATGGACGCGCCGTTATTATTATTGTTATGAACTAGTGTTTGTATTATATATTAAGATTTCTACTTGTGTGTGGCAGACTGACCACTCAGTGGAGCGTAGAAGATGAAGAGGAGGCAGCAAGGGAGCGTCGCAGAAGAGAGAGACAGCTGCAGGACCCGGAGAGTGAAGAACAGTCTCCAGAGGACCTAAATGATGAGAACAACACACAGACAGATAATCAGTAAGACTCAATATTTCAGTACATTTTGCCTGTGACCCATAGGCTCTAGTCATATATGAAGGAAGAGCTTCTATTTAACGGTTTATGAGGTTTCACTGCATATGTAAATGTATGCTGAATAGTGGCGCCTCCTGCAGCTCAGCCTATATGCTTAACTGGATGATGGAAATGAAGGGTGGCGTCTCTTCTGTCCCTCACAGAGAATAATATACAAGGGAGCCTGATGAGTCTCATTTGTGAAGCATGACTGGGCCCCTTTAGGTCTACATTTACTTCATAAAACAAAGAAAGTAGAAAGTCTGGGGATTTCCGTGCCTGAGCTGTGCACTGCTATGGCTGCACAGTCTATGCTTCTTCTTCCTGGGACTCTAGAAGATCTGCTGTAATAATGAGTCAGTTTAGCTAACAATGGGCCCGATCCTGATCTTTAGTGTCTTTAACCCCCTTTTTTAGCTCTCTCTTTTCTATTTGGAATTTGTTGACTTCACTTTATCTTATGATTCACTAGCATTACACATCCATGAGAAGGCTCTTAATTATATGCGCTTAATTATTTGCATACATTAATGCTTATGCACCAAATCGAACAATGACTCATAAATGATCTTACTTGGTATGAAAGCAAGACTCATTGCAACGACTAAGCTCAAGGACTAACTTGAAGTGGACCTGAACTCTCACAGGACAGAAGGAAAACAGAGAGAAATACACCCTGTATGTATTTAGAGAGTTTAGCCCAGAGGTGCCCACGCTTTTTCAGCTTGTGAGCTACTTTTAAAAATTAGCAAGTCAATGTGATCTACCTATGTACAATTTTAGGAGCACACTTGTATATACAGAACGGAAAATGTAGTGGGGTCGGGATCTACCATGAAGGCCTTCGCGATATACCGGTAGATCGCGATCTACCTAATGGGCACCCCTGGTTTAGCCTGTCTAATTCCCCCTCATCTGTGTCTAATCACAAGTTGTAATTTGATCCCTCAGCTGTGTCATCTGACTGCCGTGGCAGGGAGGATAATTTGAAAGCACAGGATGTTAACAATATGTCTGCTTCAATGAAAGCAGGAAGTAGATACACTGCAGATTTATTGCAGAATTTGTATCAGCTGTAACAAAGAAATGTTTACGTCCACTTTGAGGTGGAATGACGGTGTAGTGGGTTTCCTCTTGGCACTTTGGCTTCCTCCAACACCCCCAAAACTGGTAATTTATTTGTGTTTAGAATAGATAAAAAAATGATACATCACATATCATCGAACCCTGGTTACATGACTGATAGATCTGTTATTCCTGTAGTCACCAGAAATGATTTTAGCGTACCTTTATTGAGAATAATACTTTATTATTGGCACAATGATCATGTGACCTACTGAATTGATAATACCATATTTCAATTATTGCAACTCCGAGTGTGGGGGAGCACCCATGCAAAAGCATCCTGGTGTGCCCAAGCCAATCAGACTGGCACCACCTGAGTAAAAATGCTCTTTTATTCAAATGTCATTAAAATAACATAAGGTCAATAAAGCATAGCCATGGCAACAGCTTGAAACAGCGGGCTGTCACCATGGCCATGTTTTATTGACTTTATGTCATTTTAATGACGTTTGTATAAAAGAGCATTTGAACTCAGGTCGTGCCAGCCTGATTGGACTGAATACCAAGTTTCAATTGTAAAGGCATTTTCAAAAAATACATGAGGGGGTTTTAACACTTTAGCACCCAATGGGCTCAATTCTGGTAGCATTTAGTAAATAATTACCTCATGGAATTGGGTTTTTTAAATTCTGGTAGTTTAAGTAAAGTTTTACCTTATGTAATTTCATGAGGTAATTCATGTGTTAATTTTCTACTAAAAATGTGTGGTATTTAGTAGTGAAATACCTCACACTTGAATTCTGAAGTGAAATAATGGGCGTGTTTGCATGTCTTTTACCTCACATAATTAGACCTACCTCTACCACATGATAAATGCAGTGCTGTGACAGAATTGTGATATCTGTCACATAACATGGAGCCTTTTCAGCTTGTTCTGTGTTCAGGGCCCCCATATTTTGCTGAAATAAATAAAAGTGATCTGACCAACAAACCCCCACCCCCCAGCTTCCATTTTGTTTTAAAAAAGAAAAAAAGTGCTCCAAACCCTGTACAATCCTTCATCTGCCCCCCCCCCTCAACATTGCCATTCCCCAACCTCTGGTTGGAAAAAGAAAGTAAAAATGCTCCAACCCACAGCCTCTATTTTTAAAAAAAATTAAGTAAAACTGCGGCAAACACCGACTTCCTCCACCCCCTCCTCCTCTGATTAAAAGTGCTCCGAGCCCCCCCCCCCCCAGCAGCCTCTAAAAGTAAAAGAGCCGTAAACCCCCCCCCCCCCCCTCTAGACCCCCAGCCTCTAAAAGTAAAAGTACTCACACCCCTAGTCTCTAAAAGTGCTGACCCCTCCCCCAGCCTCTAAAAGTGCTCTGACCTCCCCCTCCCCCCAGCCTCTAAAAGTGCTCCCCCCCCCCATCTAAAGGTAAATGAGCTGGATTTTTTTTTTTTTTTTTTATATAATGGATGCCTATAAATTTACTTTTCATAGGTTGCTGCATAATCAAATACACCTTCCCTCCTTAAAAAAAAAACATCTTCCAAAGACTATCCTAACTTATGGAAGACAATTAAAGACTATTACTTATTTGCTGCAGGCTTACCTCTGAAATACCTCATGTTTTACCTCATTCTATGCATTTACCTCATGTTTTACCTCATGTTCAGAAATGGAGAAAAATCTTTCAGAATTGATAAAAGAAGAGGAAAATACCTCATGAGGTATTTTACCTACAAAAAAATATTTACCTCACATAGCTACCAGAATTGAGCCCAATGTATTTAGAAGGCTGCACGTGCTCCAGGCCAATTTATTTTAGCACATTTTTATTTATTATTTATTACATTTGTTTGCTACTTAATTGTACTGCTGTAATGTGTATTTATGGCCACTTGTCACTAAGGAGCAGTGTGAGACAATAACAGCGGACGTCTGCTTTCAGTTTCTGTATTTTCTGTTAGCAGAGAGACATTAAATCATTCCAAGAATTCACAGCACAACGAGTTCTACAGACTCGAGTCAAAAGCAGTGCATTTATCTCAAACAAGACAACTCTATTGAAGCTGCTAATGGGTTTATGAACTTTTAATCTGAAATATGTGATGTCTTGATGCATGCAAAAAAAATTTGAAATAGTTAAAGAGAGACTGAGGCGATTTAGAATACCTGTTTTTATTCAGCAGGCAGCTTCAGCATTACAATCCAAAATGATTTGCAGCATCCCTGCTGCAGAACAAGGTCTTTAGCCCCATGAAATCCTGGGGCAAAATTCCATGTGGATTTTGCTGCCCGGGGGAGGCAGAGCTTTGTGCTCCAGTCCAGTCATTCTCAGCCGATCTCCACCTCTCGCTGTCCCTTTCAGTGAAAGAAGACTTAGAGGGACGGGAAGAGGCGGAAATTGACATGAGCAGAGGCAGAGCTACTACACACAGCTCTGCCTCTACCAGGAAGGACAGAAGAATTTTGGGGGGGATTAAGACTTCGTTCTGCCACGGGAATGCAACGAATCAGTTTGGATTATGAAGCTGCCTGCTGAATAAAAACAGATATTATAAAATCGCTTCAGACTCTCTTTAAGGGCTCTTTCACAGTGCGACGTTAAAGTCATACGTTACAACAACATGTAACGCACAATAACTTACAGCAATGAAAAATCAATGGGCTGTTCACAGTGCAGACGTTGCGTTGGTGTCTAACGCTGCACGTTAAATGAAAGTGCTGCATGCTATGCGTTATACACGTTTTCAGCTGCGTTAGACTGTTTGCACATGCTCAGTAATGTTTTCTTTTTTTTTTTTAACGCATGCGCCGTTTTCGTTCTATCACTGTGTGATGAAGACGGCGCACCAAACGCAGGGCTAAGCAACGTCCAAGTTATAGTCTTTCAATGCGATGAATTAGGGGCACGTTATGCAATCTTAACGTTGCATCACACGCAACGTCTTAGTGTGTAAGAGACCTAAAGATTGCCAGAAAGTGCTCAAAAATAAAAATAAGGCCCATTAGCTCACATTAAAATTTTAGAAATACCTTACATCACTTAAAGCCCCATCTACACTATGGGACATTGCAGCGATCCGGCGGCTCGATTAGCCGCCGGATCGCCTCTTCCGCGTGCCTGCCGCAGCCCCGCTGGCCGTGCGTGCGCCGCATTCGATTCCCCGCTCGTGCCCACTCGCCCCCGCCGGCGCCGCTTATCTTCCGCTCGATTCCCTGCCATTGTCCCCTCGCGGGGAGCGAGCAGGGAATCGGCGGTGCGGAGATCCGTCCTGTCGGATCTTATCAATCGAGCCGCATCAGCGGCTCGATTGATAAGGAGCATCGCGGCCGCATCTACTCGTGTAGATGCAGCTTAAGAGTTATGTGTCTTTATATTTTTAAAGGGAACCTGAAGTTAGAGGGAAATAGAGGCTGACATGTTTATTACAGATTGCCTGGCTGTTCTATTCTGATCCTCTGCCTCTAAAACTTCTAAAGAGCAATCGTTAGCTTCTACCTCTTTAACTTCTAAAGAGTAATCCTCTAAAGAGTAATCGTTAGACAGGCAGAGGTCGGCAACAAGAATCAGATAGGCAAAGGTACAAGATCAGCAAGAGATAGAGTAGTCAGGGATAGCAAGGGTCAAAACACAGATCAATATACAACAATATTCCTAAGCCAAGGTGTGAAATCCTTAGTATCAACACCAGGGAACTGCACTAAGGTCTGAGCGCTAACACAGAATGTGTATTCACGACAGCAGACAAGGAGCAACTGACAGAGAGCTCCTTTTATGCTGGGGAACGCTCTAGCAGCGTCCCCCAGCTGCCCAGCCAATCGCTGGTCCAGCTGGAGTCAGCTGACCAGCTTGATCAGCTGACTCCTCTTCGGGAACGATAAAGTTCCTGTCTCCCAAGCGCCGGGTAAGTGCCGGCGAAGGAGACCCCACGGGAGGCAACTGCGCGGCGGAGTCCGCCTAGCATACGGACTCCGCCAACCGCACATCCCCGCTCGGCGGCATGCCGGCGGTGGGAGTCCGGAAGCGGAGCCCGCTGCCTCATGCCTGTTGGCAGCGGGTCCGCTATCCCTCACAGTACCCCCCTCTTGAGGAGTGGACTCCGAACACTTCCCACCCGGTTTCTCTGGATGTGACTGATGAAACCTCTTCCTTAATTTCTCAACATGCATGCGATTCTCTGGTACCCAAGATCTGTCCTCCACCCCATACCCTTTCCAATGGACCAGATACTGTACAGAATTCTGTACCACCTGGGAATCCAAAATCTTCCCAACCTCGTACTCTGTCTGGCCCTCCACTATCACTGGGGGGGGGGGGGGGGGAGAGGAATCCACATATACTGCTGGTTTCAACAAAGAAACATGGAACGATCTCCCACCTCTCATGCTGGCTGGGAGATCAATCACATATGAGACTTCATTGATCTTTTTGGCCACCGGATAAGGCCCTATGAACTTGGGCCCCAATTTGGTGGACGGTTGTCTGAGTGCCAAATGTCTTGTTGACACCCACACCATGTCTCCAGGAGAAAAGTGCCATTCAACAGACCGTCTCTTGTCGGCCTGTCTCTTTTGATTCTGGAAGGCTACTCCTAAATTCTCCTTTACTTGTCCCCAAAGTTTCTTTAAAACCCTCTGCCACTCTTCCAGGGCTGGGAAGGGAGAGGAGCACACCGGCAATGGGGAAAATTTAAGAGACCTTCCTGACACATCCTGAAAAGGGGACAAGCCCGTTGAAGCGCTTCTCAGGTTGTTGTGTGCAAACTCAGCAAAGGGCAGGAATTTAACCCAATCCGCATCTGCCACATAGCACCTCAGAAACTGTTCTAGTGCCTGATTCACCCTCTCGGTCTGCCCGTTGGTTTGTGGGTGATACCCAGACGAGAAGGACAGGTTCATACCCAAATTATGGCAAAAAGCCCTCCAAAACTTTGATATAAATTGGACTCCTCTATCCGATACCACATCATCCGGTATCCCATGTAATCGGAAGACGTACTGTATGAAGAGGTCGGCTAAGTCTTGAGCTGATGGGAATCCTTTAAGAGGAACAAAGTGGGCCATCTTGCTGAACCTGTCCATGATCACCCATATCACAGTCATACCTTCCGACTTGGGAAGCTCGCCAATGAAGTCCATGGACAGGTGGGTCCATGGTTCATTTGGAACTGGCAAGGGTTGTAAGGTACCCACTGGAGCCTGGCGAGACGGTTTACTCCTGGCACACACCACACACTCTCTGACGAATTCCCTGCAATCCGAGGCCAACGAAGGCCACCAAACACACCTTGTGAGTAGATCTAGAGTGCGGGTGACCCCCGGGTGACCTGTGTTCTTATGGGCATGGAATAGCTGCATGATTTGCAAACGGAACGGGAGTGGAACAAAGAGGACCCCTTCCGGTTTCCCTTCTGGGGTATCTAGCTGGTGAGGTGCCAGTGTGACCGCCCAGTCCTCCCAGGTCTCAGTGGCTGCCAGCACCACCTTGTGTGGTACAATGCTCTCGGGGAGTGCGGGCTGAGCTGTCTCTGGTTCAAAACATCTGGAGAGAGCGTCTGCCTTAATGTTCTTGGAACCTGGAGTGTACGTGATAACAAATCTAAAACGCGAGAAAAATAGGGACCAGCGGGCCTGACGAGGAGTGAGCCTCTTAGCCCCTTCAATGTACTCCAGGTTCTTATGGTCAGTATATACAGTAATGGTGTGTTCTGCACCTTCCAGCCAATGGCGCCATTCCTGGAAGGCTAACTTGATGGCCAACAGTTCCCTGTTGCCCACATCGTAGTTTCTCTCAGCAGGAGAGAACCTGCGTGAGAAATAGGCACAAGGATGTGTCTTGCGCTGAGACAGCACAGCCCCCACCCCGATCCCTGAGGCATCTACCTCTACTATGAAGGGAAGAGCGATGTTGACATGTCTCAGTATGGGTGCCGAGCAAAACAGTTTCTTCAGGGTATTGAATGCGGCCTGGGCCTCTGATGACCACTGGTAAGGGTCAGCCCCTTTCTTGGTTAGACTAGTCAGAGGGGCTACTACCGAAGAGAATCCCTTAATAAATCTCCGGTAGTAATTAGCAAAACCAAGGAATCTCTGCAGTGCCTTCAAGCCCACCGGTTGCGGCCACTCTAGGACAGCCGAAACCTTTTCTGGGTCCATAGAGAGCTCTGACGTTGAGATGATGTATCCCAGAAAAGGAATTCAAGTGACCTCAAAGAGGCACTTCTCTAGTTTTGCATACAGTAGGTTTTGTCTCAACCTCTTCAACACATATTTGACATGTTTGCGATGTTCCACGAGGTTTGGGGAGAAAATCAATATGTCATCGAGATATACCACGACAAACCTCCCCAACACCTCCCTGAAAACCTCGTTAATCAAGTCCTGGAAGACGGCCGGGGCGTTACACAACCCGAAGGGCATAACTAGATACTCGTAATGCCCGTCGGGGGTATTGAAGGCCGTCTTCCACTCGACACCAGCCCTAATGCGTACCAGGTTTTATGCCCCACGTAGGTCCAATTTTGAAAAAATAGTGGCATTGGTAATCTGGCCAAAGAGATCGTCTTTTAGAGGTAATGGATAACGATTCTGTATGGTGATCTTGTTTAGACCTCGGTAGTCAATACAGGGTCTAAGACCACCATCTTTTTTTTAACGAAAAAAAACCCCGCCCCGGCCGGTGACCGAGAAGGGCGGATGAACCCCTTTGCCAGGTTCTCAGTAATGTACTCCCGCATTGCCTGTTTCTCCGGACCGGAGAGATTATAGAGATGACCCTTAGGAGGCATACAACCAGCTCTTAGGTCGATAGGACAATCGAAACTCCGATGTGGTGGGAGTTTATCAGCGGATTTAGGACAAAACACATCCGCAAACTCAGCGTACTGTGTGGGTATCCCCTTGACCTCTACCTTGGCAGCACATATGGCATTGTTTGAGGAGGGTCCTCAAACAATGGGTATGGCAATAAGGTGACCAGCTAAGTAACTGACCTGAGGCCCAATCTATCTGTGGGGAATGGGGCTGTAACCAGGGCATACCAAGAATAACGGTGGAGGTTGCCATGCGCAAAACAAGAAACTGTAGGCTCTCCTTATGTAGAACCCCTATAGTACATGACAACCTTGGGGTCTGAGAGAGAGGTGATCTACAGTGTAGAGGAGAGTCATCTACTGCGGTGACGACTATCTGTCGGTCTAAGGGTTGTAAGGTAACCCCCAGTCCCTTCACAAAATCATAATCAATAAAATTGGTTGCGGACCCCAAGTCCACAAAAGCTTCAGTACAGACTGTGAAATTCCCCCAGGAAATGGAACACGGGAGAAGTAACCGATTATTCTGATTTAGAGGTAAGTTCTGTGCGTCTAGGGTATTACCTCTTACTACACCTAGACCGCAGCGTTTCCCGATTTCCTGGGGCAATTTTGAGCAATATGACCCTGCTCTGCACAATATAGACAAAGGTTCTCTGCCCTTCTACGCTCTTTCTCGGCTCCAGTCAACTGAGAATGTCCGATTTGCATCGGTTCGTCGGTAGAAGGAGCATGAGAAAAAACTCTCACTGCATTCCTGCCTCTCGATTAGCGCTAATAGCGCAATCTGCGGTCTGCCCGTATCGCCAAAGAAATGGCGTCGTCCACGGACTTGGGCTCTGGGTGTCCCAACATTAATTCAGAGACTGAATCTGATAAGCCTGACAGAAAACAGTCTAACAAGGCGTAAGATCCCCACCTAGATGACACAGCCCACTTTCTGAACTCTGCCGCATAAACCTCAATTGTGTCTCGACCCTGCCTGAGAGTCTTGAGCTTCCTCTCGGCAGTGATCGAAGCATCCGGATCATCATAAATTATAGCCGTTGATCTGAAAAATTCCTCAACTGACGTGAGAGCCGAATCTTCGGGTGGAAGACCATATGCCCAGGTTTGCGAATCCCCGAACAATAAGGTCTTAATAAAAGTCACCCTTTGCTGCTCAGAACCTGACTGGGTAGGTCGTAACTCAAAATAAGATAACACCCGGTTACGAAAATTCTGGAAGTCAGATCTTTGCCCTGAAAACTTTTCGGGCACTGACATGCGGAGCTCTGTGTCCGGAGGGGATTGCACTGTGGCCACAGTCGTCTGCAAGACCTGTACAGACCCAGCCAACTGGTTGATCTGAGTCTGTTGTGTATTAACCACCTCGATGAGGTTATTAAGCGAGGTGGTTAGAGTCTCGATCTGACTGCGTAGTGCTTCCATACCAATGGTCTGCTGTTCTGTCATGATCGGTGTCAGCACGCAGAGAGAATCTGATTATTGGCGATCTGCAGTATCACCAAGAATGCAGATATATACCCGATTATTGATGATCTGCAGTATCACAGATAATCCGATATATTGCTAACCTCTGGACACCAGCAAAGGAACACAATAAAGACAGTAATATATCAGATAGTGTGGAAATGTCCACCACACGGCAATTCCTCAGAGGTGTGGTTACCTCTGAATGAGAACCCCGTGAGTGAGATCCTCTAACCAGGCTGAGTGAGGAATCTCGACCCCCAGCAGTAATCGTCTGCTTGGGGCAGGCGTCTCAGAGAGGCAAGCCTCAGAGATAACCCTCCAGTGGGAGACGTTTCACTGAAGGGAGAAAGGTCAGACAGGCAAGGGTTCGGCAACAGAGATGTCGGCGGCAGTACAGGAGCGGAAGGCAGAAGAGTAATCGTTAGACAGGCAGAGGTCGGCAACAAGAATCAGATAGGCAAAGGTACAAGATCAGCAAGAGATAGAGTAGTCAGGGATAGCAAGGGTCAAAACACAGATCAATATACAACAATATTCCTAAGCCAAGGTGTGAAATCCTTAGTATCAACACCAGGGAACTGCACTAAGGTCTGAGCGCTAACACAGAATGTGTATTCACGACAGCAGACAAGGAGCAACTGACAGAGAGCTCCTTTTATGCTGGGGAACGCTCTAGCAGCGTCCCCCAGCTGCCCCAGCCAATCGCTGGCCCTGCTGGAGTCAGCTGACCAGCCTGGTCAGCTGACTCCTCTGCGGGAACGATAAAGTTCCTGTCTCCTCGTGCGCGCCAAGCGCCGGCTAAGTGCCGGCGAAGGAGACCCCACGGGAGGCAACTGCGCGGCGGAGTCCGCCGAGCATACGGACTCCGCCGATCGCACAGCCCCGCTCGGCGGCATGCCGGTGGTGGGAGTCCGGGAAGCGGAGCCAGCTGCCTCATGCCTGTTGGCAGCGGGTCCGCTATCCCTCACACTTAACCTATTAATGGCCACCTGACTTAATAAAACGTCCTGTTTGACCCTGTTAACGGCAACAGGACGTTTTAATAAGTCGCTCGCTCCCGTCGCTGCTCCGCACGTGTGCGCGCCGCTCCCGCCGCCGTTTACCATCGGGTATCCGTGTTCCATGATTGGGGAAGAGGACCGAGCGGTCCAATACCCAATCACAATGCCTGGAGTGAATGGACGCGACTGCGAACAGCGGCCGCATCCATTCATAAAACAGGAAGCCGTCACAGGGTAACAAAATGTAAAAAAAAAAAAAAAAAGTGAACACATCCTATGAAACAGGAATGTGTTCAGTAGTGCCATCTTGTGGCCAAAAAGTAAAATTACACATAGAGGCTCATACATACACATATACTTGTACACAATATTAATAAAATGAATAACTTACACTCACCCAAAAAAAAAACATAATTTAAACGGTTTAATAATCGGGACAACTGGGCAAACAAAATGTATTGGAATTAACCACAGGAGAACATTTTATGTCCCGCATAGCTGTCCAAATAATGTATTAAATTAAACGTTATAATGTGTTCTTTAAAAAAAGATATACCATGTTACTATGTTATGTTCCATGTTAAAATGGGAGCGAGAGTAATAGAGGGAGAGCGCATTTCTGTAAAAAAAAAACTACGAGCAGAAACGACTCCCTTTAGGAAAAAACTCAGAGTGGAAAGGGTTAATTTTAAAACTATAATGGCCGAAAACTGAGAAATAATGATTTTTTCCCCATTATTTTCTTATTTTTCCCATAAACACATTTAGAATAAAAAGATTCTCAGCAAAATGTACTACCCACAGAAAGCCTAATTGGTGGCGAAAAAAACGAGGTATAGATCATTTTGTTGTGATAAGTAGTAATAAAGTTATTAGGGAATAAAAGGGAGGAGCACTGACAGGTGAAATTTGCTCTGGTCCGTTAGGGTAAAAACCACTTGGGGGTGAACTGGTTAATCTAACATAACCGAATATCGACCTAAAATATTGACCATCTATGACTTATTTTTAGTCAGAGTTAATATAAGTGTTGGCAGATGCATTGGTTTTCTGGAGATTTTCAGTAGCCATTAGCCTCTCACAACAGCATTGGACTGACGAGATATTATTCATTTGACATACAGTATTACTCAATGAGAAAGCTATCTACACTTGGCAGAGTGCTTCTTTAACTCACAATAGTCCTTTCATCTTAAAAATGCTGATAAGAAATAGCGCACAAAGCTGTTTTGTTCTTGATCTGCTTTGATCCCTGCCCTCACATCCATGTACGAGTAGCGGACTTGGGCACAGAAGGTCCGTTATCACATAGCAGTCAGTGACTGGAGTCACAGAAAGAATGTAAAGGAGACGGGATAAAACAAATGCCAGCACAAGCTATAGAAAATGCAAAACATCTCTATTTCATCCATATAGTGGTAGCAATGAGCAGCAGAGCAGATCCTGCCAATTATGGGTGCGGAGAAAGAAGGAGTGATTGCAGGAAAGTAGTTTCATTCATGACAATATCAACTTTTCTTCTTTTTATATGATCTGCTGAATAATATATTGGATGGCAATATGGGTTAGATATTCCAGTCTTATTACAGCTGCTTATTGTGAGAAGGCACCTGTTTTTTTTACGCCTTCTGAGCACATTTTGATCTCCAGATCATTACGCATAAGCACAAGCAACCATCCAGGTGAAGCGATTTGGGGTATCTGATCGATTGCTCATGTACAGTTCTCTTTCAAACAGGAGAGCATTAAAAAGGAGCGTACAGTATACACCTGTGATGGATGTCGCCCGTCTGGTGTCAGGACCGGATCCCTCTGGGCGTCATCGCTGGTCTGTACACAAGCGAAATCAGCTATGTAGCTGACGACGTGCTTTGTTGCTATGCGGGGGGGGGGGGGGGGGGGGGGCACAACAGAGCAGCGGGTACATGACAACATGTGGTGGGCGAGGTAATGATGTGCACAATGAAGCTGCCTGTCGCTCAACCAAGTTGATCCAGCTCACTTGCGGGGCAAAGGTCAGGGGTCGCTGTACACACGCATGATTATCGGCTGATGCAGTCGTTATTGGCCGCCTCAGACGACTTTGATCATGCGTGTGTATGTAGCTGAAGACTGACCAGAATTCATCCCTTAGTCACAAATACAGTATATGAAATACTGAATCCACACTGATGTGCAGTGTCTCAGTATTGTACAGCTAGTATGAGGTAGCCACTCTTATGTGTTTATTGTAAACCGTAATTTCACTATTGTCTCGGATCAGCTAAAGTGACAGGTATTCAAGGCACTTGCCATATTTATAGATTGTATAATATGATGTGTTCCGTAACCCCAACCCCCCTGATATATTAGAAGGGTCCTTTGTCCTTTTATAGAGTGACTCCTGTTTATCAGGTGGAAAACAAAAGCAACCAGACAAGACGTTCTACCTGGGTATGACTTGGGCAACCAAATAACTACAGTCGCACGAAGGCATCCAAAAAAAAGCCTTTTTTTAAGAAATGCCTGATTAACTGACTGATATTTTATCTCTGTAAATACCAACAGTAAAGTATATTTACTTTATATATTGCTGATCTTAACTTGAGGATGGAACTTTTTAATATCAGGTATTAACTTCAAAGGAACACCTATTCTTTCTGGACGTGAGATTTGGTGTGTGTATGAAATCTGATTGAGGTAGATTGTATGCAATGGCATACCTGACTGCAACCAGGTTTAAAATTCCCTTTGTATGTTAGAGTTTTGCTAACCAGACACCAGATCTACTTTGTCCAACTGATTTCTACAGTACTGGGTGATGAGCTAATGTTTATAATTGATGGCAGGGCCACTTATAGGCATCGGCAAACCAAGCAAATTCCTGGGGTGAAAGCTGAAAAGGGGGGTGGGAGCAGGGCAGTTTCTAGGCTAAATTGCACCCAGGGCAAGGGTGTAAAAATGTATGGTGTATAGTTGCCCCCAGTATAGGTTAGATAGGCATGTGCCCCCGTATAGGTCAGCTAGGTAGGTGCATCCAATATAGGTAGCCAGTACAGTTGCCACCAGTGTAGGTTAGATAGGTAGGGGCCCCCAGTATAGGTTAGGTAGTTAAGTGCCTAGTATAGGTTAGATAGGTAGGTGCACACAGTATAGGTTAGATAGTTGGGTGCCCTCAGTATAGATTAGATAGGTGGTTGCCCCCAGTATAAGTTAGATAAGTAGGTGCCCCCAGAATAGGTTAGATAGGTAGGTTCCCTCAATATAGGTTAGATAGGTAGGTGCCCCGTCATAATGGAGGGGGTAGTACACCGCGGAGAGGGCGACCCGACTTCTCCTTTCCTTCCTCTCCCCGGGCCGCCCTCCTTGCTCCCCCTTCCGCTGCAGAGTTAACGCAGCAGGAAGCCTTGTATAGAGCAACTCACTTCCATGCCGTTCCAATTGCTGATCACTTGCCACTGGTCTCCTTTGCATAGCCGCTTATACACACTCTACTTCCTGATTAGCAGGAAGTAGAGTGTGTATAAGCGGCTATGCAGAGGAGACCAGCGGCAAGTGATCGGCGGAGAGGTGAGTTGCTCTATAAAAGGAAATCCCGCTGCACTAACTCTGCAGTGGAGGGGGGAGCACAGAGGGCGGGCCGGGAACAGGAATGAAGGGAGAAGTTGGGCCGCCCTCCCCACAGCCTCGGCTTCCCCCTTCATCACAGTGCCCCCCGTGCAGCTCAGGGCGGCTGCACGGCCTGCACGCCCCTAGAAACGGGGCTGGGGAAAGGACGCCTAGAGCTATCCTTAGGACACTATGCTTTATAGAATTCTTATATCCAGCTGCTAGTTCCATTAAGAAAGGTGTGGATGGTAAATTTAACACCTGAATGGGCACTGCTGATTAGAATAACAAAAGAGGCATAGAGAGCATTATTATCATACAGCAGGTTCTATTAGTGTACTAATTAAGTCTTAATTGGTCTGTATTGATTGCTGCTACACTTCTGGATGTCCAAGACAACATTCAGATCTGTAAAGAATCATGCTGCATAAACAGTATATTATATTTTTACATAGTGGCTACACACCCTCATAGCAATTATAAGAACGGCTTATGTGTGGTTTGAGCCGGTGAGGTGTTTCTGACCTGGTAATTACTTATTTTGAGAAAAAAAACATAATGCATGTATTTAATCTATCAATTTGTTATGAATGCCTGTAAAACGAATTAATATACATTATGATATTCATATTGACATGATTGGAGCTCCAAAGGTGCCTTGTCTGGGGCACCAAAACGGGCAGAAATGGCCCTGATGGATGGGGCATAAAATCAGGCATGTTTGAAAACCTCTCCCATCCTTTGTTGTTCTTTCTTGGGACAAACATGTTAGTATTTGCTTCCGACCACCACTCTGTCCCTAGACTTAAAGAGACACTGAAGCGAAAAAAAAAATATGATATAGTGAATTGGTTGTGTACTATGAATAATTACTAGAAGATTAGCAGCAAAGAAAATATTCTCATACTTTTATTTTCAGGTATATAGTGTTTTTTCTAACATTGCATCATTCTATAATATGTGCAGATTACACAACACTCAGCATTCAAAATGAGTCTTTCAAAGCAGTCTGTGAAGTAATGACCTCTTCTCTAGCAGAGGAAAAGTAAATAGTCCAGGAACAGTTGAGATAATAAAAGTCAGATAACAGCCCTCTCCACGACTAAAGGTGCCCATACACTCGTCAGATTGGCAGCAGATAGATAAGAAATGCATCTGATGATCTATCTGATGCGTTTTTAGAACATTTTTTACCAGGATAGAATTCCAATAGATTTCAGTTTGAAATCTATTGGAATTCTATCTGATGGCATTTTTTTGCCATCAGATTTCCATTAAGGCCAATGCAACGTGATAAGCAATCTCATCAGATCGACCTAAATTTTTCATCCTGCCAGCTCGATGGAAATCCATCGAAATCGATCATCGATCGGTCGATTGGCCAACCGATTTGCAAACGATCAATCGATCGATCGGGATCGATCGGTCGGCCAGAAAATCGGCTGAGTGTATGGGCCCCTTAACTTAGTCGGAGAGCTTAATGGCTTGTTTGCATAGAGATAACAACTGGAGTTTCTCAACTCTTCCTGTACTGGAAATAATTACACTGATGTATCTGATCTTAATGTTTTATTTCTTAGCTGTGCTACACATACAAATCATAATATCATCATTTTTTTTTTCGCTTCAGTGTCTCTTTAAACAAGAATGCTAGGCCAAGCTGAGTCTATTTATGTCAGCTGGCTACCAGAAATCCCTGAGGACTGGTAGATTTCATGTCCAAACACCTTCTAAGGACTGTGGGCCCTTTTCATGAGTAATTGTTTCATATGGCCTGAGAAGTGGAGAAACATGCTGGATAAAGGAAGGATAATCCAAGGATGTTTGGCCAAATCTCTGTTGTTTTTGTTTAATTACCTTATCTCATCCTGATAGTTTTCCAGGAAATAAGGTGTCCCTGTTGAACTTCTCAGTCCAAACTGGAAATTCCATGCACCCTGTGGTCCTTGTATGCTAATGTTCTGTTTGTATTTGTATGGTATTGAACTGGGATTTCAGTATCCTCCTTCTTGAGCTTGTAACATTCTCCCTGGATGTGCTGTTGGAAGCTTGTTTGTTGTGTGCAGCTGCAGAGAACTTTAATAGACAGCTGCACACATTTGGCAAAACAAACACACCCTCTTTCAGCAACCATGCATAACTATACAGTTTATTTCAGTGGACCTGCACTCTTGTACAGGACAGAAGGAAAACATGTAGAAATACACCCTGTATGTATTTAGAGAGTTTAGCATGTCTAATTCACCCTCATCTGTGCCTAATCACAAGTTGTAATTTGATCCCTCATCTGTGTCAGCTGACTGCCACGGCAGATATGCTAATTTGAAAGCACAGGATGTTAGCAATATATCTGCTTCCATGAAAGCAGGAAGTAGATACACTGCAGATTAATTGCAGGATTTGTATCAGCTATAACAAAGAAATGTTTTTTCTTTAAAGGTTATTATGTTATTGTGTATCTTTTAGAGCAGAGAGGAGGATCTGAGTTCAGGTCCACTTTAACTTGATTGGTTAAGTTGCCTGAAGCTGGTCATCTGACCACTTAATGATGTTTCATGACCTCAGAAGTCATACCAACCTCAGAACCTGGATCATACAAGCATACAAGCAAGGAAAAACAAGATTCACCAATAGCCCTTTCACCCCGTATCCTCCTTCATATTGGTCTGGCAATTGTGTAGATAGATATACCGTAGTGATCATGTCAAAGTTTGCCAGATCTTGATACTGCTATAGCAGTTCTTCTGGACTTGGGATATTTTACTGATCATGTGTACAATGGAAGTATTGTGGTCAGGTATGCAGAACATATACCTACTGCCAGGGCCGCCATCAGAAATTTTGGGGGTCCCCTCACACATCATCAGGCCTGGGCCCCCCTTCCTTAGCCCACCCACTGGTTGCTGAGCCGCCCACTAGCCACCCCACCCCCGTGTCCGTGCATGAAGTGGGCTGCGGCTAAAAATGTGCATGGCTCCAACACTGAAGAAAGCGGCATGCACAGCGTGATGCGACAAAAAGTGGGCGTGACCATGGCATGTTGTGGGTGGAGCTAAATACTAAAAAAAAAATTACAAATAGTCCCCGGTTGACAAATGAGATAGGGACTTGTAGGTCCGTTCTTATCCTTTATCCGTTCTCTTTTGTCCCCCTCTTTTCTTCCTGTGCCTCTTTTGTCCCCCTCTGTCTCACCCCAGTTTGTGCCTCTTTTGTGTCCCTCTGTGTGACCTCATGTTCCCATCTCATCTCTTTTTTCACTGTACCTCTTTTGTCCGCCTCTGTTCCCCCTGTGCCTCTTTTATCCCCCTGTGTTACCTCCTGTCCTCTTCTGGCTCCTCCCCCTGCCCTAGCCAGGTATAGGTGCCCCCACTATAGGTATCCAGGCATAGATGCCCCCAGTATAAATAGCAAGTATAAATAGCCAGCTATAGGTGGTGCCCCGGTGTAGGTAGCCCGGTGTATATGCCCCCAGTATAGGTAGCCTGGTACGGGTGGTGCACCAGTATAGATTAGCCAGGTACAGGCACCCCAGTATAAGTAGCCAAGAATAGGTGGTACCCCAGTATAGGTAGCAAGGTACAGGTGGTGCACTCAGTAAAAGGTAGCCAAGTATGGGTGGTGCCAAAGTATAGCTAGCCAGGTATAGGTGGTGCATCAGTATAAGTAGCTAGGAATAGGTGGTTCCAGCCCCAGTATAGGTAGCCAAGCATAGGTGGTGCCCTAGTATATGTAGCTAGGTATAGGTGGTTCCAGCCCCAGTATAGGTAGCCAGGTATAGGTGGTGGCCCAGTATAGGTAGCCTGTAGCCAGATATAGGTGGTGCCCCAGTGTAGAAAGTCCGCTGTAGTGGGCTCACTCATCTGCTCCCCACGTTCAAGCGCTGATGTCACTCTTCTCTCAGTGCTGGAACACAGTGTGCTGGTTAGTGAGCCACAGGCCCGCAGCCAGCACATGCTGCCCTTCCAGCACTTTGGGGAGAGGGGGCAGGGCCCCCATAAGCTCTGGGACCCTCACTGCAGTGTCAGTTGTCCCCCCCTGATGGCTGCCCTGCCTACTGCTGTCTTCATGTCTGACCAGTTGTACTGCCACCTGTAGTCATCCTGGCTGTGAAAGCATGCTATTTGCTATGCAGTGGTTGTGGAAATATGGATTGACTGAATAAAAATAAGAAAATATCTGATGCAGCCAATCAACCTTCTCTATGCAAAGGATGAGCATGCCTATATAGAAACATCATTGTTACCCAGTCCCGTACATGATTGGATTGGACAACATTCATCTGATGTCAGTATGCAATTTTATAGCTTGTGTACATGGGTGTTTGGCATTGTTTTAGTCCATGTAAAGCTGTTTATGCAGTACATCAGTGTTATGCATGCAGTGTGTTTGCATATCATGTCTGCTGTATGTACATACTACATGTAATGTGCGTACATAGGCCCCTCCCCTGGGTTTGGGCAATAGTGGACAGGCAGACATGCAGGTGTGGACAGACCACTTGGAGGCTTGTTTATTGGTTGCACATTCGTGTTTGAGCTGTGGAAGTGATAGAGCACACTGCTGCCTGATTCCACTAGTAAGGCCTGGATCTATACCTTCCCCACCCCTAGGCAGGCTTTCTTGGGGCCCCCCTTCCAGGTGCAGCAGCCTCCCTCTCTTGGCACTCAAATCAAATCATATCAAAGATAGCTTTATTGGCATGACCAAGATTCATACAGGCATTGCAGGCAGGGGCAAATGGGGCACTCTTCCATGTGTAACATCCATGTACTGCAGCCCTTGGCTTTGATGCAGCAACTCCCCCTCCATGTATTGTTGCCTATTTACAGCTTCTTATTTCCATTTGCAGCCTCTTCTTCTAGATGCAGCAATTGTTCTTTCATGTCAAGCCGGGCCTGTGTGTCCTTCCTTATCCAGAAATCTGGCCCTGCCTCTAGTGCCAGCTGCTGAAACAGCATTGATTGTTCCCTTGGGATATAGCAGGGTGTCTGGCTGGGTCTGCTGCTGCCTGTAAACATTAGATTGCACTGTAGTGACATATAGTAAAATGTAGTAAATAATTCAGGATACCCACTTTTATGGCAATTTTCCTGGTTTCAGCATCAGACACACTTCTTACATGTATATATTGCTGTATACAGGGGCGTATCTGGGTAATATAGCGCTTATAGCAAACACTGAAATTGCACCCCCCCCCCCCCCCCCTTCCTTCCTAATCAGAACCCCCTTACCCTCTAAAAACAGCATCCTTTCTTGTGTACATGTGTTATGGTTGCTTGTGTTTTTTGGGTCTGGATATTGCTGAAGATACTGAGTGACGGAGAGGCATGGGCCAGGCATGGTGGCTCAACACAGGGGTAGGCATGGTGGCGCAGTACAGTGACAGGCATGGGACGCAGCACAGGGGCAGGCATGGCACAGGAGCAGGCATGGGACGCAGAACAGGGGTAGGCAAGGCGCCCATGGTGCTGGGGCGCCCATGGCACGAGCCATGCCTGCATCCCTCTAGATACGCCTCTGGCTGTATATTCAATTGTAACCCTGCCCACTCCCCCGTGCCGCTTATCCTAGGCTGTTAAGCTATACAGAATTCATCTACTGGCTTTAGAACTCTCAGTAGATAAACCTTCCGCAGAGATCACCTGACAGGATTAAAAGATGTCGCCGCTTCATTTCAGAATGTAAATCAGGGTGCGGAAAGATTGTACAATGGGCAAACACTGACTAAATAATTTATAAATACAGTGGCATAGCAATAGGGGATGTAGCGGTTGCAGTTGCAAATGAGCCCTTGGACCAAAAGGGCCCTCCCTCCACCGCTGTATTAGCTGCTAGGAATGAGCACGTCTATATATGCTTTGTATAGTGGTTAATCATCCAACTGTTCCCCTCCTCTGCATACACCTTTCATACAGTGGATGTCCATGGCAAGTATTGTTGCGCATAAGATTGTTATGTATAGAATGCTTGGAGGTACAATGTAATACTTGCACTGGGGCCCAAAGCTGTTTAGCCACACCACTGTATAAATGAAAATCGTAAAAAAAAACCATAATAATAATAATAAAACAAGCAATTTTATTCATTACATTATGTTCACTACAGTTTCCATTAAAAAACCCAAACCATGAGTACCATGTGACATTATAGTCCGCTTTTAGCATTTTAGGGCAATGGGCCATAGGTTACATTCAGTATCTATAACCGGACCTGGCTAAAATGAATTATGAGTTCATATGAAACATCAGCAATTATTTTATTTTTATTTCTTACAGTAATCCTCAGAAACACAATGAAACTGTATACAATGCCATCCTAAATATAACACTCATAAATGAAAAAGACTAGATTTTTTTTTATGAGCAAGAGCAGTAAAATGTGAATAAAAGAAAAATATGTGGGGATTGGAAACACAAATGAGAGTTCATCACCATAGCAGTAAGGAGTGAATTAGTGACTAACTAGCTGTCAATGCTGAAATGTGTGTGGTGGTGGTTTGCAGTGTGGGATTGAAGCCGGCTGGTGCCTGGGAGACGGAGGAGGATGAGGGATTCAGTGACTGGTCTCAGAAGCTGGAGCAGAGGAAGCAGCAAGCAGCAGCCATGGCCACAGAAGAAAGAGAAGAGGCCAGCTTTCCTGAGTGTGACCAGACCGAGCAGAGCAGAGCCACAGATGAGCTGTACACCAACTGCACAGAGACAAAGGGGGAAGAGGAGGAAGATGAACACACATACCGCAGTGAAGCAGCAGAGGTACCCGTTCATATTAACAATGCATACAATGCCTGGGCTTGGTCATATTATCAGCATTGCAGAGTGGTGCACATTCCTTGCCAGCATCCCTGAATTGTAGCTAGAGATTAGAACCTATGTGCCTATTCACACCTTTACTCTGGTACTGCTACAGAAAAGGAGAATGATCGAGCATCATTTACATGTGAGGCAAGAGCAGCTCCATTTTGATTACACTGAATAGGGCTGCACTGCATGCCATTGTCATGGCTGTGTGGGGTCTTTGTCTTTAGTGTGTTTCCTAGAGAGCCGGTTACATTTACAGATTCAGTATTGGAATTTAGAGTTCAGATTTTCAGCACAGGACTCCCCTGGCACAGAATGAAAGAGCTAAAACCGGAGCTCATCACTAACCCAAGGCAGAGGTCACACTCCTCTTTCAGGTTTTTTTCTGCACAGTCTGTGCCTTTGTATGCAGGGAAACATGCGCGATTTTGTTCACAGCAGCTAATGAAATTGAAAAAGAAAGCTGACAAAATGTGCTGAATATGCTGCAGGATGTCATTTTTTCTGCATAGGAAAATGCATTAAGTGTGAACTAGCCCATTCATTAAAATGAGTTTAAATCAATTTTTCTGTGCAGAAAACATGCACAAAAAGGTGTGGTCCCTGCCTGAATACTAAATATATGCTGAGCCGGTACCTCCATCCCAACCATTTGCCTTAGGCCCGATTCACATTGGACAAAAAAAGGTCCATTAAGCAGGCCGTAATGAAACTGACCCTGTGGGTAGGAACACACTAGGGCGTTATTGGCAGAGTTTTGTGATTGCCGACGATCGCCCGCGATTCCCCAAAACGCTTTGCCAATGAAAGAAAGTGAGGGGGAACTTATTTGTGCAATTGCGATTATGAGTAATCCCAATCGCAGGACATGCAGCATTTTGTGCGTGTTAGCCCTCAATGCAAGGTATATAAGTGCTGCATAAATCAATAAAGCGATTATGCTGTGCTGGGGGGGGGGGAGGGAGGTAGTGTTTAAAATAAATGCTTACCCTATGTCTTGATTTCCTTCTTCCGTCTGTAGCTCCGCCCCCTAAAGGAAGAGGTCACAGGCGCTTATCTGCTTGGTCCTAGAGAAGCACCTATGGCCTCTTCCTTTAGGGGCGGGGCTATGGACGGAAGAAGGACGTCAGGTAAGTATAATAAAGTTTAAAAAAAAAAAAAGAATTGCAGTTTACTGTACAGCGCTTCCAAGTGCCAGGGAATCACAATCGCCCTAGAAATCGCTGCACACATCGCTGCAGTGATTTTAAAGTGCTGCAGCGATTCCTAGTGGGTTCCAGGCCTCATGGAGGTGAATGGATCTTATGTTAATCAATAGGATCCATTCACATTGCTTCATTTGAATGGATCCGTCCCATCAGTTCCGCCAAACGGACCACACGTTTGGTATTGAGCGATTTTTTTGGGACCATCGGATGCATCACATTGACCATGCGCTAACAGAACAGAGGGTTACGGATGGAAAACTGATGCCTTTAAAAAGAATCCGTTCCGGTTTTTACACGAATCAGTTTTCCATCTGTGCCATTGTGAACTGGGCCTAACCCTAGATCTAACCCCCTGCGACATACCTAACACCAACCTATAAAAGTGCCCCCCCCCCATAAAAGGTTTTAGACTTACTTAGTTAGAGGCTGCGCACGGACCCTTTGATCATATCTGACAATAACTTGTCGGATATGTTCTTGTGTCCACGCTCCCCGCTGTGTACGAGCGAGTCCGCACCTGCACACTAAAGGCTCATACACCTACCAACAATCTGTCCAACTTGTCTGTTGGAAGATAAGTTGTGTGTGTACTGTGTGTCTCTCCCATATACATTTCCCTGATGCCTAGTGGCTCTCCTCCCTCCTCTATACAGTTCTCTGGTGTCTAGTGGCCTCCCTCCCCTATAAAGTTCCATGGTGTCCAAAGCCCTTCCCAATACAGTTCCCTGGTGTCCAGTGGCCCTTTTCCTTCGGCTATACAGTTCCCAGGTGTCTAATGCCTCCTCCCTCCCCTATATAGTTCCCTGCTGTTTAGTGGTCATCACTCCCTCCCCCTATACAGGTCCCTAGTGTCTAGTCTAGTGTCTAAATATTGCCAGAAATAATCCTACTCTCACATAAACCAGGTTAACTCTTGTTTAACTACTACCGTTCCAGCAGTCTCTGCCCCCTTAAAGACTGCTAGACTGCTCTGCCCCCTTAAAGACTGCTAGTACGGTAATGCCGCTTACCAACGAATCGCCGCAAAGATCCACCACTCCCGCCGATCACGGCACTCTGTCCCCGGTGCAGGTCCCTTTCTCTTCCGTCACTATGACGGCAGAGCTGTGCGAGCAGGTCATGAGCCGCTTTCATTGGCTCAATAGGATTGGCTTACAGTGATGACAGGGTGAGGAGCCAATGAAATCAGCTTCTGACTGGCTCACACAGCTCTGCCGTCATATAGACAGCAGGGCGAGTGATCTAAAGCGGGGGCAGAGCAGCGCGATTGGCGGGAGAGGCGGTAGCGTGTTGAAGTCTACGCTCTGTCAGATCCGCACTGCCACATGCAGGGCGTAGATTTCAACTGCGTCAGTCTGGAGAAGGTTAAGCAGAAATGCAAAATGTCATGTATGTGCTATAAAACAAAAA
Source organism: Hyperolius riggenbachi (assembly GCF_040937935.1). Lineage (NCBI taxonomy): Eukaryota > Metazoa > Chordata > Amphibia > Anura > Hyperoliidae > Hyperolius > Hyperolius riggenbachi. The sequence continues at coordinate 112,899,860 of NC_090656.1, read as the reverse complement.
AACACAAAAAAAGTTGATTGATATCATTCACACACTGACTTGTCCCCAAAATGCAGGAATGTATGACATATTGCCTGGGTGCTGTGCTGCCAGATAACTATGGGACTGAAAAGTTGGTGACGTCCTATTATCATGCTGATTGGTAGAGACTGCGGATGTGATTCAGCATTTTTCCTCAGAATGCATTTATGAGCATTAGTGTCTCTCTCTCTCTCTCTCTCTCTCTCTGTTCAGAACGTTTACTGTATTTATCTTTTATTTTCTTGTAACAGGTAAATTATGAATCAGAAGTGTGCACACAGGAGACAGAAGCCACCCCTACCAGCGATTGGCAGACAAGGTACACCAGTCACATTGGGTTTTACGCCTTTACCGCCATGACCATGATTGAGCACTTGTGACTGAGATCATTCCAGTGCGTCCGATCTTTGCATTTGACTGATTTTGGTCCAAAATTGGTTGAATCATCAATCAGGCACGTTTGTTGCGGCACCAATTTTCATCTGATTCCATAAAATTATCGAAATGGATGGTCGACTAGTCCACACAATTGGTAGATGTATGACCACCTCGAGGGATAGGTTAGGAGTCGGGGCTGTGCTTGCATAGGAGGAAAGCTAATTTTCACCAGCTGCACTCTCTGCAGTGCACTGACAGCTTCAGCTCTGAGGAGTCAGAAGGCACAATGCCGGGTATTGCCATGGCACTGCACTGCTAGGCAGGTGGCAAGACTGTTATACAGCTGAGGGCTCGTTTCCACTAGGGCGAATCCGCATGCGGGCACTGCATGCGGATTCGCATAGCTAATGTTAGTGGATGGGGCTGTTTCCACCTGTGCGGCGTGCGGGAGCGATTTGGCAGCGGGCCAAATCTGCACGGCGGGACCCACAGTTTTCGCCTGCGTCGGGAATCCGTGCGAATCGCCGCTAATGTATTTAATAGTAAAAACGCATGCGTTTGGTACATGCGTTTTTACCCGCGATTTCGCGTGCGATTTCGCACCCTTCCCAATGTTATTTTGTCCTGGCAGTGTCATGGTTAATTTCGCATGGCACCCTGCCATGCGAAATCGCACGCGAAATCGCGGGTAAAACGCATGCGGAAACGCACCCGCATGCGTTTTTACAAGCGTCGGAATGCCGGCGAAATCGCGTCGCACTAGTGGAAACGGGCCCTTACTGTGTCATCTGCTGCTTATGTGCCAAGAACAACATTATCACTTTGCTGTTTTATAGCCCAGTGAGGTGACAATGGAGGTACAAAGGGAACAGGACACGCTGGTGTCACACCACTGTGCAGCGTGGCAGTGGTGTGTGAATCACAATAGTGCTCAGTAGAGCTTGTAAGTTGATACAGTTCATTTATATGTGTGTTGTGAAATGAAAATGGAACTCCAGCTTATTGTTTTGGTTTGGAACAGTTGGAACCTCTATCATGATTTTTTTGTGGCTTGGACCTGTGACAGTTGACACTATGATGGACAGTACATGCCCCTATTGTCTTTGTAGCAGGAGATGGGGGTAATGTCCAAGGGCGGACACCTGTCCAAGTGACAACTGTCTAAGGTGGGATCTTTTCATCTTTAGATTTATTCTAAGCACGTTATGTGCCAAGGCTTGGAAGGGAGAGGCACATTTCCTTAACAGCGACACAGATTGAAAATTTACACATTCTGTCCAAAACAATGCATTATTTATTTTGGTTGGGGTTTAACTTTAACTATTAGCATACAGCACCCAGGGCTAAGATATTGAGTCAGATGCCTGGAGTTAGGCTGGCATGTATACTTTATCTCATTTTTAATATACAGGCCTGATTGATAATCATGTCTCTTAGGGTATCACTGGCGTAACAGTAGGGCCTGCAGCCCCTGGGGCCCGCACAGGGCCGTTTTGTGGGGGCTGGAGAGGTGGCAGCATGAGGGGAAAGCCGTGGCCACAGTCGGCGGGGAGAGGTGCAGAGGGGAAGTCCCCCCCCCCTCTCTCTCACCTCGGGGCTCTCCCCTCTGCGCTCCCCTCCAGCTTAAATGTGTGTCCGTGGGCAGCGGCGGGCAGGAAACAGATACATACCTTCCGATACATCCGATTGGATTTTCGTCAAACCAAAATTTGAATTTTCTTGTTGGTTGTGATAGATTGGAAGCAAAGATTGATTCATTGATGGTGTAGTGAACGATTTTTCTTCCGATCAGAATTATCTGATCGCCCAAACGATTTTTCGCTAGAAATTGGATTGTTAGTGGCTACCTTAAGTTTCACTGCCTCTACAATATACACGGCCAAGGGGGCATAGATGGGGGGACCCGGCATGCAGTGCACATAGATTTTGAATCAATTTCTTGCTTTATACTTCCCAGGTTGATTATACCTGATCCTTGATCAGGGAACATAAATAATGCAACAAGATACTGGATAGTTATATGGTTTTACAAGAATGACTGTTGTTTCAGAGAGGTATATGATGAAGAATACCGAGCTGCAAGTCCAAGAGTGTCAGAAGAACCGGCTGAAGAACATGAGGAGAGGGAAGAAATAAGAGAGGAGAGGTATACATTTGTGGAGAAAGAGGTACGTTTCCATCCCCAACTGAGGAATAGTGTGACTGATGCTGGCATCGAGTTTTAGAGCTGGTTCACACTAGGTCATATCCGTGGCTCTGTTTTTCAGCCCTGATTAAAAACGAAGCAGCGGATAGCAATGTTAAAAAATATGTTGTAAAATTAGTCCACTGCGCTCTTCCAAGGGTCAAATCTGCAAGAATAACCTCACATAGCGTAATACTGCTTCACTAGGCAATTCAGTCATGCACCACCAACTTCAGTGCCCGTGACTATCAGTGCAGAACTGTGTGCCCACCACCTCAAAAACTGGGAGGCTCACCAGATACAAACCACCTCTTTTTCCAGGTGGGGCTCTCACTTAGAATGTATGCTTCACTCCGTACATCAGTGATTCATACCCATCAGTTTAAAATTTGGTCTTTTACTAAACACAATAAAAACTTCATTGCGCTGCAAATCAATCCAACAATAAAACACCACTGCGCTTCTCGCGCTCTCTAGCCACTTACAAGATTCAAAGAAGAGGATGGCGTATCATAGCGGTAAGTCTCCTAGGCCTAAGCTTAACTCTCTGTACCGTCCGTGGCTTCCCACGCTCTCGGCCGTCCGCTCCTGCCCAGCGGTGAAGAGAAGTCATGCACAGGTGGACAGGTGAGCATGCTGGAGGGTGATAGCAGGCATGACAATGGTGGCAGCAGGGAGGGGGACGTCCCCCCCTCTCACCTGGGTCCCCGTCCCTGTTACCCCTCCAGCTAGTTTCGGAAAACGTACTAAGCTTACTTACTCCTTCGGTTCACAATCCGGTTCTTTTTAATGAATCGATTCATTGAAAAGAGCCACTGCCTGCAATGCCGACCTCTGAAGTATAGAGGGCGGCATTGCAGGCAGTGATGCATAGTAAGGGGAAGTTTTGCTCTTTTCAATGAATTGATTCATTAAAAAGAACCGGAGCGTGAACCAAAAGGAGTAGGTAAGCTTCTTTCTCCCTGCCATACATCGTAACAAGTTTTGTGGAAACTAGCTGGAGGGGTAGCGGAAGGGGGGACCCAGGTGAGGGACGGGGGACGTCCGCCCTCCCCAGTGACTGCTGCCACCCCCGTCCTGCCTGCTATGCTCCTCCAGCATGCCGGCTGCCTCTCCCCCATGGCTGGACTGGAAACATATGCTGCAACAATATCATTTTAGGAAAAAGGGGAGAAGGAAAAAGAAAAAAGTTTAGAAAAACGGATTTATGTAAAACCAATGTGGACCTAGCCTAATAAAGACAGCAAAAGTGCTCCTTAAAGCGGGATTGACAGCCACAAAATCAAATTCCATTTACCCACTTCTCTGTGTTTATTATGTAATCTACATGCAGTCTGAATTGCAAGCATTCCAATATAATCATAAATATTTTTTCTGTAATGAATCTTATCTCAGTCAGCGTGGCTTTACTCTGCGCCATAAAAGATTGTTATGTATGGAACGCTGGGGGGGGGGGGTGTAAAACTTGCACTGGGGTACAAAGCTCCCTAGCTACGCCACAGCAGAAGCCACAAGATCAGCGTGACAGCCAGGTAGTTGGCCCTCTTTTAAAAAAAAGGGAATAAAGATGGCACATCCATAGTACATTTTCTACCTATCTAGTTTACCATAATTGAAATGTATATGTACAAGGCTTGGTGCCTCGGCCTGCAAGGGCTATTGCTATAGTGTATAATACATGAAATATCTGTTTTCTATGTGATTGCAGGCAGAGCCAGAACATGTCCCCCGCCGCTGGGAATCAGATGAAGTGGAAGGCGGGAGGCAGTCAGTGAACAGTGACAGAGAGGATGGAGAAGACCTCAGCGCAGTGAAGGTGATGCTCATAAACCTCTCTCCATACATATTCACTCAAGATACAAACAGATCGGATTGTGTGTAGCCAAGGAATTGTCACTATCCCAAAGAAATCACATCGTGTCTGGCTTAGAAAAATTCTGATCAGCCATTATAATCATTTCATGGATTGTTGTATTTATTTATAAAGCAAACGTAGTATCCCTGGGTTATAGAGAATGGGGTATATTCACAACTATTCATACATACATACATATTCACAACAAATATTCAACTGCGGTTAAATTGCTGTGTTCTGGCAGCTCATGGCAATTTTACTGGTACTTGTGCAGGTAATATAGTCCATTTTGTGCAACCCGCATTGTATACACAACGTGTGTGTCGCTAGTATAATGTGTGTTATGCTATGTGCATCCAACATGTCTGATAAGACTTTAGATTGCTAAACTGCATGCAACTGAACAGGAAAGTTGCTCCAGCCGTTATCCGCACATTGCTTGCATACAGTGAAGCATACAGTCATTGTATGCTTCACTGTCACTCTTAGGCTACTTTCCCACCAAGATGTTTTAGGGGACGTTATAGTCGCATAACATGCCCCTAATGCAACGTATGGTGGTGTTGAAGTTGGACGTCAGATTGAGCTGCGTCATGCAGCTCTCACAGCAGCCGCTCTAGGTTAGGGCTCGTTTCCACTGGTGCGGCGTGCGTCTCGCAGATGCACGCCGGCACTGAGCGGGTGGGCGGGATCGCAGGCGGCTATGGGATGCACGGCTATGGGATTCGCAGCCTCCGCCGCGAATTCTGCGGGGGGTTCCGGCCAAATCGCTCCCGCAAGCGATTCGGCCGCGACGCCGTCATCCCCTATGGCAGAGTTTCTACGTGCGATTCATGTGCGGGCAAACTCTGCGGGCAAACTCTGCGGAATCGCGGCGGAAACCGCGATAGTGGAAACGGGCCCTAAGTGATAGGAAGTCCGATCTTTTTAAGGATTCAGATCATTTGAATCGGGTCATTGAAAAGATCCGGATCTTTGAACCGAATCATTTGAATAATTTTACTAGGGAAGCAGACTGGGTGAAATGACTAGCAGGACAGGACTTTCCTTGCACTGTACATTCTGTATGTTCCTGTTTCTTCCAGACAGACATCCACTGTGAACCGAATCTTTCATTGTGATGATCCGGATGATTCGACTCACAAAAAAGATCCGGATCAAATGAACGATTCGTTCATGATCCGGACAACACTACAGCCCCACCATGAGTCTCCACAGTGCAGTGAATATTAATTAGCCATGTGGCTGGCCTCGGAGGAGGAGGGGAGACCTCCTCCTCCAACATTACTGAGCACGTGCAAACAGTCTAACCTGGCTTAGCCTAGTATAACGTACAGCATGCAGCACTTTGTTTAAACGTGCTGCGTTACAATGTAACGCAACGTGTGCACTGTGAACAAGCACATTGATTTTGCAGTGCTGTGAGTTAGGCTGAGTTACTGGCTGCTGTAACGTGGGACTTTAACGTCCCACTGTGAAACCAGCCTAAAAGCATGCTTTTTGAAGTAACCCACTGTATGCAGTGATCGTGGGACGGTGCACCGCATCGCCTGCACTGGGAACATTGCGTAGGCGGTGCATTGTAGTGGGACAGTCTGCATTCGTTATGTCGCATCACAATGCACCATGGTTAACGTAGCCTGACATTTAGGGCTTGTTCACACTATGAGCGTTTCCGAATTTTTTTTAAGCGCTGGCGATTTATGAAATCACCCTAAAAGCGCTTGTGCAATGATTTCCTATGAGACTGTTCACAAGTGCGCATTTCAATTTTATTAAAATTGCAAACACACTACATGTAACATTTTCTGAGTGCTTTGGCTCAATGGAAGGAATAGGGAAATCGCAAAGCGCTTTGTATTGCGATATCCTAAGCACTTTTATGAATGAATACATTGTATTTATTTATTTTCCGTGACATCAGTCAGGAAGTGAACACTTTGACATCAGTAAGTGAAAATCGTAATTGCTCATCAAAAGCGCTTAGAAAAAAAAGTACTTTTCAAAGCACAGGGAAAAACGCTTTAAAAAAACCTCAATAAATCGCTCAGCGTTTGTGATAGCGCTGGCGATTTATAATATGAGCAAAGCCTTAAGCTCAACACACACCATACAATCTTGGTTGTACAGATTTACCAAATCTATGTAGTATAAGGGCCAACAGATTGAAAATACCTTGAATAATTGATTGGATAAGCTCTTATACTACATGAAAGTGGTAAGGTTGAACAACCAAGATTGTATGGTGTGTGTTGAGCCTTAGGGTGCATACACACATCAGACCATAGTCTTTGGAAAATGAAAGATCACAGACCAATTTTACCCTCTTCCATGTAGTATGAGAGCCATACTCTAGTCTACACAGTCTATTCTATTGAGCTGAACTCCCCATCAGATAGAAATCTTTGCAAGATGCTGCACACAAAGATGCTGTACAGACACAAAAGATCAGTATCTGCAAAAGATCTGTTCCTGCAAAATGCATTCATAGTCTATGATATCTGCAGATCTCATTAACACCTTGTTTAACAGACATTCATCTGCAGATCAGATCCACCAGGATGGATCTTCAGATCTGCAGATGATTGTCTGATCTGCAGATGACTGTCTGTTAATCAAGGTGTGTATGAGGATTTGCAGCTATCATAGACTATGAATGCATTTTGCAGGAACGGATCTTTTGCAGGAACAGATCTTTTGCAGATACTGATCTTTTAAATGTGTACAGCATCTTTGTGTGCAGCATCTTGCAAAGATTTGTATCTGATGGGGAGTTCAGCTCCATAAAATAGACTGTGTAGAGTTTGGCTCTCATACTACATGGAAGGGGGTAAAATTGGTCTGTGATCTTTCATTTATCTTTCAAGTGTGTATGTAGCATTAGTATAAAGGAGGCAGCCCCAGCATCCCTTTACATATGCATTTTTCTGCCTCTCCTCCTGAATCTGTGCTGAATCTGTCTATTAGTCTTCCTAATCAATCTATTTAATTGCTGCAGCTTAGAAGAAGTTCCAGAAATGTTACACATGCAGGCTTTCTGATGTGAAATTTATCTGAAAACAGGTACCCAAGGGGTTAAAAAAACACAGCCTTGGTATTCGGGAATGCCTTGTCTGCTCTCCTCTCACTGCAGCTGCCTGGGAGGTCTGTCTCTCCATTAGCTTGCCTGAATGGCTGGCTTATCGCCTTATCTAAACAGCTGGGTTTCTCCTACTCTAATCTTTATGAATTAACCTTCAGTGACATGTGTTGTGATAATCTCCGCACAAGGCGGTAATTTCCCGCACTGCGCAGGAATGTCGGATTTTCATGCGGAAACAGACTTTATGAATGCCCACTTTGCTAAATGGTCGGGAAAGTCAGCTGTTTTGAGCGGAACACTTGCGGTAAAGTTTTATGAATAGAGCCCTATGAATGCATTTTGCAGGAACGGATCTTTTGCAGAAACTGATCTTTTGCAGATACTGATCTTCTATGTGTGCAGCATCTTGCAAAGATTTCTATCTGATGGGGAGTTCAGCTCCATAGAATAGACTGCATAGGTATGGCTCTCATACTACATGGAAGGGGGTAAAATTGGTTTGTGATCTTTCATTTTCCAAAGACTATGGTCTGATGTGTGCATGCACCCTTATGCTACGTACACACATGCGACAACGATCGTTCGTTGAGGACGACGAACGAACTTTTAATTGACAAAAGAACGACTGAAGTAAAGTTAGTTGTAAAAAGTGTGTAACGATCACATCGTTAGAACGAACGTTACACCACGTAAAAGCACTTAATGCGCCTGCGCATAAAATTGTAAAGTTCCTTGGAGAAAAAGTGAAATACGCATGTCCAGCCTGGTACGAACGATCGTTTCCAACGATGTACCACTTTTGCTAACGATCGTCGGTGGTAAAAATCCGCCAAGACAGAACTTTGTTTTGTAGCGATTTGCCTCGTTCGTCGTTTGCCTTAATAGTCGTTGGTTCGTTTTTTGTAACGATCGTCGTTGGTAAAGATCGGGGAACGATCGTTACAAACGACTATAGTCGCATGTGTGTACGCACCTTTAGGGCCCATTCTTGCTTATCATCTTGTTTTAGGCCTCTTTTCCACGAACTGTTTCTAGGCAGTGAAATGCCTCTCAAACTCTCACAACTGTTCACTGCTGCCTGGTAACTGCTCACTGCTGCCTGGCAACTGCTTGCTGAGCACACAGCTCAACAGTTCATGGAAAAGAGGCCTTAGGATGTGCACATGGAAAAGACCCACACATCTATAATCTCCACACATATAATGTTTTTGCTGGGATTTCAGCACTTCAAGCAAAGTCACTACTCTGTGTGCCTATAATTAGGGATGGTCAATGAGATGCAAATAATTTTGCATTGATGCAATATTATGCAAATTTTGTATGCAGATTAATGCAGCTTGAATATGAACCAATCAAATCCTTCTGAAGTAAAATTCAACTGGTCCATTTTCAAGCAAAATTTGCATTCCCTGCATCAACTCTAAATTATTTGCATCTCATTGACCTTGAACAGATCAGATCAGGTGCTTTTACTCCACTCTGACTCCACTGCCTGCATACTTGTTCCAGGTAAGCGACAAAGGCTGCTCACCTAAAATACAGTATGACCAATAGCATTGTTTACATAGAAATAAAGATTCCCTCATGTCACTGTTCCTTTAACCCATACATGTCAAACTCCGGCCCATCATATTTGGCCCTCAGTTGGTTTCCCCACTTTGCATTATGTTTGGCCCACTTAGACCTCTTTTCCACGAACTGTTGAGCTGTGTGCTCAGCAAGCAGTTACCAGGCAGCGACAAGCAGTTACCAGGCAGCAGTGAGCAGTTGTGAGAGTTTGAGAGGCATTTCACTGCCTAGAAACAGTTTGTGGAAAAGAGGCCTTAGGACCACCAGAGAAGCTATATTGGAGGGTAAGCCCTATATCACCAGGGAAGCCATATGGAGAAGGGGAAAGCACTAGGCACTGTACTGTATAGGAGAGGGAGGGGGCTATTAGACACCAGGGAACTTTATAAGGGAAAGAGGTGGCCACTAGACATTAAGGTTGGCCTGCGACTTGGTCCCAGAGCTCAATTTCGGCCCACTTTGTATTTTAGGTTGACACCCCTGCTTTAGCCTTTGGGAAAGCAAAAATAATGCTATAATACACAATAATAATCATTTTTCTGCCTTCTTAGGTAACTGAGATGGCTGAGGTTCTGAATCGTTCCATTCAAAAGAGGTATGTATATCACATAATGACCATAACACACTGTGATATCCCCCCATCAGTATAAGATAACACATTTGGGGCCATGTATCAGTTGTGTCATACAGCAGAAGCGTGAGGCCAGTTTAGGCCGTTTTCACACGCTAAGTTGAAGGGGTCCATCCAATGGCTGTCAGCTGCTCCCATAAATCTGCCTGAGGCCTGAAACCCACTATAGCGCTTTTTTGAGCATTTAGGGAGCGCTTTAAATCGCTAGTGATTTCCCTAAAACGCTCTGCCTATGTAAATAAATGTAACAAATTCCACAGTAGCGATTGTAATTAGCAAAATCGCAATCGCTGGACATGCAGCATTTTGGGAGCGTTTGCGCTTCAATGTAAAGTATTGAAGCGCTGGCAAATCGCTCATGAATCGCTGCACATAGCGATTTGTGTCTGATTTTAAATTACTGCAAACTGTAACAAAAATTAAAATAATTAGAAAGGACCAATCAGAATTAAAAATGCTAATCGCAAATCGATATCACAATTGCTGGCAAAATGCTTACACTTTGCTACTAAAATCGCCGGAAAACGCTCATGAAATTGCTTAGAAAATGATAGCAAATGCTAGTGATTGCGCTACCGATTTGCGATTTGTAGTGGGTTCCAGGCCTGAAGTGTGCAGACCGCTGCAAGCATTCGGTATGATAGTGGGATGGTGCCTGTCACCTCATCTTAGGGGGTAGCAAAGCATTACATACAGCAGTTTCCTGCTGGGCAGTTAGCACACCTTGGACCTGATTCACAAAGCGGTGCTAACAGTTAGCATGCTGGTGAAAAGCCCTTATCACGCCTAAACTCAGTTTAGGCGTGATAAGTTTAGGCATGATAAGTTTAAGCACCAACTGGGTTAGCACCGCAGTGCACAGCTGATTAAATGTTTTGCGCTAGCAAAGTCTGGTGCACTTCGCATAGAGTTTAATGGCGCTGCTTTGCGTGCGGGACTTTGCGCGCGATCTAAACTTATCTAAACTTATCACGCCTAAACTGGCTTTTCACCAGCGTGGTGCAATGGTTATCACGCCTAAAGTCTCTAACTGGGTTAGCACCGCTTTGTGAATCGAGCCACTTGTGTCAACCACTATCATTATGGTTACGAGTGTTGACATTCAGCTGCATTACATAGCAACCAGATAGACTCATGCCTGGCAAATCAGTGGCTGGGCCATGCACGGCAAGCAGGCTGGTCTGAGGCCTGATTTAGGGCTTGTTCACACAAAGGGCGCTTTTGGGGTTTTTAAGCTTCGGCGATTTTCAAAATCCTAAAAGCGCTTGTGCAATGATTCCCTATGAGAGTGTTCGCATATGAGCGTTTCGATTCCGATGTGCTCACAAAAGCGCTGCCTGTACCATTTTTGGGGTGATTTGCCTCAATGGAAGGTATAGGGAAATCGCAAAGCGCTTGAAAAAGCGCTTTGTATTGTGATTTCCCCAGCGCATTGTATTTATTCATTACCGGGTGAAAAAACAGAACCGCTCTGCAAAATCGCTTAGAAAAGCGCTTTATAAAAAAAAATTGCAACGCGCACGTAAGAGCCGGGAGGCACTTAAAAAAAAACGTGCACAAAATCGCAAAATGCTGGCGTCAGCAATTGCGATTTTTAGATGTCAACAAGGCCTAAGACCATGTAGCAGAATTTATAAGATTCTCCACTCTTCACAAGATATAGAACACCGATTTGATTTTCAATAGATATAAAGCCCCTTCCCAACTTTTGTGCTGCATGCAACGCACGGCACTGCATAAGATTAGTTTAAGTTGTGCAAAAAATGCATGCAACCATGCATTACAATAGATTCCGCACTAAATCGCAAGGCATGAATGGAAACTTCAGACAGTGCAGTCTATGCAATTCTCATGTCCTTGCAGATCGCATACACTGTGCATTACTGAAAACGGTAGGGACGAGGCCTAAAAAAACCTGCCCAGGATTACTTCTCTCCAGCAGGTAAAAGGCCTCTTACACATTACATCCAATTTGCGAATCGAAAATCGGAATCGCAAATCGGATTTGCAGTAAAAGAGGCCTAAAAAAGCGATTGTAGCCAGCTGTCCTGGTTTGCGGATGCAGGAGTTAAGGTGGCCATACATGATTTGATGTATAGCCAGATCTTCCATTGGACAGAACCTATAGAGGAATGTATTGTCTGGCCACACACTGCACAGCAATTTCCAATAGATTTTAGCATGAAATCTATTGGAAAACGTCCTGCTGCTGCCTGCCGGGCTGCTCTTTAAGTGAATCTCATGCCCTGCTGTCCTCTTGAACAGGAATAAGAAGTGCTTGCTTATTCCTGCACCTCTTTTTGGTCAGGTCTGTGTCACACAAATCTATCACAGATTGTCACAGGAACCAGCAAGCGCTGCACGCAGGACACATCCATCTCCAATCATACACTTACACATTCACACTGGTGCCCTATTTATGAAATGCCCTGTGTCCTTGTAAGCTGAGAACCTACTGCTCTGCTTCTCCACTGTACCCTGCTTATTGTTAAAGATGGTTATCCTTCCTTTTACCCACAGCAATAGTATAAAGAGAAGTGAGCCGCTGCTGCCAATACACAAGATTGATGACTTCCTGGAACAGTACACCAGTGCAATAGAGGTACTCCTTTGCTGAAGTACAACTACTGAGAAAATGTCCATATTTTGTAACGCAGTAGACCTTAGCAGCCTAGTATGATCAGACTGTGCTTGAATCCGCACTGCTAGAGGGCCCACTGGAAGACCGTGTTTATGCTTGCATTTGTTTTAATGTATATTATTTAGACGTTCTCACAATTTGCAGTGCACACACCTGTGTGTATAAACCATTGCTGGGTTTGGCAAACTGCCGTTTGGATGCTGCTTGCCTGAGAGTTGTCCCAGCTTCTCCCACCATCCCTGTCATCATCACCCAGTCTTTCTCCGTAACTCCACCTCCCAACTGAGATAGACATCCACAGCTGAGCTGCGTCTCATGAAATTAACTGTTAAAGAGTTTAAAGAGAACCTGAACTGAAAATAAAAAGTCAAAATAACCATACACTGGTCATACTTACCTCCTGTGTAGTCTACTACTGAGTCTCTTTCTCCTCTCCTGCATCCCATTTGTCCACTGTGATCAATGGAATTTTCCATCCTCCAGCTTCCTGGTCAGCACACTGTTAAACTGTAATATCACCCACTAGAGCCATAGGAAAGCATGGACATTACCTTGCACATTTAGTTGTAACTGACAGCTGCTGATGTATAACTGACAGCAACTGGTATATTTCAGTTCTGACAAAATATTGTCTACGGCCTGGTGCACACCAAAAAAACGCTAGCAGATCCACAAAATGCTAGCAGATTTTGAAACGCTTTTTCTTCTTTTTCTGTAGCGTTTCAGCTAGCATTTTGCGGTTTTGGGAAGCGTTTTTGGTGTAGTAGATTTCATGTACTGTTACAGTAAAGCTGTTACTGAACAGCTACGGTAACAAAAAACACCTTGCAAACCGCTCTGAAGTGCCGTTTTTCAGAACGGTTTGCGGTTTTCCCATACTTAACATTGAGGCAGAAACGCATCCGCAATCCAAACTCTGCAGCAGCCCGGGAGGATGCGTTTCTCCAAAACGCCTCCTGCTCTGGTGTGCACCACCCCATTAAAATACATTACCCAAGCGGATCCGCTCCCGCAAGCGGATCGCAAACCGCAGCAGAACCGCTCTGGTGTGCACTAGGCCTATCAGCCCCCTGCAGATGTCCTGTGCCCGTGCCAGGACAAACCGATCCTACGGTCCCTTGCAGCTAGTCAGTTTCGTTTCCGACCATTCGGTGGCCACAGTGCCTGCACAGCCTTTGTTCACACTTCCATCGCAGGACACGATCACGCTCCCGTCGCTGCCCACTGACTGGCTAGTCGCTGGAAACTAGTTAAGGTTACATACAACCAGGGGTGTACCACGATCCCAGTGGGGCCCCAAGCAAAACTCCACTGGTCGGGCCACCTGCTTAACTCCTCCCCCCCCCACCACAACATCACAGAGCATTAGCATCTCCCCCTCTTCCAACGCGGAAGGGGGGTGGGAAATAAGGGGTGCAGAGCAGTGCCAGGGTCATGCATTAGCTTCATCCATCAGAGCGCCATGTCCTCCTTACTCCTCTCTTCACTGTACACTGTACAGCAGCCACCTCCCCGTGGCTCCCATCTGTGCATGTCATGTGACTGTACAGCGGCTACAGCAAACACAGGAGTGAGGACATGTTAAGCCACTGGATGAAGGTAATGTAAGACGCTGCTGCTCTGCTTTCTTTGCCACAGGACTTTAGCCCCACCCCCAGTGATGGCGGAGTCGTGGGGGCTATTGTTACCCCCTGCATGCATCTCAGAAGTTGCATGAAAGCCTATGTTCTCTTTATCCATATGAGAGTGCACAAAATTAAGAAGAGTGCTGCAGTTCTCCAGACAACACATGTGAATAGCATTCACTCTCGAATCATAGAGCCAATCACCTGACCTCATCTAGCTCCTCCCTCTGTTGCAGAGAGAGTAAGGGTCCTTTTACACTCAATGCGTTGGTATGCGTTCGTGTGCGTTAGCATGCGTTTTTTTCCATAGCAGTGCATTGTGAAGAAGATTTCAGTTAAACCAGTATAGTGGGAACTGAGCCATAGGAAAACCTGGGCATTATAGTACTTTGAAAATCAGTCTTCTTTTAGTTATAACTGAGAGCAACTTATTAAGTGTAAGCCTAACTCTGTCACTTACAGTAGGTAGTGAAAATCACTTGCTGAACTGCAGTTGATCAGTCCAACTGCTAAAATCTTGTAGGGAAGCTGAATAACATCTTTGTATAGATCCTTTCCAGGGAGTGCTTTTGTGAAGCGTAATTATAATACAGAGAATCTTCCATGAGGAGATGGACTAGTCCAAAACCTGTTGGCTCCATCAAATTTGTGCTGCCTACCGTAAGTGACAGCAAAATAGTAGACAAGTAATTATTTATAGTGCATTTTACACTGTAAGAAATATATTTATATGTGTATACCGTATTTTAAATTTGACAATTTTTCATGATAGTGGTCCTTTAAGTCTGCAGGTGGTAGGCTGGAATCACCTGTGGCCAGTGTGCCATCTGCAGGGTTACTCACATACTCTATGGAGCAGAGTGCTGATACAGCACTGCCAGGGGGCTGCCATGGTTACACAACACTCCAGAGATCTTTGGCTGGAAAATATCTGTCCTATCAAACTCAGTTTTCAGCTGGAATGGCTGTTAATCAAGCAGTATGGATGATTGAACTGATCGCCAGCTATTAAAGCCAACCAAAGTATCACACGTTTTGGTACTCGAAGGGCCTGTGTCCACTACTGCGGACTCCACAACACTGCCACGCATGCGATTCAAGTGGGGAAACGCGGCCTATTCCGTCAATAGTCTTGCCCCCCCCAATTGAATGCCAGTGTGATTTGGATTGCATGCTGCAGTTTACCGCAGCACACATCTGAATCCCTATAGTCATGTATGGCACGGCTATAGCGGTTTGGGTGGGGCATGGCACGAATTCGGAAACGGCACCCCAGTTAAAAACAGACCCTAAAGGGAACCACAGACGTTCAGATTTACTCTGCTGTCTATAACATTTCCGGATTATTTTCTTTCAGACGTCCACTAAGCCAGGCCCCTTGGTCCGGACACCATCTCTAGAGCTGCTGGCTCCTGCAGATGCTGTAGCAAGCATAAAGAATCGATGGGAAACGGGAGATGTCACTGCAGCATCCAAGATGTCCCCGTGCAAGGTGTGGCATGTGTATATATGCATGTACATTTCATTTACAGTGTTTATCGGTAATAATGGAAATTATTCTTTTCATACTATCATGCCCATCTTTCAAGTCTCTTCTACCATTTATCTGCACTGTAAGTACAGTACAGGTAGCAGCTTAGGTGATATGGGGGGTCATTAATTGCTATCAGTGATCAGAAACTGTTCCGAAGGTGACACAATCCTGTAAAGGTGGCCATACACCGTACAATAAAATTATTCAATTTTACAGCTATTAGATAAAAACTAACAGTTTTGTTTTTTGGATATAAATCAATCGGGAGTGGTGGATTTTTGTTAATTTTTTTTTTTTATGAAAATTGAATCGTGTAGGGTAGATTGTCAATATATCTTAAAGAGACTCTGTAACAAATGTTTCAGCCTTAGTTCTTCTATCCTATAAGTTCCTATGCCTGTTCTAATGTGCTCTGGCTTACTGCAGCCTTTCCTAATTGCACTGTCTCTGTAATAAACCTTATCTCCTTTCCTCTGTCGTGTCTGTCGGGCTAAGGCTTGAATGTGTGGAATGTGCAGGGCTGCTTGTGATTGGATAGAAGCGATACACACCCTCTGCAGGCCACCTGCAGACTCTGTATGACTCACACACTCTGTTTATGTGAGCCTATCACAAGCTGGTTAGTTTGTTTGTAAACACTGCCTAAAACTGTTAATCACAAGCCAGGATTGCAGCAAAGAGTGGCAGAAACAGCACAGAGGGGCACAGGAGAAAATAAGGAATAGAATGGTATGCTTTTTAGTGTAAGAATATTAGAGTACATATTTTCTTTAATGTATAGAGCCAAGCACATTTTTTTTTTTCTTTCGAGTTTTGAATAATTTTTATTTTTTTATTTTTTTTATAATTGGGGGAAAATTTATTCTTCACTGCCACTTGAATGTCTGGTACACACCATGCAATTTCCCATCAGATAGATGGGGCAAATCGATTATTTCCGCCAGGTCCGATTGTTTTTTTTTCTGATTGATTTCCTGATCACATGTATAGAAGATCGATCTTTCCGACAGGGAATTGCATGGTGTGTACCAGGCATAAGCGAGTACCATAATTACATTGCGTTAGGATGTGATTATATTGTTCTTGTGATAGAGAGCTACAGGCGCAGTATGAAAGGATCTTTAGAACTCGTTCTCACTTAAAAGCGCAAAACGGTAGTGCTTAGCGCTATCGTTTTGTGTGGGTGATTTTACCGCGCTTAGCGCAGTAAAATCACTGTACACTCTTGCGATCAGCGGTTTTCTTTTTCTAAGCACTGTATCGCGATCGCTCCAGAATCACAGGAAAATGCTGCAGGCAACACGTTTTGCAATTGCTGCTAATTGTGAAACGCTCGCGAATGGCAGCAGTTGCGGCAGTGAGATCACTGCCACATAGTTATAATTGCGCTTCGGCAATTAGTGGGAATTGCCCGCTAATCGCACTAGTGTGACTGGGCCCTTAAAGGGAGTGCGTAATGAAAGTGATATGGAGTCTGCGATCTCTATTACACTTATTTTAAAGGAGATTTCTTTCCTGCAATAATCCTGAGGAATATTAGGCCCACCAGAACTTCTGTAAATCATGCCGAATACACTGGCTTTGATGGCTAACAATACAGTAATGGGCTCTGCATGAAGCACATCTCACATCAGTGTTTATTTGATAAACCAACCAAACATTGACCTACATCCTTTTTGTATAGATTTTTGCTACATTTGACGATTATATTGAACCTATCCTCTTAACTTCCTCTAATTGAATATGAATACACAGGATCAGAGGAAAGATGCATGGGATCCAGGTGTAAATGGTCACTATATAGCACAATAGAGTATAGACACACATCACTTGCTGTGCCAATACTCACTGCTGCTGTGATTTCTATATTCATTAACAGGACACAGATGGTATCAACATTGGGGTGTCAGACATGATCAACCAGTGGGGCAAAGGCAAATCAGAAACAGACAGCCAAGCATCTCCTCCTCAAGTGACGGTAAGCCAGAGGGACCAGACCATCTGCACTTGTATGCATGGGAAAAGCAGCACCATAATAACTTCCATTATGTCTTCATAGGAAGTGAAGCCTGGAGATGTTCTGAGCAAGAAGACCTTGTGGGAAAAAGGCAACAAGTCTGGAGACACAAGCAAGGTAACATTTAACTAATGTGTGCAAATCCTATTCTTTTTCTTTCTGTTACAGCCAAACTCTAGGGAACAGTGTGAAAACCTCAGACCCTTATTACTCTTGCCTGTGTTGCACTGCGGAGAATGGCACTTCCTGTTCCATGGGCACCCACCCACTGTTTCAAAAGTGATCCTAGGAGCCACAGGACAGAAAATGGGTGCAGCAGGGAGTAATGGAGAGGGATATTCTCCCTCTAGAAAAAAAAAGTGTGGTTTTGTTTTTGGCCTAGTCAGATATTTCTCTAGGAGAGGAAGTTACAAAATGATCATCAATGGGAACACATATACTTTTTTTTTACTTTTAATGCTAATTGCTCAAGCCTTGTAAGGCTTCTCGCAGCACTACTGGGCCCAGGACCCTGCTGGCTGTATGGTCCTCCCTGGTCTCTGCCCCCCTCCCAATAGAATTATGTTCTAACTGCCACAACATCTCTATGGAATGCAACATGTCACTTGCAGTAAAGACTTCTAGCTGCTAAAAGTCTCCACTAATTATCACTCACATGACATGGACCTTATGTAGCTGCATTCTGGGTCATCTCCTTGTATGAGATGTGTCTCCAGTAAAGAAATCTCCAGAGAAGTACCCAAATGACTTGCTGTAGGTCTTGCCAACAACTGGAGTGCTGTGTGAACACTTATATCACAAAAATTTCAGGTTAGACTCATTGCTGTGCTTAAAGTGGCACTTAATTACAGTAAATGGTGGTAAGGCTTCATTCTAGTATGTCTATCTACTGCCTATGCAACTGGATCCCAACTGCAGGTTTAGCCTCCTGTCAAGGCTGCTGGTGAGCATCGCTGCACGCTATGGCCTCGATTCATAAAGCATTCCCGCATTCGGAAATGCAGAAAACCGCTCACTTTACCGACCACACAGCAAAATATGTATTCATAAAGGCTTTTTCCGCATGAAAAGCCGACATTCGCGAGCAGAGTGATCAATCACCGCCTTGCGCGGTGATTATCATAGCAAAAGTAACAAATGTCAATTCATAAAGATTAGAGGTAGCGGTATGCGGACGGGTATTACCGCTACCTCTGATGTGGCGAGAAGCATGCGGAATACAGTGCAGTGAATGGGACAGACCTCCCAAGCAGCTGCAGAGAGAACACCGCACGGAGGGACTCCGTCTGCTTCTCCTGTTTCCGCATGTCTCCCGACAGCCTAACGCCTGCCTACAGCGGAATATCTCCGCACGCCTGTCACAAGTAGCAAAATTTTTATGAATTACCACCCTGAAGGCGGAAATACCGACAGCGGTGTTTCCCCGCTCGACGTTACCTTCCCGACAGCACTTTTATGAATCGAGGCCTATGTCACAGCATGCCACAGACTGAGAGGAGCATAACGGAACTGTAAACCTAAAAATGTCCACAGACTGCTTAGCCATTGTCCCCCTACCCCACCCCCTCCCATGTCCCCCTTTTTCCCCTTGCTTTGGCAATACCTGTATGAATCTTGGTCATGCCAATAAAGCTATCTTTGATTTGATTTGCATCTGCACTGGTGTACAGGCTGTGTGTATGTTGCTGGGGAAGGCGTGGTCAGGGTAGGGCGTGGTTTAGCACGTCACTTGTTTTCAGGGATCGTCCGCAGTTTCCCTTGTTTTTGCTATTAGGAAGGTGTGCCTGAGTGTTATGACTGACTGGAATGCAGCCTCCCCACCATTTTGTTTGTTTAAATATTACACTACATCTTAGCACACTGTAGAAATTAAAGGGCAATTGAAGCAAGAGGGACATAAAGGCTGACATATTTATTTCCTTTTTAACAATGCACATTGCCTGACTGTCTTGCTGATCGTCTGCCTCTAATACTTTTAGCCATAGACCCTGAACAAGCATGCAGCAGATCAGGTGTTTCTGACATTGTCAGATCTGACAAGATTAGCTGCATGCTTGTTTCTGGTGTGATTCAGACACTTCAGCAGCCAAATAGATCAACAGGGCAGCCAGGCAACTGGTATTGTTTAAAAGGAAATAAATATGGCAGCCTCCATATTCTTCTCACTTCAGTTCCCCCTTTAAAAGTTATGTTATTGTTTTACAGTCCCTTTAGATTCCTCTAAATTTTAGAATATAAACAGGCATTTTTCAGCCAAAGATTTTATTTATCACGAGTACGATATGTTATATGCATATCAAGGGTAACCTTAAAGTGAAACTTAAGTGAAAATAAATTGATGAGATAAATAACTGTATACATCCGCCTACTCCTAAAATAACTTAGATATCACACAGTTTTATGTACTGTTTAAAAACTTTGAAAAAAAAAATTCTCAGCTCAATGAAACAGTCAGTCCTGTGTCTAAGTGCTAAATATATATTAACTATTGACCTTTTTATCTATCCCCTACTCTCAGAAGCCCAGTTCTTTGACAGGAAAGTATTTTATGGCTGTTATAACTTATCATTTAGGGATAGTATAGTACAACTGGGTCCTGACTGGAGAAAAACGGTCAGTTACATAGCTGAATATCAACTCTTTCAGGCAGAGAAAGAAGAAAAGCAACACAGCACATTTATTTGTGTACTTGCTACTGTACATACAAATGTCTATCTCATCATGTCACATGTCACTTAAGCTTCCTTTTTAATGTACTCTCACAGTCTTACAATAAACTGCAAATGAGGACTCGGGGATTATAACAAATAATCACATAAAGCTAAGTGGTGGAAAGTATCACACTCATTCCTGAAGTAACCTATGATCTTTCCTCTCCCACAGAATGCAACTCCTAATAAAAAGTACAAGTTTGTTCCAACTGGACATGGAAAATATGAGAAGGTCTTGGTGGACGAGCCTTGATGAGGTAATGAGATGTCCAGTGGTATTCTACTCCCTCTGTACTTCTTCCATAGATTGGTTCAGTTTATATCAATCACTTTCCCGTTTCCTCACATGTTCCTTCTTACTATTATATTTCCTTTCAGTCCGTGCCAGAAATGGCATCTTCAGCACTCCAAATGCTGCTTGACTGCATCTAACCTATGTGTCTGCTGAGCTCTGTGGGATATGTAGTTCAAGTCATTTCCATGTGGAAAATCTGTGGGGTTCCAGCCATCTTAGGAAACAGCCATTTTGTTTACCTTCACAATGTACATCTAAGCATTGGATCTGTATTGAGGCTGGTCATACAATGAAAGCTCTTGAGATTTGGAAAACAAGAATGAGAGCCTTGGGCAATCGTTTCCTTACCCACCTTGTATTTCTGCAGCTCAATACATGTTCTTTAACCTTTCATTACTGCTTATCAGGCAATATGGCACATGGCTATCTTATCAATGCTGCATTGGGAGATCTCCTATCCAGTAGGGCAGAATTGTTTAATCTGTGCAATTTCTGAGACGATGGCCTCCCACAACCCTCATCATAGCAGGAATTGATGCAGAGTCGCATGACACACATATACAGCAGCCTTCAGCATCCAGCACTCATTATTACAAGTCCTTGAATCCTCTAATGTTAGCGTTAAATAGGCTGTGATGTTACATTACTTTACAGCAGAGTATAGCCTGAACATCACTGAGCACCAGCGTGTAGGAGGCCACTGACTGTTGTTGGTTGCCTGGGTGACTGCATCATTAGCACCTAACTGGTTCATGAGCCATGGATCCTTATTCACTTTTTTATCCTAAGTTTTCTCCTAGGCAGTATTTTAACTCCTTATCAATACAATGCCTTTTAAGGTGCATACACACGCAAACAACGGGTCCGCCAGACCCTCCCGGCTGGGCGGACATTATTCCGACAGTACTAAGTGTATACACGCTGTTGGCAGACTGATAAGGCTGATTCTGAACGATCTGCTGCGGATCGTTCAGAAACAGCCTGATCGGTCTGCCGAAAGCACGTACACAAGTGCTACTGTCGGCTGAACGTCCGCCCAGCGGGAGGGTCTGGCAGACCCGTTGTTTGCGGAAGTATGGCGTGTGTATGCGCCCTAAAACGGACCCTGAACACAAAATAGAAATCCGAACTTACCTGGGGCTTCCTCCAGCCCCCCGTAGCCAGCGAGGTCCCTTAGCATTCTCTGGGTTCCCTCCACGGTCCTGCTGGCAGGTCCATTAGGTGTGCTACTTCGGCAGAAGTCAAGCGCAGCTGCGGAAGCCCAGCCTGTCCATGTGCCTGGCTCGATCACGCACCCGTTGCCATAAGCGTTCAGTCATTCAAGAACCGTGCTTGCACAGAACCCTCATGTTGACAGGCGTATGATTGCGCTGGGCATGCATGACTTCGGCCAAAGTTGCGTGCTACTGGAGCAATCAGCGGGAGCACGGAGGGGACCCACAGGATGCCGAGTAACCTCGTGGACTACGGGGGTCTGGAGGAAGCCCCAGGTTATTTCAGATTTCCATTTTGCTTGCCTGTTCAGAGTTCTTTTAAGCCACCAGCAAGCAATAAAACACTTAGAATAATTATGACTGCACTTTTTCACCTACTTTTTGGTGCTTTATTTTTTTTTTTTTTAGTCGCAGAGTACTGAAAAGTAAACAGATGAAAAATGATCTCCTAGGTAAAAACTTAGGAGCAAAGGTGAAATGAATAAGGGCTATAGGCCTATATGCAATTAAGTTTTTCTTTCTCCTGAATCTTGTCCTAAGAGATAATTTTTCAGCTTCTTTTTCAGCACTAATTGAAACTGTAATGAAATGCTGTAGTACTATCAAAATTATTTTGAGTATTTACTCATTTGCTGGGGGTTTGAAAGGTGTTATATTGACAAGGTTTGAAAATCTCACCTAGGAGAAAACTCAGGAGAAAAAGTGAATTGCACATCGGCCATGGTGTCCTCACATTTTGTGCCCTAATAGGAGACTCTTCATTTAGCCCACAAGGTACCGAAATTGTGTCCAGCAGGTCGTTCTCTCTCATTCCAACTAGAACAATAATACAAATTCCTCTTTTCCTGATGTTCAGCACCCTCTCTTCTCCCAATCTATGGAATCATCCACTCCCATTCTCCATGTACTGGAGTGCTGTGTGTTGTGTATATATTTTTAGCAGAACCAGCTGTGCACAGAAAGTGTTTTGTGAGAATTGATGCTGTGAAGTTAAAGAATCTAACTCAAGATATTTACAAATGTTTATATTAACAACAACAAAAAAAAAAAAATAAGATTGGTTTAGCTATACAGCTATTAGCTATATTAACTATACAGCCTCTTGTTGTTGTGGTCGTCCTCCATGTCAGTTGCACAATATTTTCTTTTGTGTCTGTTTTGTGCACATTTGCTTAACTGCAGGGGATGCAGAAGTTTCAAACGCACCAGGGCCCTTGGGCCAGAGGTGCCCTCCTTCATTCATCTTATTAGCTTTTTATTGGTGTTATGCTGATTAGGAACACCTCTATATGTGCATTGCATAGTGGTATTCCTTAACAAGCCTCTCACTCTCATTACACCTCTCTGCCACGGCAGCTGTCCTTGGTATGTTTTGGGGCTCCGTATAAATAGTGCTTGGGGCCCCATCTAAGAGTAGCACCAAGGCCAGAAGCTCCTTAGTTACGCCACTGCTTATCTGTATTCCCCAATGGCAGCATGTATTGTTGACAATGACAGTTCAGCAGTAGCATTCCCCCTACTTGTAACTTAAAGGTCAGTTTTTGAAAGCGCACTGCAGGCACGATTTTGTGTCCGTATTCTGTACAGAACCATATGCTGTAGTGAGCAGGTCGTGAAAGCGGACAGAGACGTGTACTCCTGTATGATTTCCCTGCAGTTTTTTCTTCACTTCTTAATGTACGTGGTGTGTACAAAACCAGGTGGCAGTATCCGACTACACAACAACCATATCTAGCATATTTAAAGTGTTGGTGTATTTACTGTAGTGTGTTCAAGAGATCTTCAGGGCTCGTTTCCACTATCGCGAATCTGCATGCATCCAACGCATGCAGATTCGCACATGTAATGCAAGTGGATGGGCCTGTTTCCACTGTAGCGTTGTTGAGGTGCGTTTTTTTTTCAGCGGTAAAAAAACGCACAAAAGAGCCAACGAATTTGCCTGCTAGTGGAATGCATGCGAATCGCCGCTAATGTATTTAATAGTAAAAACGCATGCGTTTGTTACATGCGTTTTTACCCGCGATTTCGCACCTTTTTCAATTTTATTTTGCCCTGGCAGTGTCATGGTTAATTTCGCACGCGAAATCGCGGGTAAAAACGCATGCGGAAACGCATCCGCATGCGTTTTTACAAGCGTCGGAATACCGGCGAAATCGCGTCGCAACAGTGGAAACAAGCCCTTAAACAAAGCCCTGATTAGTAATGTTATATACTTCCATTATTTATTTTCCTCCTTTTTATAATACTGCCATGTCAACTGCAGTATGTGCAGCAAGCTGTTATACAGGACTTACACATAGCTCCCAACTGTCCCTCTTTTGAAGGGGACAGTCCCTCTTTGGGAAATCCCTTTGTCCCTCTTTCTTCCTCTTGTGACCCTCTTTGAAGACTGATGTACAGGTCTGTGTAAATATAGGTATTTTTCTCCTGAAAAGTGTGTTTAGCTGACTCTAAACTTTAGACCCATCAATTAAATTGATATATTTCTTATTTTCAAATGTTAAAGTGAAGGAAAACTACTGATGATGGAAAGGACCAGTGTGGTCTGAATGATAAAACTACATCTTTTGATTCTGTATTCTTTGTGATATGCAGTGGGGGAGGGGGGGGGGATTTGCGGTGGGGCGTGGTTAGAGGTGTGGCCGGGGCGTATCTTAAAGTGTTCCACTTTCTTATCTATAAAAGTTGGGAGGTATGCTTACAGTCAGTTTGATGCTGCACTCTGCTTCAATAAGGTGCTTTCTACAGCTGTAAAATTATTCTTTACAATATTTTTCATCCCTCTACCGATGTGTTGATGATATCTGCAAACACTGGCTTCAGTTCACAAAGGGCTGTTCGATAAAAAAAAATCAGGTCGGTAAAATACCGCATTCAGTATTTTAGACTTTTTTGGGGGGCAATTCATAAAGATTTTCACAAGTGCGGTAGAAGTTCGGTAATTTACCAAAATTATGGCTTCAATTCACAAAAAACTGTTCGGTAACAGTAGAATAGCAGCATGGAGTCTGTTTTGTTGCATGCTGCTCTCCGTGCACTGACAGCATTACAAAAGTACAAGGCATCCCCGACATCCCTTTAGATCAGGGGTGTCCACACTTTTTCGGCTTGTGAGCTACTTTAAAAAATAGCAAGTCAAAATGATCTACCTATGTGCAGTTTTAGGAGCACAATTGTATATACAGAATGGAGAATGTAGTGAGGTCAGGATCTACCATGAAGTCCTTGTGATCTACCGGTAGATCGCGATCTACCTAATGGGCACCCCTGCTTTAGATGCTCATGTTTGTTCTACTCCCTCTGAATCTGCCGATTAGTCTGTTAGTCTTTTTATCAACCTTTTATTTAATTACCACAGTTAAAGCGGAATATAACCCTGCATTTCAACTTTGCTCTAAAACATTATTTACAGCATATTATATGCAAAAAGCATTTTTTTTACTAGACCAGCATTGGAAGGGTTAAACACAGAGGTTTTAAGTTCCGAGCAGACGTTCAGATAGTTACATTCTATTTAGTTATATGTATATATTTAGAAATGTTACACACTCTTTGGCTGCCCTCCAACTCCTTCTCCGTGAGAGAGATGAGTCACAATAAACACTTAGATACATTTGTGTAAACAAAAAGTATCTAACTCAAGTTCGGATGCGTCTGCAAAAATCTCCAGGGACTTTAAAGCCCTGTGTAACCCTTCCATTGCTGGTCTAGTAAAAAAAAAAAAATGCTGGTTGCATATAATATACTGTAAATAATGTTTTAGAGCAAAGTTGAAATGCAGGGTTATATTCCGCTTTATTTAAGATGAACTTCCAAGAAACATTAAACATGCCATGCTTAGGTGATTTCCCCACTAGCTCCTCCGCATCCTCAAACAGGAACCTAAAGGGTTAAACACCTGAAGGGCTGCAGGGGAAATCTCTTTTCTGCCACCTCTCTTCTCTGATGCCTGGGGGGTAAAGAAGCTTGATCCTCCCTAGACGGTATCGGGAGCGTATTACGGGGACTTGCAGGAGATAGAGGCTGTTCCTATTGGGTCTCTGCTCCTATCAGTCATTGGCTACCCCTCTCTGCTTCTGTGGGCAAAATTTATCAACTCATTACCAACAGTTTTTTTTTTTTCTTCAACTGTTTTAACCAGCAGGAGGAACTGTTCTTACAACAGATGTATTGGCTACCTCAGCAACAGCGATTCCCCTCCCACACTGCACTTACTAACTCCTCCTATTCATGACAGTTTAAGAAGGAATCTAGGCTATTTAGTGATTTCTTAAGATGTCTGAGACAGTTCTGCACGTATTTCTAAAAAGCTACCAATATTTTGTCTCAGACACTCTTGATAAATGACCCCCTGTGAGTCATGGGATACCACACTGTTTCTGACACATCAGAGCTGCTAGTAATCACCGCACGTTTCTGGGCTTTACCGCATGTTCTAATCTTCATGAATTGACATTTACGGACATGTGTTGAGGTATTTACCACACAAGCTGGTCATTTACCTCACTGGTCCGTGATTTCTGCTTGCCATGCGGTAACAGCCTTTATGAATTGACATTTCATATAATGTTCTGTAACTTCTGCATTACCGGTAATGCTTTGTGAATTGAAGCCACTGAGTAGAGGCTGATAGTGGCTTATTTATGAAATGTAAACCATGACAGCAGCAAGGTTGTATTTTGATTTGGAAAACAAAACTAAAATCAGTGATGCAAGAAGGTACCTGTACATAGTTTCCTGCAGTCCATGTGCTGTATGACACGATTTAGTGCTTTTTGTTCAGATACTCTTTAATTTTCTCAAAGTTAGGAAGTGTAGGGTAAAGTTTCGTTTTCCTTCTAGGGTTTATTTTCCTATGGTGCTAGTGAGGCAAAAGGATGGGGTGCAGAGAAGGGTCTGTGCTGCAGCTGTATGTAAATAATGGGTCTATGCTGTCTTTTTCTATCCAGTGATATCAATAATGCAAAATATCTGCATTATTGATTAGGTTCTGCTTTGAAGGTTTATGTGAATGAATTATTCTTTAAAATATACTTCTCTATGTCTGCATAATCTTACCTATAAATGTGTGCGTATTAACCCTTTAACGCTTGGACACAGCACATACTATCATATATTCTTATGTAGTGTAGGGAGAGCACACAAGAGAATACTACAGTTTCAGAACATTCTGTATTCTGGGATTAGTAAATGGAGAATCATTTACTTTATTCAACTTGTTGTGACATTTTCACCATCCACTGCATTCTCCTGTGCCTTGTTTTCCTGCTCGGCGTCCTCTGCTCGAAGGCTCCATCCTGAAGCCGTCCTGTTGAACGTGCTGGTGGGTGCTTTGTCTGCGATGCGGCGGTGGAAGAAGGCGGTGACTTTCCGCAGGGGCTTGGATGCTGCCTCTTTTAGCTTTCTTGCATCAAATCTAGGTCGATGCAGGAGGAGAGGTAAACGAGAACGCAGGAAAGGAAGTGAAGGGGGTGCTTGTGTTGATCCTGATGTTGGTCCAGATTTCTCTGGACCCTTAGATGTTGTCATGTGATATAACAATGCATCCCACATCTTGTTGGCTCGAAGCCCTTTGCTTGGTTGAGTCCCCCCAGCACCAGTTCCTGTGCCCTCTGCTGTTTTCTCATTTTTTTCTTCAGCCTTTTGTGGCTCTGGAAATGTTTGCTCTTCAGGCTCAACTACAAGGTGCTTCATCAGTCTTGCCCACCCTCCTCCAGGCTTCTTCCTGGGTGGTTTTGGCCGTTCTGGAGTCTTTAATATGTTTTCCTCTGAGATGGTAACTTTCAGACTGGCGGATTTATCAGTTTGTGAAGGTGTCTTCTTGGGTGTTTCAACAGTTTTTGGTGGACTAGTATCTACAGGAGGAAGCGTTTTGCTTTTAACCTCTGAAATCATTGGAAGGCCACCATCTGTAGTGTGGGCGGCTATGGGGATCTGATTCATATCTGTTTTCCCTGAATCAAAAGCTGATCTACTGCATGGAAGTTCTGCAACCCTTGAACATTCTAATACCCCTGAACTATTTGTCACTTCTGCAGATGGAGCTTGCTGTGGTGTTTGCTTGTTCTCTAAATTCACAGAAATACAACTAATAGATGTGTAAGTTGACTTTTCTTGATCAGGTAAAGGGCTCTTGAGTGAGGAATGACCACTCTCTGCACTTGAGACCATTGTGTTGTTCTGACTTTCATTTATTACCTCATCTTTATTTGGAGGTATAAGTCTAGGGCACTCTGGTTCTGAATCGGGCACAAGAATAACAGGGAGGTCAGAAATTTGAATGAGGGGTACTGCTGGCTGTTTAGTCGGTGTTGGACTGAAGGCAACATGTCTTGGTGTGCAAGGTCGTGGACTGACATTGGCATACGCTCTTTGTGATGTAGGGTCAGAGGCGCTACCTCCTGGAGGAAACAGGAAAGGATTGTCTTGAGTACTAGATCCAGATGGGCGAGGTGAAG
Source organism: Hyperolius riggenbachi (assembly GCF_040937935.1). Taxonomy (NCBI): domain Eukaryota; kingdom Metazoa; phylum Chordata; class Amphibia; order Anura; family Hyperoliidae; genus Hyperolius; species Hyperolius riggenbachi. The sequence continues at coordinate 112,871,644 of NC_090656.1, read as the reverse complement.
GTGTGTCAGGAATTGGACTTGGACTTAGATACTGGTTTATAATTTGTTGCTCACACACAGTGAAGGTAAAGGTGTGCTGTTTAGGATAAGGGGAGGGCACTCGGTGGGTAATTCCCTTGATCTGAAAGCGAGGAGGTAGATTAATTTGAGGAGGCAGGTGTTTCTGTTGACCAGCGGGTTCAGGACTTTCCAAATCGCCTTCATTGACTGGGGAGAGTGTAGAACGGAAGGCCTTCGGGGTCTGTGTTGGAGGTGGTTGTGCTCCAGCTCTCTTTGCAGCTTTCCGCAGGAGGCGCTGGAGGCGAGCATTGTCTTTGCCGGGCTTCGGAGCTAATGGAGGTGGTGCAGGAGAAGGAGGTCCTGGGTCCTCCAGGGGTGTCACGGTCAGCAGCATCGTGACTCCTGAAAGAAAAAAGGCAGACAGCGTTGTCATCAAAATACTGTATATTGTAGTTATTGTACATTATAGGCCTAAACAAAGGTTCCCCCAAACTGTAGCACACAAGTGATCAGTTTGTATCAGCCCACCACAAGCAACAGCCAACTCTATACAGAGAGGTGGAACACACAGCAGGAAGTTATTGAGTTTGAAAAGAGAGTGTACTGCTTTCAGTGTATGCTAGCAAGCTAACAAGACTGCACTCAACCGGATGGGAACCATGCTGCAATTAAGTGGAGGGTCAAGATGGAGATCAGGGAAAATAACCTTATAGCAGTTTACAAATAATAAAATATTATGACATCTTGGCCCATTTGCAATTAGTTTTTTTCCAAGTTGATATTTTCACACCTTGTCATTAAAATGCCCTTTAAACACTTAGCAAGCAAGAAAACACACAATATCAGTTTGACAGTACTTTTTCTACCACTTTAGGTTTTTTTTTTAATTATGAAATGCTAAAAAGTTATGTAAAAAGATGAAAAATTATCACCTAGGAGAAAACACAGGAGAAAAAAGTGAATTTCATATGGGCTCCTGTGTTTTTAATTTAAACGACTGTAAGGGTCAGTTCACATATGTACAGTATATCATGCTGACATATGTATCAGCACAAAGCAATATATCTTTAGCACTCCATGCCGATCATCAAATGACTGGAAGCTCATCTACTATCTGGAAATATGTGCCAGGCTACAGTGCACCAGACCTCAAGGATCTGCTGTGAAAAGGTCCATACAAAAGGAAAGATCCATGCCACCTGACAACTTCCTGTCTAATGACCACAGTGTGGGGGCTGCTGTGACAAATCCCTCAGATTTACACTGTAAGCAAGTGTGCAAGGGACTCCAGGGAGCCCCTGACCAGTCAAGCAGGGATGTTTATCTGCACCCCACCAGGCCAGGGGATCGCTAAAGAGTTCCTGCGGTACTTTGCAAGGAGAGAGCGACGAAATAGCCTGCACATGGCCACAACAACATGTTAAACAGATTTGAGGGCACTCCCACACTCATGAGTTGGTTTTTTTTTTTCCTGTATGTTACCAGCTCCTATAGCAGGTTGTGGAATTCTTATGGCTTTGGGGGAAGTGGGGGTTCATGATTTTTTTTTTTTTTTCCCTTTTCCCTGCTTTGCACAAAGCAGAAGATATTGAGCAGCATGGAGACTTCACTGGCAGGGAGAAGTCCAGCAAGTACCGTATGTTCAGCTGGCCAATGAATTAGGCATGCAGTAGGCTGCTGCACCCAGCAGTAATGAATGTAAAGGGTAGCACAGCTCACTGCAGTCTTTCCGAATCCACACCAGTGTGTTTACGGGCTGTCACCATATAAAAAGTGAACTGTAATCCACTCCCACCTCTGAGGCTCTGCAGATGGCCATGGAATGCTGGATGTACTAGATAGTCTTTTGCATTCTGTGGAAGTATAAATATTAATCTATCTTGATTGTACAATCTCACCAGTTTCACTTAGTAAGAGAGAATGTTTCAAACTACTCTCGGACTGTTGAAATACTACATAGATGAGGTAAGACTTTACAATCAAAACTGGTTTGAGGTTAAAATCAACGTTGTATGGTATATGACCAGCTATATGTTTAGGGTTCCTCAAGCATGAACAAGGTCATATGAAAAGGCACAGATGTTCTGGCACCCTAGACTTTGCCCTCCATGAACCTACAAATTCCCACCAAACTGCACCGCAAGTATGCTGGTTGGCCTTCTCCCCTACTTCCTTTGCCCATCATAGGTAGCTACAGATGCCCCTTAGGATAAGGTAGCCAAAGGTACCCTCAGTATTAAGTAGCTAGTGGTGCCTCCGACTGAAGGGAGATCTCTTCAGTGGAATGCCAAGAGCTGGGTGAAAAACCTCTCATTTACTCTCTGCTCTGCATTCTACATGGGGAAGGAGGGAGGGAGGCACTGTGGGAGGGGAGTGAGCTGCCTTTCCATCATCAGGCACCTGTAGGCCTGTGCCTACAGTGCCTTGTGAAAAATCCAGCCCTGAATAGCAATGCTGAGGAGATTCTCGTGATCAGTTTGATCAGTTGATAGACCTGTAAGACTCTGATGTATTGGTCATGATCATGTGTTTTAACCAGGAAGTCATGACAGCAAATTAGAACCTTAGAAATCTATCAGCTGATCAAACTTTTTCACATGTTTCCCTATGAGTTCTCCTAAGCATTGCCATCAGTAGTCTTAGCACAGATAATTTCTCAGAAAATATTGCATCATGACTCCTGTTTTTGTGGACACCTAAGTTAAACTCCATGTACTTTTATGTAGACCGTGTTCAATCAGCAATAGCGATGAAGCCATAATCGCTGGATTCACAAAATGTGTTGAGTACAAACTGAAGAACATGCAAAGTAAAAAAGATGTAAGCCCCTCCTTCTTAAGTACTAACAAGAATGTGAAACCCATTCACTATAAGGGCATTTATCTATAAATGATATCCCTAACACATAGGGTAATACAAATTCAAAGTGATATTCAATGGAAAAAATGCTGGTATCTTCATTAACGGGTATTGTGAACAATGTATATTGTAAACAGTTTTTATGTTCATTGTATGTGATTGAAATAGAATAAATACAATGATTTGATGTTACAGATAACCTATACAGTGATTATTTATTTTTTTTTAAAGAGAACCTGAGGTGGCATTTCATTAAGTTAGTGGGGCACAGAGGCTGGTTGGGCACACTTACACCAGCCTCTGTTGCCCCATCATGTGCCTCAAAGACCCCCCTGCTCGCCGCTATAGACCCCGCAGTGCTGGCGACACGCAGCGCGTCGCCAGCACAATGTTTACCCTAGCGCTGTCTGTCAGCGCCACTCCCCCGCCTCCTCCGCATCGCCGCTACCCGCCCTCGTCCCTTCCCTCCAATCAGCGGGAGGGAATGGACGCGGGCGGGTAGCGGCGATGCGGGGGAGCGGCGCTGACAGGCAGCGCTAGGGTAAACATTGTGCTGGCCACACGCTACGTGTCGCCAGCACTGCGGGGTCTATAGCGGCGAGCAGGGGGGGTCTTTGAGGCACACGATGGGGCAACAGAGGCTGGTGTTAGTGTGCCCAACCAGCCTCTGTGCCCCACTAACGTAATGAAATGCCACCTTGGGTTCTCTTTAAAGAAATGGAAATTGAAGATGTTATAGAAGTCAAATTGCAAATATGTAGCTGAGCAATTGACTGGAGATAACACATTGCAAATGTTTAAGATTTGATGCATTACCGTATTTTTCGGACTATAAGAAGCTCCTGACCATAAGACACACCAAAGTTTTTAAAGGACAAAAACCGGTGAAAAAAATATATACTAAACCTGGTGCATCCATGGTGACAGGGCATCTTGTGGATTATGCCTCCTTTGTACCTCATGCCCCCTTGTACCCCTTGTCTGCCTGTGTCCTCCTCTGTCCTCGTGTCCCCCATGTTTCTGCCACTGTCCTCTATGCCCCTTTGTGTCCCCCTGTGGGTTGGAGGTTCGTATTGGCAGGCGTTTACAAGTCAAGAACTCCCTGTATTTGGACTATAAGACGCAGTGACTTTTTTTCCCCCACTTTTGGGGGAGAAAAAAATGAGTGTTATAGTCCAAAAAATACAGTATTTGTTGCAAATAGTGTGCAGTTTAGAACTGGACTAATGAAAGCATTTGCTATTGATTCTGATTAGCATAGACCCATTCCAAGCTATATACAAATTGCAATAGAATATAACAAGTCATAAAAATGATCCTCTCATTGATGATCTCTACAACTGTAGAGCTGTTTAAAAGACAACTGAAGTGAGGTATAAGGGGCTGCCATATTTATTTCCTTTTAAACAATACCAGTTGCCTGGCAGTCCTGTTGATCTTTCATGCATCAGTAATGTCTGAATCACACACCTGAAACAAGCATGCAGCAAATCCAGTCAAAATTAAAGGGTACCCAAGGTGACATGATGAGATAGGCATGTGTAAGTACAGTGGCAAGCAAAGAAATAACTATGCTGTGCTCCTTTTTATTCCTTTTTCTGCCTGAAGGAGATACACATAAGTTGAGCAAGTGATGGTTTCTCTCCAGTAGGGACCTAGTTGGACTATAGTGTAACACTCACTGATAAGGATTATGACAGGAATAGATTAAAAAAAAAGGTCAATAGGTAATTTCAATCTGCTACATATGCCTTTAACAACAAAAATAATTCTTAGCAAAATATGTATTCATCATGACCTTCTAGTCCAATTCAACAAATTCAAAAACAAGGTCAATAGTTCATATATTGTAAGATGTGATGGATGTCGCCTGTCGGGAACGGTATCCGATCCTTGGGTGTCATTGCTGGGCTGGCCAGCACAGATGCAAGTCACAAATTTAGCTGACGATGCATTCTGTTGCTATGCGGAATTGCAACGGAGAGGCATGTGCATGATGTTACATGGTGGGCGAGAAGCGTTGTGCACAGTAGAATGGGTCGGGGGTAGCTAGCCTCAGTACACATGCTTGATTATCGGTTGAGGCGGCCATTATCGGCTACCTCAGCCATCTTTAGTCAAGTGTGTATACAAGGCTTTAACTTCAGGGACACTGAAAGACTGTGGCACATACTGTATGCAATTAACTTTTTCTCCTGCGTTTTCTCCTGGGAGATCATTTTTCATTTTCTATTTAAAATATACCTAAAAGTAGGTGGAAAAGTGTTATAAACATTATTTTGAGTGGTTTTTTTTGTTTGCTGGTGTCTAAAAAGGCATTTTATTCACTGGTTTGAAAATGTCACTTATGAGAAAACTTAGGAGACAAAGTTAATTGCATATGGGCCTTTATGGCCTCAATGCAATTCACTTTTTCTCCTGAGTTTTCTCATAGGAGAGAATTTTCTTATTCTCTTTAAAATAACTTATAAACAATTTTACAATTGAAAAGGTAACTACAAGTTGGTGAAAAGGTACTGTCAAAATTATTTTTAAAGAGGATATGTAGATTAAAAAATCCCTCTGGGGGATACTTGCCTCCAGAGGGGGAAGCTTCTGGATCCTAAGGAGGCTTCCCCCGTTCTCCTCCGTCCCACCGTTAGCCTACCCGGGTCCCCGAAGTGCGGTGTGGTAAAAATTTGCTTCTAGTCGCTCCTCCTTCGGGCTAAGGCGGAAATGGCAAAACCCGATCGATCCACTCTACTGCGCAGGCGCGAGTCCTTTTGTAGAGCGGATACGATCGGGCTCGACTATTTCTGCCTATCTTGAAAGAAGAGCCGCTACTGCTCCTGCGCAGGATCAAAGAGGTAAATAAATCCTGTCTTGTCAGGCTTGTCGGGGGAGGATTCCTGGAGGATTCAGGGAAGCCAGCGCTGGATTGCCTGCAGGGGATGGGGAAGCCTCATTGGGACCCTGAGGCTTCCCCATCCTGAGGTAAGTATCCACCAGAGTGTTTTGTTTTTTTAATACAGAGGCTCATATGCAATTCACTTTTTCTCCTGACTTATCACCTAGGTGATATTTTTAAACTTGTCAATAAGATGCCTTTTAAGCCACCAGAAAGCAAGAAAATACTTAAAATAATTTTGATATTAGTTAATCACCTCCCTTTTTTTTACTATTTTAGTTGAAAACTGCTGGAAAGTTATTTTAAATTGAAGATGAAAAATTATTTCTCAGGAGAAAACTGAAGGGAAAAAGTGATTTGCATTTGGGCCAGAGTCTCTTTAGTATTTTCTTGCTTGCTGGTGATTTTAAAGGCATTTTATGACAAGGCCCCGTATGCAATTCACTTTTTCTCCTGAGTGATATTTTCACACCTTGTTATAAAATGCCTTTTAAAGAGGCACTGAAGCGAACTAATTTTGCCCATTTTACCTTATAATTCGCTTCAGTGCTCTCATGACAAGTAAACCGCCGCAAAACGAGGGCTGCAGAGCCCCCAAATCCATCCGCAAATATCCACGACCAACTTGGTCGTGGATTTTGCTGCTCTGAGAGGCAGAGCTATGAGCTTTAGCTCTGCCTCTCTTGCCATCAATCGCCGCACGGATTGCCGCCTCTCCCCGCCCCTCTCTGTGAAGGAAGAGTGAGAGGGGCGGGCAGAGGCGGCAATGCGCCACGATTGACATCAGAAGGGGCAGAGCTAAATCTTAAAGCTCTGCCCCTTCCAGGAAATGCCAGCTGGATTGTCCCCCGGGATTTGGGGGCTCTGCAGCCCTCGTTTAGCGGCAGGGACGCTGCGGTTTACTTGTCATGAGAGCGCTGAAGCGAATTATAAGGTAAAATGGGCAAAATTAGTTCGCTTCAGTGTCTTTAAATCCCAGCAAGCAAGAAAATACTCTGAATAATTTTGATAGCAGTTTTTCACCAACTTGTAGGTGCTTTTTCAATTGTAAAATGCTCTAGGGCTGGAACCCACAGGAGCGCTTTTGGCAGCGTTTTGGCAGCGCTGCGATACGCTAGCGTTTTGCCAAAACGCTCAGCTGATGTTAATGGATGGGGCAACTTCCACAGGAGCGTTTGCGTTTCCCAGAAACGCAAACGCAGGACATGCAGCATTTTGGGAGCGTTAGCGCTTCAATGTAAAGTATTGAAACGCTAGCAGAAACGCTCAGCAAAACCTAAACTGAGCGGTTCTGCTAGCGTTTTGCGGTTCAGCACACTGTAACAAAATGAAAAATAATTCACAGGACCAATCAGGATAAAAACGCAAAACGCAAAACGCTAGGCACCCGCTGGGGAAAAAAATACACTGTTGCAAAACGCGACCGAAAACTCGCATGAATCAGCTTGCAAACCGCTCAGGCAAGACGCTAGCGGTTGCGTTTAGCGTTTGCGGTTTGCAGTGGGTTCCAGGCCTAAAAGTTATTTTATTTTAAAGAAAATATGAAAATTATCTCCTAGGAGAAAACTCAGGAGCAAAAGTGAATTGCATATGGGCCAAGGACCCATATGCTATTTACTTTTCTCCTGCATTTTTTTTCTAGGAGATAATTTTTCATCTTAAATTTAAAATAAGTTTTTAGCACTTTGCAATGGATAAAGTACGGTAGGTGAAAAATTACTCTCAACATTGTTTTGCTTGCTGGTGGTTTAAAAAGCATTTTATTTACAAGTTGTGAAAATATCACCTACCGTAGGAGAAAACTCAGGAGAAAAGGTGAATTGCATATGGGCCTATGAGTTATATGAGGCAATACAACATTAAGCTTACTTTTTTAGCTAAGTCATTTTCAGAAGTAGAAGGATAAGTCATTTTCAGAAGTAGAAGGATAGATACAAATGTTTATCTTATCAGTTTATTTTCACCTCCGATTTCCGCTAGGTCAAACACCTGATCTGCATATGCTTGTTCAAGGTCTATGGCTAAAAGAATTACAGGCAGAGGATTAGCAGGGCAGCCAGGCAATATGCATTGTTTAGACGGAAATACATATAGCAGCCTCCATATCCCGCTCACTTCAGTTGTCCTGTAAGAAAAATGAAAATGGCAGTTCCCATATGCATCTCACTTCTAGGTTCAGTACAGGCTTACATTTTACCTGCTAATCCTGCCCAATAAATGACAGACTATAGAACAAACAGTAGCTCTTAATTGTCCCCTTTTTTATAGGGACAATCTGTTAGGAACCCAATCCCTCGGTCTCTTTCTCCTCCATGTGTCCCTCTGTACAGATCTATGTAAATGTATGTATTTTTCTACTGAAACATGTATTGATTGACTATAAACGTTGTTACCATCCATTAACCACTTAAATACCTGCGGCCTCTGCTCCCTTAAGGTCCAGAGACCGCTGGTACAAGAAACGGCGGAATAACTACCAATCGCCGCACATACCTGTCGCAACCGCCGTCCATGCCGCGAACCTCAGGCCACACACTCTGCAGTCTCTATGAAGGCAGAGTTCCTATGAGCCAGTCATGAGCCGATTTTAATGACAACAAAAATAAAAAACAGCGCTCACACTAATTATAATCTCAATTCCAAGTAAAATATCTTATCATCCACTAGGTGTCAATGTATCACTTGTGGGCTATAGATACTCCCTACAACATACATAAATCCTTCAACAGACACTATTAAAAGTGATGATATAGTCCACAGACTAAAAACAATTCTGTTTCAATCGTTCATGAGGCTTGCGCTTCTGTTCAGAAATGAGTAAATTTCCACAAAAGTTCAACATAGGTTATTCAGCAGCGCTTCCTTATGTTATTCCTCCACCAGATATCAGTCACCCATCAGGAGTGCGACTCACCTATTTTATATGCTACGATCACAGTAGCATATACATTTGTGGGGCATTAAATAGGTTCCCCTCACCTTCCACGACACATCTGCAAGAGAGCTGCAGCGGGGAGACGGCGGCGAGATAAGCAGGAGCAGCGAGAATGCATAGCGTCGGTGAACTGAAATCTACGCCCTGGCAGCCAAATCAGTATCAAAACGGAGCGTAGATTTCAATTAACATCGTCCTTAACCGGTTAAATTGATATATTTCTTGTCAAATATTAATATGGAGAAAAATGAACCAGGATAGAAAGGACCAGTGTGGTATAAATTCTTATACAATTTTTTCTTATGAAATATATGGTATGTGTGATTAGGGGTGTGGCAGATGTGTGATTAGGGGTGTGGCAGATGTGTGATCACTGATTAGGGGTATGGCAGGGGTGTGGCTTGTGTCCCTCTGTCTTATGTCAAAAGGTTGGGAGTTATGCTATAGAAGAGGGCATGATCTGCTGGGAACATGTGATTAACTATGGCTTTCCTCTCGTTCTTCTCTTTCAGAATCCTGATATGATTTTTCGCAGAAGAATGTGCACAAATATTCCATAAAGTTCCAAAATGTTACAGAAACAGATTGTGAAGCCATGTTGCCTTATCTTACCTCTGTCCCATCAGTCCAATATTCCTGCCTCTTACTGCAAAATCTTTGGAATCTCTGTACTAATGTGATACAAGTTGAAGAAACAGCTGTGCAGTGAAAAGATTTGCTTAACGTGCTATGTCTATTTGTCTATGCACTACCGCTGGTAAATCTGTGTACGGGAATTGTAATTTGTTCCTACTTTGCATCTTCCCAGCCTACAGGTATTTGTGAATTAAGGCTTCATCTGTAAAAGACCCACTCGTTTCTGATGGCTATATTGTTAATTCTCTCTATGCCGCTTCAGTATTCTCTGTTAGGTAAACAGCTTTCCCTTCCTCTAACCACATGCAACAATTGCAACCTCAGCTAAAAAGCAAAAAGGCATAATGGGGCAAACTGGACCAATGAGCAGCTGAGCTGCCGGTTCTGCACATTTTAGTATACAGCAATGCTACTGGCCCAGCGAGGATCATGGGAAATCTATAGTGCATGTCATTAGCCACCCACATGATTAAATTGCCCTGGGTCTTTTTTATGTACTTTTTATGCTTTATAAATAAAATACATGAAAAAAAAACATAATTTGTACTGATTTTGTGTGGGTTTATGTCTACACATGGTGGAAATGTAGCACAAAAGTGTGTATATTTTTATTTTCTGACCAGGGAGTCAAACTCATGACCTCATGCTTCTCAGCCAGAGGCAGTACCTCAGGACAATATCCGCAGACTAAAGTGTAATTTTAAATGTAGTTATACCAAATGTATCGGGGGTAGCTAAAGATCCGGCATGCCGGATGTTTATCAGACACTGTGTGGCCACTGTACATATGCTGGTTTGAGTCACGATTCTCAGCCGAACCAGTCTTTATTGTCCTCCAATGCTGAGTTGAAACCAGCATGTGTACATAGCTAGGACTCCAGTAAGGTTGACTAGTATGCTGCCTAAGCTCACTGCTTCTAACGTGAACAACATGGTCAGACTTAAAAGCTGGTCATCCCCCACTCCAGCCTCCACTACCCACTTAACTAAACACAGTCTCACAAATAGTTGAGTGTGACTTTATTCGGTTGGAATCCAGCTTTTGGCCATTTGTTGTAGTCATACATACATACATACATACATACATTATTTAGGGTTTCTGTTGCCTCAAACAATCTTCAGTTCTCCTTTTGGCAGTCAGCCTAATGAGTTATGACTGGGGTACCGGTATTTTCAATCAGTTTGCTATAATTTCAACTTGCATCTGTGCAACATTTTGCTCAGAGGTTTCGTTGTTTGTCTCCATCTTGCTCCTCCCCATCCTCTTAGGAAAAGCCCACATCCTGATGTCCAGCCTCCATCTCCCATGTTTACAAAAATCTGAAGCCTGATACCTCAGTACCAAGCCCAGTGCACATACTAGATGGAACTTAGCCGAGACTTGTGGCCGTCTTAGTTGAGAATCTAGTACGTACAGGTATCCCACAAAGTCGGCACGCCAGAACTTGAAGTGATGTCAACATATTGCTCCATCACACACCATGCGTTGCCCCTCCTCCCCTCCCCTAGCAACAGTATATGCTGCTTGGCTATAGTATGGTCGGTATGAATGTATGAATATACACTGTAAAACAATCCTGTGATGGGAAGGAGTGGTAAAATTTGGATACTTTCCTCAGCAGTGGGAAGCCTCTGGATTGTCCAGAGGTTTCCCAGATCCTTTTCGAGACCACCGTTCCTGCACTGGACACTCTTCTTCTTCTGGCAGCACTTCCGGCTGTCCATTAGCGCATCTGGACTGGGCAAGCACGAGTGAGGTCCACATATGCCCAGTAGAACAAAGTGCTTGTGAACAGAGGAAAAAAGCTGTGTCTGGGTAGCTTTAACTGGGCATGCATGGTCTTTACTCATGCATGCACAATCTGGAGTGGGCTTGTGCCTAGTAGGAGTGCGGTCACAAGAAACCTACTATTATTATTTAGTATTTTTATAGCAGACATCTGAGGCCTGGAACAAATCGCAATCGCTAGCATTCTGTATGAGCGTTTTGTAAGCGATTTGATGAGTTTTCTGACGATTTTGTTAGCGATTTTAAAAAGTATAAGCGTTTTGCCAGCGATTGTGTAGCGGTTTTAATTTTGATTGGTTCTGATTGGTCATTTAAATTTTTTTAAAGTGTGCAGTAATTTCAAAATGCTAGCAAAATTGCTCTGTGTAAGTTTTGACGAGCGATTACACCAGCGTTTATATACTTTACATTGCAGAAACGCTAAACGCTAAAAATGCTGCATGCCCTACGTTTGTGTTTTTTGCTAATCGCAATCGCTCCAGTGGAAGCCATCCATTAACATTAGCTGAGCGTTTAGGGAAATCACTAGGATTTTGAATCGTTAAATGCTCACAAAATCGCTCTAGTAGGTTCCAGCCCTAATGCAGGGCTGTACAGAGTATATATTGTCTTGTCACATAACTGTCCTTCAGAGGGGCTCACAATCTAATCCCTACCATAGTCCTATGTCTATGAATGGATCGCAGTCTAGGGCCAATTTTAGGAGAAAAACAGTTAATTTATCTGCATGTTTTTGGGGTGTGGGAGGAAACCAGAGTGCATGGAAGAAACCCACGCAGACATGGGGAGAACATACAGGGCAGGAACACACTAGGCCGAAACATTAGCATTGCGGAAAACGCAGCGTTAACGCACATAATGCAAGTTAAGGGGCTGCATAAAAAAGTAGATGTTTGCATTCTGCAATGTGCATTTTTAAAAACGCAAGACTTTCTGCATATTTTTCCAAGACGCATCTAAAATGCACATAATGAAAACCAATGGTGACGCAGAGGTATTGCGTTTTAGTGCATTTACAAAAAAAAAACAGTTTGATTATGTATTTCCGCTTCCTGTTGACTTCTGAGTGATTAGCATAAAATGCATATCAAAGCCGCATACAAAACGCATATGCATTTTTTTTAATGTGCAAAATGCAAATGCATAAAAAAAAGGTTTTTCTTGGCATAAAAATGCAAGAAAAACGCATGTGTGAAATGCAAAACGCATATGCACTCAAAACACACTTAAACGCACAAACGGCAAAACGCTACCTTTCACGCACTGCCTACTGTGTTCCCACCCACAAACTCCATGCAGATAGTGCCCTGGCTGAGATTCAAACCGAGGACCAAGCGCTACAAGGCTCTTGTCAAATAGGTTTAGAGCAGAGGTGTCAAACTCAAATACAAAGTGGGCCGAAATTGTACACTGGGACCAAGTTGCGCGCCAACCTCAATGTCTACTGCCCACCATCTTCCATTATAAAGTTCCCAGGTGTCTAATGCCCCCCCCCCCTCCAACTCCTATACAGCTTCCTGGTGTCTAGAGGCCCCCACCCTCCCCTACACAGTTCCTTAGTGTTTAGTGCATTTCCCCTACCTCCCCCATATGGCTTCCCTGCTATTCTAGGGCGTCACATAAAATATAGCTTCCCTGGTTGTCTAGAGTTGCCCAAACATAATGCAAAGTGGGGAAACCACTTGAGGGCCAAATTTAATGGCTCTGAGGGCCATATTTGGCCCGCGGGCCGGAGTTTGACATGTATGGTCTAGAGCAGGGGTCTCAAACTCAATTTACCTGGGGGCAGCAGGAGGCAAAGTCAGGATGAGGCCTTTTTCACACACAAAAAAGTCCTTAAAATGTAATTAACAGTTTTAATTATTTCTTCTGAACATAAAGTGTCCTACCTTATAGTTCGTTGCAGTGCTCCCATTACAAGTAATCCGCCGTGTCCCCACCGCAAAACAAGGGCTGCAGAGCCCCCAAATCGCCTGGGGGGCAATCTGCCGGCATTTCCTTGAAGGGGCAGAGCTTTCAGCTTCAGCTCTGCCCCTCCTGACGTCAATCACGGCGGATCGGCGCCTCTGCCCACCGCTCTCACTCTTCCTTCACAGAGAGGGGCGGGAAGAGGCGGCGATCCGTGCGGCTATTGACGTCAGGAGGGGCAGAGCTACAGCTGGAAGCTCTGCCCCTCAGCGCAGTCGTGGATGTTTGCCCGGGGGATTTGGGGGCTCTGCAGCCCTCGTTTAGTGGCGGGGATGCGGCGGATTACTTGGGAGCACTGAAGCGAACTATAAAGTAAAATAGTTCGCTTCCGTGTTGCTTTTGCCGGCGCGGGCCACAAAATATTGTACCGAGGGCCGCTAATGGCCCGCGGGCCGCGAGTTTGAGACCCCTGGTCTAGAGGGACCCAGGGCTGGATCGGTGGGCTACAGGATGATCGGAGAAGCCTTCAGACCATCCAGAGGCTTTCCACTACTGAGGTAAGTATTTTTTTGTTTCAGCTATGCTTTAACTACTGGCTTTAAATAATAATACAATCCTCCAGCTGCACTATATTTATGGTGCCCATACATGGTACAATAGAAATGTTCAATATTCCTGTTTATTCGACCAAAATTATCGTATGGAATGGAAGTAAAAAATAATCCTTTTTTTTAGAAAAACGAACACCACTACTATTCCAAGCCAGAATGTAATATGTCAGCCTCATGAAGACTCCATTTGTCAGTGTGTAATGACACAAGATAATATCTGTGATTCTCATGAAGATTGGCCGATTTTAATAACTACAGCTAATTTAAAGGAATAACACTTTTTGCATTTTTTGTGCAATGAAGATTTTGAAGATTTCAACTTTTTTGAATTGCAAAATACTGTTGTAGAATCTTGAGATGCAGACTATCCTTACTAATTTAACAAGTGTCCGAAACAAGCATGGCTAGCATGATCTCAACTGGGACATCTTCTGTTTGTTGCAGCTGAGCTGCAGCCAGACAGTGTTGAATTCCCTGCATGCACGTCGCTGCAAAATGTTGCATGCATTTGTAATGAGTGTCCTACTGCCAAAATTATTTTGAGTATTAGCTTGCTGATGGTGTAAAAGGCATTTGCGATGGCATAACCAGGGGCAAACGCAAGATTTTTAAGGGGGGGGGGATTCCTGAAAGGTCCAGAAGCACTTATGTCCCCGAGTGCTTCCGAATACAGGTGGCTCCATACTGCCCATGCACAAAAGTGCGCTGGCGTATTACGGAGCTGCCTATCTTTGGAAGTACTCAAGGACACAAGTGTTTCTGAGGGCTTCTGGAAGCAGCAAGTTTGAACAGGGGACAGCGCTGGAACAACTCCCCGAGAGAGGAACGGGAGATAGACTTAGTTTGGACAATTCAGTGGAATATGTCACATAGCACAAGCGATACCCATATGATGCAGGGATATATGCATCTGCGGAAGATGGCGGCGCTATATAAATACGAAATAATAATAATTTGCCTCACCGGGATTGCACTTTTATTTAGCTTTCCTGTATGACAAGAAGACACCCAGCACTAGGGGAAGAGGGAAACAAAGGTGAATGAGGGAGGGCTGGTGCAAACAAAGAGGGCTTCTGAGCGTTTTTCAAATCAACATTGATTTGAAAAGCGCTTGGCTAATGTTACCCTATGAGGGTGTTCCCACAGCAGCGTTGCGATTTTTTCAAAATCGCAGGAATACCACATGTAGCATTTTTTTGAGTGATTCATTCAGAAATCGCTCTGAAAATCGCACTCACTAATTGCTAGCGATTGCTATTGTGATTTTGGCGTGCACTAGCCCAGAGAGAAGAGGAGTGGAGAGAAATTGAGAATAGCCTGAGATGGAGCATTATCTGTATTGCAGTCCCACATCACACAAAGGCTACTTGCCTGTAATAGGACTCATGTCCCTGCCAGTCTCTCACACAAGTCAGAAAGCAGCCCTCTCGGAGTCTAGGGACTGTCAAAAAATGTTCACCTTGTTTAACAAGATGCAGTCATTATGACATAGGGGAGAGACAGATTTTTGCCCACGGACCCTCCAGGCAAGCTCTGCATCATGCTGTGTATATATACTAGCTTGCCTGCCCTTTAATTGCAGTTTTATCAGCTAGCCTAGTATTTTGCATTGCCTTACAACAACAAACCTGAATACACCAGACACCAGCCCTAAATCACTGAATGAAAGGGGACCTGGGGGGAGATTGCCCCCCAGGTGGAGTGGAGAGACTGAGATAGGCCTGGTGCACACCAAAACCTGCTAGCAGATCCGCAAAATGCTAGCAGATTTTGAAACGCTTTTTCTTCTTTTTCTGTAGCGTTTCAGCTAGCGCTTTGTGGTTTTGTCTAGCAGTTTTGGTGTAGTAGATTTCCTGTATTGTTACAGTAAAGCTGTTACTGAACAGCTACTGTAACAAAAAAACGCCTGGCAAACCGCTCTGAAGTGCCGTTTTTCAGAGCGGTTTGCGTTTTTCCTATACTTAACATTGAGGTAGAAACGCATCCGCAATCCAAAATCTGCAGCAGCCCGGGAGTATGCGTTTCTGCAAAACGCCTCCCGCTCTGGTGTGCACCAGCCCATTGAAATACATTACCCTAGCAGATCCGCACCCGCAAGCGGATCACAAACCGCAGCAGAACCGCTCTGGTGTGCACTAGGCCATAGAGCAGATAGCGTATCTGTATTGCAGTCCCACATCACACAGGCTACTTGCATGTACTGTGTCTCCTGTCCTTGCCAGCCAAATCCAAAAGAGCTTTATTGGCAGGACCAAATACATTTAGCATTGCCAAAGCAAAAACAAAACATTAACAACATGGTGGGGAGGATTGTGGGAATAGGGGAATGATATAGGTATACCGTCCATAGGGGTGTGGAGAATGTAAGGGATGGTCAGTCTCTCACACAAGCTGCAGGCAGCCCTCCTGGAGATTGGGGACTGTCAAAAACTTTTCAACCTGTGACATACCTTATGTAGCTGTCTACATGCAGTCTTTACAATAGGGAAAGAGCTGAGTTTTTCCCACAGACCCTGCAGGCAAGCCTCTGTATATTTACCAGCTTGTCTGCTTCAGCGATTTCAGGGAATTTTTTTTAAAGGTACAGGAGTCTCAGGGGGGAGTTCCATACATCCAGAACCCCCGTCTGGATACGCCAGTGGGCATAACATCAGTGGAAATGGGCCCTTACAACAGGGCCACACTAGCTCCGGGTGCGGGACGCATCCGCGGTCCGGGCTCCGATTTTAAAAAACCGGAATGCAAACGGATCCGTGCTGCCTTTTTTGCAGCACACGTTCTGGATCCGTTTGCGTGTTTTTTGGTTTTTTTGCTAGAGGGGGTAGCAGCCAGGACGGGGGGCTGCGGGGAAAGCGGCGGCCAGGGGGGTCACACTGCCCCCCCCTTGCTCACCTGGGTGCCCCCCGTCCCCGCTCCCCCTCCAGCTCGCACATAATGTAATAAATTATACCTGAAGTTTGGCGAGCCGGGCACTTCCGCCCACAACACTCGAGTCACTTCCTGCAATGCCGCCCTCTGTATTTCAGAGGGTGGCATTGCAGAAAGTGACTCGAGCGGTGTGGGCGGAAGTGCCCGGCTCGCCGAACTTCAGGTATAATTTATTACATTATGTGCGAGCTGGAGGGGGAGCGGGGACGGGGGGCACCCAGGTGAGCAAGGGGGGGGGCAGTGTGACCCCCCTGGCCGCCGCTTTCCCCGCAGCCCCCCGTCCTGGCTGCTACCCCCTCCAGCATGGCGGCCCCATCCTTCAACAAGGGACACTGGAAACTTATCCGTTTCCAGTGTCCCAAAATGTCAGTGAAGAGGGAGGCCCGTTTCTCCATTGATTTTCACTACCCGTACGTGTATACGGGTCCGTGAAAAATGCTGCAAGTCCGGACTCTGCGTTCCGGGTTTAAAAACGTATTCCGCGGATCGCACGCGGATACGTTTTTAACTTGAGTGTGTACTGTTCCTATTTTTAACATTGGTATCCGTGGCTCAGTTTTTTGTCCGGGACAAAAAACGTAGCTACGGATACGTTTTTAAAGCAAGTGTGAACTAGCCCTTAGTGTTTGGCAACGCTACACACCATCCAATATCCACTCCCAATCAATGAGCAATCTGATAATAATGATCAAATTGCTCATTAACCACTTCCATACCAGCAGTCTCTGCCACGTTACGGACCAGAGACTGCTGGCATGGCAAAACCTCGCCTCCTGATGAATCGCCGCACATACCCGCTGCTCTCGACACTGCTCCATTGCCGCAGACTCCTCTCTGCCGTCTCTATGACGGCGGAGTGCTGTCAGCCGGTCAGGAGCTGCTTTCATTGGCTCCTGACGCTGTCAATCAATGGGAGCCAATGTGATTGGCTCTCCGTGATCACGCAGTCAGACTCAGGAGCCAATGAAAGCGGCTCCTGACCTGCTTACAGAGCGGGCGAATTGCGGCGGGTTCAGAGCAGCAAGATCGGCAGTAACAGCAGGGATGCGTTAATCATCAGGATGTTGAATCTAGGTCCAGTCAGAGCAACAGGACGTAGATTCAAACTGCGTCAGCCCGGAAGCAGTTAATCAGTAGTCGATTCTTCTGCCAGCAAATTGAAAACAACTAAGAAATTATTGCTTTCATGAGCGTTGTACTTGAGTACAAGGACTGTCCACCAGCAGGGATCAGAAATTGATCCATCGAGTGACAGTTGGCACCTAAGGATGTACAGACACATCAATAGCCTGCAGGCTAGCGACTTATTGTTACTATGTTGGGAACAACGAAGTGGCAAGAAGCAATGGATAAGGAGGGAGAAAATGGAGTTGGCCAGGGCTTGAATGACATGATCTGGTGCTCTGCATCTCACACCTACACTGTACTGTTTCTGCATTGACCCTGTTCTTCCATGTTGTCTGTATCCAAAGGGTTCAGTGGGGGACACTAGATCAAACATCCCAGACACTGTGCATGTGTTTGTCTGGCATTCCCCTCTGATTGACAGGGCCGGTTCAAGCCACAATGGTGCCCTGGTGAAAGTTTTTACCTGGGGACCCCTGCCCCCTTAGTATATTTGTCCTCCAGGACCCATGAGCCAGCTGTCACCCCACCAGAACTCCCTTTCAATTTTACTGTGCTCCTCAGGGCCCCTGCATCATTGTTGTCAGCATAAAAACTTTGCAGATGCCCCTGGGAAGCAGGGAGAGACTTGCATAGCCCCCGACTGTCCCTCTTTTGGAGGGACAGTGCCTCAGAACCCTGTCCCTCTTTCTTACTCATTTGTCCCTCTTTCAGGACTTGTGCACAGATCTATGTAAATATGTATTTTTCTACTGAAAAAAATGCCTTTAATATACTCTAAATGTTATTTATATCCTTTAAATTGATATATTTCTTATTTTTAAATGTTAACCACTTAAGGACCACAGTCTTTTCGCCCCTTAAAGAGACTCTGAAGCGAGAATAAATCTCGCTTCAGAGCTCATAAATAGCAGGGGCACGTGTGCCCCTGCTAAACCGCCGCTATAGCGCGGCTTAACGGGATCCCTTCACCCCCAAAACGACCACTGCGACACTTGGTCGCAGATTTGGTCGTGATTTATTGCTTCCTGGAGGCAGGGCTAACGGCTGCATCCCTACCTCCAGTCGCGTCTGTCAGCGGCGCATCGCCGCCTCTCCCCTGCCCCTCTTAGTGAAGGAAGACTGAGAGGGGCGGGGGAGAGGCGGAGATACGCGCTGACAGACGCGCGTGGGGCAGGGCTGCGGCGGCTAGCCCTGCCCCAACCAGGAAGCGCTCCCCGGGTGTATCGAGGGGGATTTGGGGGTGAAGGGACCCCCGTTAAGCCGCGCTATAGCGGCGTTTTAGCAGGGGCACACGTGCCCCTGCTATTTATGAGGTCTGAAGCGAGATTTATTCTCGCTTCAGACTCTCTTTAAAGGCAATGTCCAAGCAAAATAAAAAAATGAGTTTCACTTACCTGGGGCTTCTACCAGCCCCATGCAGCCATCCTGTGCCCTCGTAGTCACTCACTGCTGCTCCAGTCCCCCGCTGGCAGCTTGCCGACCTCGGTGGGACGCATTGCGTACATTTTTACGCATTCCCGCTAGTGCAGGAACATTAACACATACATTTTTACGCGTTACTGGTTCAATGCGTAAAAATTTACGCATTGAACCAGTAACGCGTAAAAATGTATGTGTTAATGTTCCTGCACTAGCAGGAATGCGTAAAAATGTACGCAATGCATCCCGCCGACCTCCGAGGTCGGCAAGCTGCCAGCAGAGGACTGGATAAGCAGTGAGTGACTACGATGGCACAGGATGGCTGCATGGGGCTGGTAGAAGCCCCAGGTAAGTGAAACTCATTTTTTTATTTTGCTTGAACCTTCCCTTTAAGGACCAGAGCCTTTTTCTCCATTCAGACCACTGCAGCTTTCACGGTTTATTGCTCGGTCATACAACCTACTATCTAAATGAATTTTACCTCCTTTTCTTGTCACTAATACAGCTTTCTTTTGGTGCTATTTGATTGCTGCTGCGAGTTTTAGTTTTTATTATATTCATCAAAAAAGACATGAATTTTGTCAAAAAAATGATTTTTTTTTACTTTCTGTGCTGACATTTTTCAAATACAGTGGTGTGAAAAACTATTTGCCCCCTTCCTGATTTCTTATTCTTTTGCATGTTTGTCACACTTGAATGTTTCTGCTCATCAAAACCGTTAACTATTAGTCAAAGATAACATAATTGAACACAAAATGCAGTTTTAAATGATGGTTTTTATTATTTAGTGAGAAAAAAACCTCAAAACCTACATGGCCCTGTGTGAAAAAGAAATTGCCCCCTGAACCTAATAACTGGTTGGGCCACCCTTAGTAGCAATAACTGCAAGCAAGCGTTTGCGATAACTTGCAACAAGTCTTTTACAGCGCTCTGGAGTAATTTTGGCCCACTCATCTTTGCAGAATTGTTGTAATTCAGCTTTATTTGAGGGTTTTCTAGCATGAACCGCCTTTTTAAGGTCATGCCACAACATCTCAATAGAATTCCGGTCAAGACTTTGACTAGGCCACTCCAAAGTCTTCATTTTGTTTTTCTTCAGCCATTCAGAGGTGGATTTGCTGGTGTGTTTTGGGTCATTGTCCTGCTGCAGCACCCAAGATCGCTTCAGCTTGAGTTGACGAACAGATGGCCGGACATTCTCCTTCAGGATTTTTTGGTAGACCGTAGAATTCATGGTTCCATCTATCACAGCAAGCCTTCCAGGTCCTGAAGCAGCAAAACAACCCCAGACCATCACACTCCCACCACCATATTTTACTGTTGGTATGATGTTCTTTTGCTGAAATGCTGTGTTACTTCTACGCCAGATGTAACGGGACACGCACCTTCCAAAAAGTTCAACTTTTGTCTCGTCGGTCCACAAGGTATTTTCTTGGCAATCATTGAGATTTTTTTAGCAAAATTGAGATGAGCCTTAATGTTCTTTTTGCTTAAAAGTGGTTTGCGCCTTGGATATCTTCCATGCAGGCCGTTTTTGCCCAGTCTCTTTCTTATGGTGGAGTCGTGAACACTGTCCTTAATTGAGGCAAGTGAGGCCTGCAGTTCTTTAGATGTTGTCCTGGGGTCTTTTGTGGCCTCTCGGATGAGTTTTCTCTGCGCTCTTGGGGTAATTTTGGTCGGCCGGCCACTCCTGGGAAGGTTCATCACTGTTCCATATTTTTGCCATTTGTGGATAATGGCTCTCACAGTGGTTCGCTGGAGTCCCAAAGCTTTAGAAATGGCTTTATAACCTTTACCAGACTGATAGATCTCAATTACTTTTGTTCTCATTTGTTCCTGAATTTCTTTGGATCTTGGCATGATGTCTAGCTTTTGAAGTGCTTTTGGTCTACTTCTCTGTGTCAGATAGCTCCTATTTAAGTGATTTCTTGATTGAAACAGGTGTGGCAGTAATCAGACCTGGGGGTGACTACAGAAATTGAACTCAGGTGTGATAAACCGCAGTTAAGTTATTTTTTAACAAGGGGGGCAATCACTTTTTCACACGGCCATGTAGATTTGGAGTTTTTCTTCTCACTAAATCATAAAAACAATCATTTAAAACTGCATTTTGTGTTCAATTATGTTATCTTTGACTAATAGTTAACGGTTTTTGATGAGCAGAAACATTTAACCACTTGCCGACCGCGCACTCATAACGCGCGTCGGCAAAGTGGCAGCTGCAGGACCAGCGACGCAGATCTGCGTCGCCGGCTGCAGGCTAATTAATCAGGAAGCAGCCGCTCGCGCGAGCGGCTGCTTCCTGTCAATTCACAGCGGGGAACTCCGTAAACAGCCTGCAGGCCCCCGATCGCGGCTCGCAGGCTAAATGTAAACACAAGCGGAAATAATCCGCTTTGTTTACATTTGTACAACGCTGCTAACAGTAGCAGCGTTGTACCAGATCAGAGACCCCCGCCAATCAGCGGCCGGGGATCGCTGTCACATGACAGGCAGGAGCCTGTTAGAGGCTGCACAGGACAGATCCGTTCCTGTGCAGCCTCCGATCTCCGGGGAAGGGAGAGAGGAGATGGAGAGGGGGAATCCTGCGGTGGAGGGGGCTTTGAGGTGCCCCCCCCACCAGCCACACACAGGAAGGAGCGATCAGACCCCCCCAGCACATCATCCCCCTAGTGGGGAAAAAAGGGGGGCGATCTGGTCGCTCTGCCTGGTGTTTGATCTGTGCTGGGGGCTGTAGAGCCCACCCAGCACAGATCAGCGAAAACAGAGCTGGTCCTTAAGGGGGGGTAAAGGCTGGGTCATCAAGTGGTTAAAGAGACTCTGAAGCGAGAATAAATCACGCTTCAGCTCTTATATTCAGCAGGAGTATGTGTGCTATCACGCGGCTAAACGGGGGTCCCTTACCTCCCAAATCCCCTCGTGGAGTCCCGGGGATCTCTTCCTGGTGAGGCAGGGCTAATGGCCGCAGCCCTGCCTCCATGCGCGTCTATCAGCGCGTATCTCCGCCTCTCCCCCAGCGGGGGAGAGGCGGCGATGAAAAAATGACAATTTTTTCATTTTTTTTACACACAATTGTCCATTTACAGAGACATTTCTCCCACTCAGCATGGGTATGTGTAAAAATACACCACAAAACACATTATACTACTTCTCCTGAGTACGGCAATACCACGTGTGGCACTTTTTTGCACCCTAACTGCGCTAAGGGGCCCAAAGTCCAATAAGTACCTTTAGGATTTCACAGATCATTTTGAGACATTTGGTTTCAAGACTACTCCTCATGGTTTAAGGCCCCTAAAATGCCAGGGCAAAATAGGAACCCCACAAATGACCCAATTTTAGTAAAGAAAACACCCCAAGGTATTCCGTTAGGAGTATGGTGAGTTCATAGAAGATTTTATTTTTTGTCACAAGTTAGCAGAAATTGATTTTTATTGTTTTTTTTTCACAAAGTGTGAAAAAAAATATTTTTTCTGTAAAAATACACCCCAAAACACATTATACTACTTCTCCTGAGTACGGCGATACCACGTGTGACACTTTTTTGCAGCCTAGGTGCGCTAAGGGGCCTAACGTCCTATTCACAGGTCATTTTGAGGCATTTGGTTTCTAGACTACTCCTCACGGTTTAGAGCCCCTAAAATGCCAGGGCAGTATAGGAACCCCACAAGTGACCCCATTTTAGAAAAAAGACACCCCAAGGTATTCTGTTAGGAGTATGGTGAGTTCATAGAAGATTTTTTTTTGTCACAAGTTAGCAGAAATTGACACTTTGTGAAAAAAAAACAATAAAAATCAATTTCCGTTAACTTGTGACAAAAAATAAAATCTTCTATGAACTCATAATACACCTAACGGAATACCTTGGGGAGTCTTCTTTCTAAAATGGTGTCACTTGTGGGGTTCCTATACTGCTCTGGCATTTTAGGGGCCCTAAACCAGGAGGAGTAGTCTTGAACCCAAATGTCTCAAAATGACCTGTGAAATCCTAAAGGTACTCATTGGACTTTGGGCCCCTTAGCGCAGTTAGGCTGCAAAAAAGTGCCACACGTGGTACTGCCGTACTCAGTAGAAGTAGTATAATGTGTTTTGTGGTGTGTTTTTACATATACCCATGCTGGGTGGAAGAAATCTCAAAATGACACATTTTTGATTTTTTTTACACACAATTGTCCATTTACAGAGACATTTCTCCCACCCAGCATGGGTATGTGTAAAAATACACCCCAAAACACATTATACTACTTCTCCTGAGTACGGCTATACCACATGTGTGACACTTTTTTGCAGCCTAGGTGCGCTAAGGGGCCCAACGTCCTATTCACAGGTCATTTTGAGGCATTTGTTTTCTAGACTTCTCCTCACGGTTTAGGGCCCCTAAAATGCCAGGGCAGTATAGGAACCCCACAAGTGACCCCATTTTAGAAAGAAGACACCCCAAGGTATTCCATTAGGTGCATGGTGAGTTCATAGAAGATTTTATTTTTTGTCACAAGTTAGTGGAAAATGACACTTTGTGAAAAAAACAATAAAAATCAATTTCCGCTAACTTTTGACAAAAAATAAAATCTTCTATGAACTCGTCATACACCTAACAGAATAACTTGGGGTGTCTTTTTTCTAAAATGGGGTCACTTGTGGGGTTCCTATACTGCCCTGGCATTTTAGGGGCCCAAAACCATGAGTAGTCTAGAAACCAAATGTCTCAAAATGACTGTTCAGGGGTATAAGCATCTGAAAATTTTGATGACCGGTGGTCTATGAGGGGGCGAAATTTGTGGAACCGGTCATAAGCAGGGTGGCCTCTTAGATGACAGGTTGTATTGAGCAGATCTGATGGATAGGAGTGCCAGGGGGGGTGACAGGAGGTGATTGATGGGTGTCTCAGGGGGTGGTTAGAGGGGAAAATAGATGCAATCAATGCACTGGGGAGGTGATCGGAAGGGGGTCTGAGGGGGATCTGAGGGTTTGGCTGAGTGATCATGAGCCCACACGGGGCAAATTCGGGCCTGATTTGATGGGTAGGTGTGCTAGGGGGTGACAGGTGGTGACAGGAGGTGATTGATGGGTGTCTCAAGGTGTGATTAGAGGGGGGAATAGATGCAAGCAATGCACTGGCGAGGTGATCAGGGCTGGGGTCTGAGGGTGTGGGTGGGTGATTGGGTGCCCTAGGGGCAGATAGAGGTCTAATCTGATGGGTAGCAGTGACAGGTGGTGACGGGGTGATTGATGGGTGATCAGTGGGTGATTAGATGGCAGAACAGATGTAAACAATGCACTTTGGAGGTGATCTGAGGGTTGGTCTGTGGGCGATCTGATGGTGTGGGAGGGTGATCAGATGCCCGTAAGAGGCAGGTTAGGGTCTGATCTGATGAGAGGCAGTGACATGTGGTGACGGGGTTATTGTCGGGTGATTGACAGGTGATTACAGGGGAGAATAGATGTATACAGTGCACAGGGAGGGAGGTCTGGGGGGGTCTGAGGTCGTTCTGAGGGTGTGGGCGGAAGATTGGGTGCCCTAGGGGCAGATAGGGGTCTGATCTGATTGGTAGCAGTGACAGGGGGTGATTGATGGGTGATCAGTGGGTGATTAGATGGCAGAACAGATGTAAACAATGCACTTTGGAGGTGATCTGAGGGTGGGCCTGCGAGCAATCTGATGGTGTGGGATGGTGATCAGATGCCCGTAAGAGGCAGGTTAGGGTCTGATCTGATGGGAGGCAGTGACAGGTGGTGACGGGGTGATTGACAGGTGATTACAGGGGAGAATAGATGTATACAGTACACGGGGGGGATGTCTGGGGGGGTTTAAGGTCGTTCTGAGGGTGTGGGCGGGTGATTGGGTGCCCTGGGGCAGATAGGGGTCTGATCTGATTGGTAGCAGTGACAGGTGGTGACAGGGGGTAATTAATGGGTGATTGTTGGGTGATCAGTGGGTGATTAGATGGCAGAACAGATGTAAACAATGCACTTTGGAGGTGATCTGAGGGTAGATCTGCGGGCAATCTGATGGTGTGGGAGGGTGATCAGATGCCCGTAAGAGGCAGGTTAGGGTCTGATCTGATAGGTGGCAGTGTGGGCGGGTGATTGGGTGCCCTAGGGGCAGATAGGGGTCTGATCTGAGTGGTAGCAGTGACAGGGGGTGATTGATGGGTGATCAGTGGGTGATTAGATGGCAGAAGAGATGTAAACGATGCACTTTTGAGGTGATCAAAGGGTAGGTCTGCGGGCGATCTGATGGTGTGGGAGGGTGATCAGATGCCCGTAAGAGGCAGGTTAGGGTCTGATCTGATAGGTGGTAGTGACAAGTGGTGATTGACAGGTGAATGACAGGTGATTGACAGGTGATTACAGGGGAGGATAGATGTATACAGTACACAGGGGGGGGGGGGGGCTGGGGAGGATCTGATAGTGTGGGGGATCAGGAGCCCCCAGGGGGCAGTTCAGGAACTAACTAAAAAAACAGACAGATAGTGACAGGGAGTGATTGATGGGTGATTAGGGGGGTGATTGGGTACAAACAGGGGTCTGAGGGGTGGGCAGGGGGGGGCCTGAGGGGTGCTGAGGGCGATAAGAGGGAAGGGGGGGGGGGGGCAGATCAGTGTGCTTGGGTGCTTACCTGCGTGGCTCCGCGATCACTGGGACCACCAGGGCAGGAGGCAGCCTGTATAATACGCTTTGTATACATTACAAAGCGTATTATACACTTTGTAGCGGCGATCCGGTAGCTAGTAACCCGCCGGCGCTTCCAAACGGCCGGCAGGTTACAGCGCCAGGGGGCGGAGCCTGTCACCGGCGGGTGATCGCGTCACGAATGACGCGGTCGCCGCATAACCACGCCCGCCGCCGCCGATGGGCGTATTGCGGACGTTTGGGCCCAGCCCTTGCCGCCGCCCATTGGCTGGGCGGTCGGCAAGTGGATAATATGAATGAAAATGAACCAAGATAGAAAGGACCAGTGGGATTTGAATTATATAACATGTATCTCCAATGAAATCTTTATGGTTTGCGTGACTAGGGGTGTCTCGGGGTGTGATTAGGGGTGTGGCCTAAGTGTCCCTCTTTCTTATCTCAAAAGGTTGGGAGGTCACCTGGGGGGCCATCAGTGCTCGGGGACCCGGCTGATTTTTGATCTTTTGGGAAATTGATCAGAATGACTGATTGCCCAAAATAATTTTCACAGATCCACATGATGGTTTGACCCACCCCAGATACAGTATATTTTTCCGCAGGACAATGGCATCAAACACACAGCCAAAACCATAAAGAAATATTGCACTGAAAAGGAGGAGGAGTCCTGGAAGATGGATGAATGATAGTTAGATAGATAGATAGATAGATAGATAGATAGATAGATAGATAGATAGATAGATAGATAGATAGATAGATAGGGCTGGTGCACACCAGAGCGGTTCTGTAGCGGTTTTTAAAATGCTTGCAGGGGGAAATCCGCTTGGCTAATGAAAGTGAATGGGATGGTGCACACCGGAGTGGTTCGTTTTTTCCACAAACGCAAACTCAAAGGCTGCAGCATTTTTGAGATTTCTGAGGCGTTTCTACCTCAATGTTAAAGTATAGGAAAGTGGAAAACAGCTCTGAAAAACGCCAGATCAGAGCGGTTTTCCAGGCGTTTTTGTTACAGAAGCTGTTCAGTAACAGCTTGACTGTAACAATATTTGTAATCTGCTACACAAAAACGCTCCAAAAAAAGCTAGGCATGTTTAGAAAACATGCCTAGAATCGCTCTGAAATCTGCTTCAAAAGCCTCTAGCGTTTTGCAGATCTGCTAGAGGTTTTTGGTGTGCACTGGGCCATAGATAGATAGATAGATAGATAGATAGATAGATAGATAGATAGATAGATAGATAGATAGATAGATAGATAGATTTTTTTTAGTCAAGCACAGTGACAAATAACTATGGAGCATTAGCTAGATTATCACGCTGTAACCTGAGTCCTCCCTGCTATGTTGAGAGAAATGAAAATAGCAACTCGACATATGGTCACGTGACCTGTCTCATTCCTGATTGGACAAGAATTGTTTTACATTTTCAGATGCAGAGCCAACGCCAAACCAGATGAATAAACAAGCCAAATCCAGTATTAGTACCTGTCTATCAGCTTATGTAGCTGGGGATAATTAGGTAGTAGCTGGGATACAAAATATATATATCGGTGTGCTTGACCAGCAGTAACTGCTAATCTTTAAATGACCATGAATGACCTACGACAGACCAGCACAGCACCATTCACCACACAACGCACTCACTACAGCAGGCTATTAACAAATGAACACCATAATGTAAAATGCTTGCAATTTAACTTTACACAGGAAGCCACTCTTCACAGGCTTGTCAAACAAAACTGAGATTCCCGTCACACTTACAAAAATGAGCACTAAAATGATTATAACACCATTACTGCAGTTTCTGGTATAATAGTTGCTCACCTTGTATCACACTAAAGGCTCATACCCACCAGATTTTCATGACAAATCCGTAATGACAAACCACCGTTTACGTGCTATCGCATAACATCATTTTATGACGGCAGATCACAGCGACAATCGTGGACGGTCGTTCAGATCCCTATTGGCCCTCGTGCTAATTACCAGGATTGTTCAAAGTCGCGTTCGCACCCAACGTTTGTTCCCGAGGTGCACGTTTGCAGAAGATGGATCGGAAAACGATCTTTCGTTACCGCCTATCCCCTGATCCATCTTCCGAGGTCTTGTGGTGGGTATTAAGCATTACATATATGATCTGTAGCATATCTGCCTTCATATCCCACTAACTCGATAAGCAGCTGTCCTGTAACTTGCCTCATGCCGTGAGGACATGTACAGTTGCACGCTATGTATAGTTCGTGAGTACATGTGACAGCTATACAAGGTAAAAGCAAACTAACTATATATATATATATATATATATATATATATATATATATATATATATATATATATATATATATATATATATAATGCAAATTTGTTGCTGCCACCTTTAGCGTTGCATATCTCAATGCCAATGTATGTAATGTCACGTTTGAAACTGAGACTATGACAATTCTGATCTTGAGTTATAGCTGCAGGTTTCCGATCGATTCATAAACAGGTGACTTTTTAGTTTAGCTGCAGGAACTGGAAACTCTTAAGGCTACGGTCACAGTAACACATTGCGTTGGGCAATATAATCGCATAGCAAGGCAAGGTGATTATACTGTAATGATAAGTTGACATCGGCGCTTTGGCAGTCTGGTGAAATCCATCGGAATAGCGTGAGACATGCTGCGCGAAACGGACGTGCGCATTGACAGTGGCAGTGAAGCATACTATTCATGTACTGTAAGCTTTGCCGTAGGCGTCGCACCACACGACTAACGCACAATGAGGCTTTTTCCCTCTGTTGCAATCCTGTTTTTACAACGCAATGCCTCAGTGTGAAATTTAAGCAATTCATGCACAGACAATTCAACCTTTGTAGTTGTAAAACAGCTCTTTCCAGTAATTAATCCACCAAATCATGGCGTTCCTGCAGTGTCCCAATGTCAATTAGAATTGAAAAGCAATACACCAACATGCTATTTGACTGTACAAGTGTAAAATAATAGTAATAAACTTCCTGCAGGTATTGCAATCCTCTTATAATTAATTTTTTACCTGCTGAAAGCTGCCTGCCAGTTGCCAGCTCCTGCGCCCAGCTCCCTTCTTCCACTTGTGACAGGCAGAAAACGACCCCCACACCTGGGGCTGCAAAACTGAGAAGCTGGGGGGAAGAAGGGGGGCCCTAGAAAGGTCAGGGGGAGGGAGAACACCCACTGTTTTGTGCTGGATTCTGGCCCCCCCTAATGTCCAGAAGCTGCATAGACTCCGGGGCAGGCTGAGGTAGGACTGTAAAAATAAGCAGATATGAATGTGCACTCCTACAGTATGTAGGTCATCTAATGTTAGTTTTTAGTGTCATGTTGTCTATGAAGCAGCAGTAGAGTATTGTACCGTGTAAGCCATCACTAATGTTCCTACTACTACTGTGCTAGAAGATACCACAATGTACCGCACATTCCTGGAACTGAAAAAAAGACCTGAAGAAACTTGCACAGCTGGACAGCGACATCATTTTCTTGACTACATGCAAAAAAAGGAAAAACTCATACCTCAAAGACTCAGGATACAGAATCCCGCTCTACACACATACAATAATAGGTTCACAGAACAGTGCTGCAGGTGGAGTGCAGAGAGATTAAAGGTGGCCATACATCTAGAGATGTATGGAAAGAGCGACCAAGAGACAGATCTCTCCCTGATCGCATCTGATCAGAGAGAGATCTGTTGGCTGCCCATACATCAGCATGAAATCTATCAGGAATTGGCCTGGCCTGGCTTCCGATTCTATTGCCTGGTCGGCCCTCAAATGTAAATGTCCCCCCTGGTGCCTGTGTATTGTAAATCTCACACGTTCAACTGCCAGTTAGTCTCCTCCGTTGTTTCTCCCGAGCGACGTGGCGCGTATACCACGAATGTGTAACGTTTCACACATGTGCCTGGTGCCACACGGGGGACACAGTGGAGGAAACTGGGAGATTTGTGGCAGCTGGACAGGTGATATTTTATGGTGGGAATACACAATGAGTTTTTTTCGGCAGATAGCTGGCTCAATAAATAATTTCCAACAGGTCAGAGCTGATTTCGATCATTTTTCTGATCCATTTTCTTGTAGAAGTGAATGGAGATCGATCAGAAAAATGATTGGAAAATTGATTGGAAAATCGATTGGAAAGTAAATCTGCCCGAAAACCTCTTGCATGCTTAAATCGGTCGAGTTAACAATTGGGCATGCTTGTTGTGGCACCAATTTTAATACATTTATCAAATCGGATGGTCGATTGGGACAAATCGGTAGATGTATGGCCACCTTAACCACTTAAGGACCTAGGCCTTAAACCCCCCTGTCCGTGTCCGATCGCTGCTGCACTTCATTTTTTTTTTTTTGCCTCATAGAGTCTCTCTCTCCCTCCGTCCCTCTCCCTCTCCTTCCTCCCTCCCCTCCGCCTACAGGCATCAGCCTATGAGAGGACGGTGATCCCCGGCCAATCAGAGGCGGGCCAGTAAAAAAGGGCGCATATGACTAATGGACAAAAAGGGCGCCACCATAGGCTGCAATGCAAAATATCAGCTATTGGGCGCCCGACAGGAAAAAAGGGCGCCCGAGAAATAGCGGTTGCAGCGACTGTGTTAACAAAAGTTTTCGTTTACAGAATAAGGTTTATTACAAATATCGTTTACAATTTCGTTTTAACTTTGTGGTTTACTTATTTTTTCGTTTTTAAATTGCGCTTATAGGAGCTTTCACTTATTTTTCCGTTTTTACATTTCCCTTTCAGTGCTGTAACAAGTAAATTTTCGTTTACACTTATTTTATCATTTAAAATTTGTTTTCATACGTATAATGCTTAAATATCGTTTTCAACCTTGTTCTATTGGAAATACATCGATTTTGGTATTAACTTTGTTTTTTACACTTATAATGCGTTGATTATAGTTTTCTAATATATCGCTTTTAATATTACCGTTATTTTAAGATTTTTAATGCGTACGTGATTGTAAGGCTATCTATTCTATTATATATATATATATCTTTTTCTATTTATAATATTATTGTGTAAGTGATTTTAACGCTATTTATTCTATTACAAATATATAATGATTCTATTCATGTTATTTATAGAGAAGTATTTTAAGGATTAAATATATTATTGTTTATATGTGTGTAAGGGTGTTTGTGCAGTGGGGATGGTTAGGCACGACCAGGGGGATGGTTAGGGTTAGGCACGACTAGGGGGATGGTTAGGGTTAGGCACCACCAGGGAAGATTTAGGGTTAGGCACCACCAGGGAGGTCTTAGGATAAGGCACCACCAGGGGGGTCTTAGGCACCACCAGGGAGGTGGTTAGGGTTAGGCACCACCAGGGGGGTGGTTAGGGTTAGGCACCATGGGGGGGGGGGTTAGGCACCACCAGGGGGGTCTAGGGATTAGGAGTAGGTACAGGGAGGGTTCTGTGTGAGGCGTGTATCAAAAAAGGGCGCCTCGAAAAAAGGGCGCGGGGTATAGCCGAAATTTTAAGTTTTAATGCAAAACCATATTTTTCTTTTAAGGGGTTGTAAACGAAAATTTAGTGCTAAATAGGGTAAATAAACGGAAATGAAATGGCAAAATACCGTCTATAACAACAAACGAATTCTGAAAAGAAACATCAAATATCGTCTATAAGAAAAACGATATTTACACTTGTATTAAGCATAGCAATGCAATGGTAGGTTTTACAGATATTTTACTGTAATTATACCAAACTGTAGGCTCACACAGATCTCTCCCTATCCCTAACCCTTAGACCCCTCTTTGTTTAAATATATATAATTTAATAAATTGTATATATTACATATATTGTGCTGTAACTATACCTAACCTTACTCTCACACAGAGCCCTCCCTGTACCTATCCCTAACCCCTAGACCCCCTGGTGGTGCTTAACCCTAAGACCCCCCTGGTGGTACCTAGTCCTAAGACCCCCCTGGTGGTGCCTAACCATAAGACCACCCTGGTGGTGCCTAACCCTAAGACCCCCCTGGTGGTGCTTAACCCTAAGACCCACCTGGTGGTGCCTAACCCTAAGACCCCCCCGGTTGGTGCCTAACCCTAAGACCCCCCTGGTGGTGCCTAACCCTAAGACCCCCCTGGTGGTGCCTAACCCTAATGCTGGGAATACACGGTTCGTTTTTGCCTTCGTTTAAACCTTCGATTCGTTCGGTAAACGAATCGAGTGTTGAAAACGTATGTGAAAATAGTCATAATCTCATTACAGTTTCGATTAATAGACCCCAAAAACGAACGACTAGTGATCGAACATGTTTGATATTATCTCTCTTTATCCATCTAATCGAGCCATTGGTAGGCTTGATGGCTGTTCAGATCGATTATATATTCGTTTATGCTAGTCCGTCCCTGTAAAAAGGGATTTTCGTTTCGTTTCTTTGCAGCCTTCGATCATTGGAAAAACGAAACCATCAGAATCGAAAAAAAAAAACGAAACCGTGGGTGGTGATATTAACCGTATGACCGATTATTTCGGGATCGCAAAGGACAAAAGGCACAATCGAAACGAAGGTTTAAACGAAGGCAAAAACGAACCGTGTATTCCCAGCATAAGACCCCCCTGGTGGTGCCTAACCCTAAGACCCCCCTGGTGGTGCCTAACCCTAAGACCCCCCCGGTTGGTGCCTAACCCTAAGACCCCCCTGGTGGTGCCTAACCCTAAGACCCCCTTGGTGGTGCCTAACCCTAAGACCCCCCTGGTGGTGCTTAACCCTAAGACCCACCTGGTGGTGCCTAACCCTAAGACCCCCCCGGTTGGTGCCTAACCCTAAGACCCCCCTGGTGGTGCCTAACCCTAAGACCCCCCTGGTGGTGCCTAACCCTAAGACCCCCCTGGTGGTACTTAACCCTAACCACTCCCTGATTGCGTATATTATACTGTAACTATACCTAACTCTCCCTGTACCTATCCCTAACCCCTAGACCCTCCTGGTAATGCCTAAACCTAACCATCCCCACCGCACAAACACCCTAAACACATATAAACAATATGTTTAATCCTTAAAATACTTCTCTACAAATAACATGATTAAAATAATTTATATATTTGTAATAGAATAAATAGCTTTAAAATAGCCTTAAAATCACGTATACATTCATATTATAAATAGAGAAAAGTATATATAAATATATAAAATACAATAGATAGCCTTACAAGCATTAGAAATCTTAAAATAACAGTAACATTAAAAGTGATATTTTAGTAACTATAATCAACGCATTATAAGTGTAAAAACAACCTTAAAATAACAGTAACATTAAAAGCGATATTTTAGTAATCATAATCAATGCATTATAAGTGTAAAAACAAAGTTAATACCAAAAGCGATGTATTTCTAATACAATAGGGTTTAAAACGGTATTTACGCATTATACATATGAAAACAAATTTTTAAATGATCAAAGAAGTGTAAACGAAAATTTCATTGTTATACTGTTGTAAGCGAAATTTTTAAATGAAAAAATAAGTAAAAACTGATATAAGCGAAATTTAAAATCGAAAAAATAAGTATAACACAAACTCAAAACGAACTTGTAAATTGTATTTGTTATAAACCTTATTCTGTAAACGAAAACTTTTGTTAACACGATCCCTGTAACCGCTATTTCTCAGGCGCCCTTTTTTCCTGTCGGGCGTTTTTTTGTCCACTATCCCTGTGCACCCTTTTTTTTTTACCAGCGCCCTGTGTGAGAGTAGGGATAGGTATAGTTAATACAGTATACACCACCAGGGTGGTGGTTAGGGTTAGGCACCACCAGGGGGATGGTTAGGGTTAGGCACCACAGGGGGGGGGGGGGGGTAGGGTTAGGCACCATCAGGGGGGTCTAGGGATTAGGGATAGGTACAGGGAGGGTTCTGTGTGAGAGTAGGGATAGGTATAGTTAGTACAGTATATACCACCAGGGGGGTGGTTAGGGTTAGGCACCACCAGGGGGGTCTAGGGGTTAGAGATAGGTACAGGGAGGGTTCTGTGTGAGAGTAGGGATAGGCCAGGGATAAAGTTATTGAGAAATGTAAAGCAGGCTTAGGCTAAAAAAAGATTTCCAAAGCCTTGAACATCCCACGGAGCACTGTTCAAGCGATCATTCAGAAATGGAAGGAGTATGGCTCAACTGTAAACCTACCAAGACAAGGCCGTCCGCCTAAACTCACAGCCCGAACAAGGAGAGCGCTGATCAGAAATGCAGTCAAAAGGCCCATGGTGACTCTGGACGAGCTGCAGAGATCTACAACTCAGGTGGGGGAATCTGTCCATAGGACAACTATTAGTCGTGCACTGCACAAAGTTGGCCTTTATGGAAGAGTGGCAAGAAGAAAGCCATTGTTAACAGAAAAGCATAAGAAGTCCCGTTTGCAGTTTGCCACAAGCCATGTGGGGGACACAGCAAACATGTAGAAGAAGGTGCTCTGGTCAGATAAGACCAAAATGGAACTTTTTGGCCAAAATGCAAAACGCTATGTATAGCGGAAAACTAACACTGCACATCACTCTGAACACACCATTCCCACTGTCAAATATGGTGGTGGCAGCATCATGCTCTGGAGGTGCTTCTCTTCAGCAGAGACAGGGAAGCTGGTCAGAGTTGATTGGAAGATGGCTGGAGCCAAATACAGGGCAATATTGGAAGAAAACCTCTTGGAGTCTGCAAAAGACTTGAGACTGGGGCGGAGGTTCACCTTCCAGCAGGACAACGAACCTAAACATAAAGCCAGGGCAACAATGGAATGGTTTAAAACAAAACATATCCATGTGTTAGAATGGCCCAGTCAAAGTCCAGATCTAAATCCAATCGAGAATATGTGGCAAGATCTGAAAACTGCTGTTCACAAATGCTGTCCATCTAATCTGACTGAGCTGGAGCTGTTTTGCAAAGAAGAATGGGCAAGGATTTCATTCTGTAGATGTGCAAAGCTGGTAGAGACATACCCTAAAAGACTGGCAGCTGTAATTGCAGCAAAAGGGGGTTCTACAAAGTATTGACTCAGGGGGCTGAATAATTACGCACACCCCACTTTGCAGTTTTTTTTTTTTTAAATGTTTGGAATCATGTATGATTTTCATTCCACTTCTCACGTGTACACCACTTTGTATTGGTCTTTGATGTGGAATTCCAATAAAATTGATTCATGTTGGTGGCAGTAATATGACAAAATGTGTTAGGCCCCGTTCACACTTGCGGTTGTCTGCCAAACGGACCGGATGACCTGACCGGATCCGGACCGGATCCGGATCGGAACCGTACGGTTCTGATCCGGATCCGATCCGGATCCGGTCAGGTTGCATCAGGTGTTCATCAGGATGCGATCCGGATCCGTTTGGCAAAAGTTACGTAAAAAACAAAAAAAATGTTGGGGTCTGGGAGGTCAGCAGAAGGGGGACCTGTGGAATCAGGCC
Source organism: Hyperolius riggenbachi (assembly GCF_040937935.1). Lineage (NCBI taxonomy): Eukaryota > Metazoa > Chordata > Amphibia > Anura > Hyperoliidae > Hyperolius > Hyperolius riggenbachi. The sequence goes on along the minus strand of NC_090656.1, from coordinate 112,836,499 downwards.
CTCCGCTGTTTAGCACTCACCTCCACCTCCAACATGCTGCCAACATCTCCAGCTCGTGCTGCTCCACTCCAAAATGCTTGCCCATGTGTCCCCGATCCAATATCGCCGCAACAATCCTCATAGGAAGTGGGGTAGAACATCCGGATTTTTAGCCAGTGTGTTGTGCGCTATCCGGTTCTCATTGATTTGTATTGGCCGGATGGTGCAGTCCGGCTCCGCCCCGGATACGGCTGCCGGAGGAGCCGGACCAAAAAATAGCGCATGTTGGAACGGACGCCGGAGTCCGGATCCGGTCCGGCTCCGGTCCGGACGAAACGGACGCATGTGAACGGTGGCATAGACTTACATTGCTATGCCGTGCGTCCGTTTCGTCCGTTCCGCATGCGGTGCGGCTCCGGCACGGCGATTCCGGATAGCCACCGCTAATGTGAACCGGGCCTAACTTCAAGGGGGCCGAATACTTTTGCAAACCACTGTAGTTTTGCCTGTCTAATTCCTCCTCATTTGTAATTTGATCTCTCCCCTGTGTCACCTGATGGCCATGGCAGATAAGCTTATTTGAAAGCACAGGATGTTAACAATATAGCCATTTGGTTCTCAACTGCTTCTGAGCTAAGTGCTTCTGCCTTACTGTTATTGGCGTCTGCCTGGATTTTGACTACTCTCTGCCTGCCTCCTGCACTGACCTCTTCCTGGATTTTGACTACTCTGTCTGCAGCCTGCACCGACCTTTTCCTGGAATTTGACTACTCTCTGCCTGCCACCTGCACCGACGTCTGCCGGGAATTTTGACTACTCTCTGCCTGCTGCCTGCACCATTCCAGTCTTTTATTTATATGGAGGATGTCTACCAGGCTTTTATTCTGATATATTTTAGTGAGTTATGACTTTAGATTTGGAGGCCTAAAATTCTTGAAAAAAAATGTACCGCTTTTGACTCATAATTCCAGACAGAAATGCACCGCCAGGGAGGTTAATAGTTACAACTATTTTTAAAGCAAGGATATTTGCTTCAGGTTAGCTAGTCATACGGAGGCTGACAGATTTATTACATTTTAAAATATACCAGTTGCCTGGCAGTCTTGATGATCCCATCTCTAAAATTTTTAGTCATAGACCCTGAACAAGCATGCAGCAGATTAGGTGTTTCTGACAGTTTGGTTTGGTTGTTTTGCTATGTTTATTAGACCAGTGCTTGTACCCACCTGGGTTACACATATTAGCGTGTATATTTATTTGTAGTTGTTTTTGTAGGTGTTTCTGACATAAGTGTCAAATTTCACAAGATTAGCTGCATGCTTGTTTCTGGTATTATTCAGAAACTACTACAGCCAAATAGACTAGCAGGGCTGTCAGCCAATAGAGATGGCCCAAAACTCAGAATTTCGGTTTGCGAACCTCCCGCGAAAGTTCGGTTTGCGCGAACTTTCGCGAACCGCAGTAGACTTCAATGGGGAGGCGAACCTTGGAAACATTTATGCTGGCCACAAAAGTGATGGAAAAGATGTTTCAAGGGGTCTAACACCTGTAGGGGGCATGACGGAGTGGGATACACGCCAAAAGTCCCCGGGAAAAATCAGGATATGACGCACAGCAGCGTTTTAAGGGCAGAAATCACATTGAATGCTAAATTGCAGGCCTAAAGTGCTTTAAAAGTGCTTTAAAACATTTGGTCTGTCCACAATGAAGCAACAACCTTATTATCATTGGTGTGCTACCCCCCGAGACACTCATATAGCCGGCGGTCATTGCTTCATTGTAATACGCAAGCCCCTTCACCGCGGCAAGGTAATGATCACGAATGAGAATGGGCACATGTGCATGCCTTTTGTTTTGTTGTTGAAGCTGCAGTGCAGACAGAAAAATTAGGTAGGCATGTACACGCACCAGAAAAATTAGTATAGCGGCCTGGAGTCCTGGACCCTGTTGGTGGTGGCGGAGAAGGCAAGCGGTGTGCAGGCAGAGATGCTGTGTGAAGAGCGACTTAGTCTTGGGGCAGGCAGCCAGTCACACGGCGTGCAGGCAGAGATGCTGTGTGTGGGGACTGACTTAGTCTTCGGGCAGAAGGTAGCCCTCTGGGAAGGTCAGGTACTGAACACTTTTGAGACTTAGGTGACTTCTCTTCTCAGTGACAATGCCTCCAGCTGCGCTGAAGGTCCTTTCTGACAGGACGCTTGAGGCAGGGCAAGACAGAAGTTGGATGGCAAATTGGGACAGCTCTGGCCACAGTTCAAGCCTGCGCACCCAGTAGTCCAAAGGTTCATCGCTGCTCACAGTGTCTACATCCACACTTAAGGCCAGGTAGTCGGCTACCTGCCGGTCCAGGCATTGGTGGTGGGTGGATCCGAAAGCGCTAAGGCGAGGCGTTGGACTAAAGAATGTCCAAATGTCCGACATCACCATGAGATCGCTGGAGCGTCCTGTCCTTGTCTGCGTGGACATGGGAGGAGGATTACTGGCAGTGGTACCTTTATTGCGTTGTGCTGTGACATCACCCTTAAACGCATTGTAAAGCATACTTGCCAGCTTGTTCTGCATGTGCTGCATCCTTTCTGCCTTCTGGTGAGTTGGTAACATGTCCGCCACTTTGTGCCTATACCGAGGGTCTAGGAGCGTGGTGTGAGGAAACGCGGAAAAGCCGCCGCGTGTGCCAAGAGCTAGGCGGCTGACTCCGCATCCTACGTGGCGGTTTGCACGCGTCTGGTGGTGTGGTGGAACGCGGAAAAGCCGCCGCATGTCCTGACAGCAAAGCAGCTGTTTGCATGCAGCAGCATGTGCTTGGTGTGGCTGGGTCTGTTAGTGCACCTAGGCAGATGGAGAGCTATGCTCGCGCGGGCCTGAATTCAGGACCTTTATACCTGCAGAGGAAGTGTCAGCTGATCAGGAAGGTCAGCTGATTCCTGCAGGTCTCATGATTGGCTATGGTTCGGGCGGGGCAGCAGAGTCCAGCAACTATATATTCTGCTGCTTATTCAGTTGCTGGTTGTCTGGCGTTGCGATCACATACGTGGGAGCACCCAGATCCGTAGTCAGATCCGCAAGTGTGCCGTGAACCAGCTGGAGCTGTAATCCTACACTTAGCTAGTTTCTGTTGATAGCTTAAAGTACTAGTTTGATTGTGATTATCTGTTTTGACCTTTTGCCTGCCTGACTATCCTCCTGAACTCTGATCTTGTACCTCGATATTTCTGATACTCTGTTGCCGAACCCTGGCTCGTCCTTAGACTCTGCTTCTGCCTACTGATCTTGTACCTCGATATTTCTGATACCCTGTTGCCGAACCCTGCCTGTACCTGACTCCGCCTTTGCCTCTTGATATTGTACTTTATCTGTCCGTGTGTGTACGACCTGGCTTGTCTGACCTCGAGAACCGACCTCACTGTTGGAGGCGGTTCCCCATTCTATCAGTGACACTTCCTCCAGAGTGTTACTTTTAGACAATCCTTCCTACTCGCAGCCTGACTCCTCCCGTCTTGGAGAGTCCAGGTCTTCGGAAGGAATCCGTGCAGTATACCTTACTGCGCTGAGGCTTAGTCCTCAAAGTGTTACTGTTACACCAAACACTACACTCTACTCAGGTGAACAGAGGTTAGCTGGTATATCGGATTATCGGTGATACTGCAGATCACTTATAATCTGGTATACATCTGTATTCCCAGTGATACTGCAGATCACCGGTAATCAGATCCTCTCTGTGCTTCACCGATCGTTACACGTGGCCACCCAGTACAGCTCATTCCCCTTGAGTTTTTTTTATACCGGGGTCCCTCAACAGGCTGGACAGCATGAAAGACGCCATCTGCACAAAGTTGGATCCAGATGTACTCTCCATCTCCTCTTGCTCTTCCTCAGTGACGTCAGGTAAGTCCTCCTCCTCCCCCCAGCCACGAACAATACCACGGGAACGTCGAGTAGCACAAGCCCCCTCTGACGCCTGCTGCGGTTGTTCTTCTGCCACCGCCTCCTCCTCCTCCAAAGAAACACCTTCCTCATCATCCGAGTCTGACTCCTCTTCCCCACACGACTCTTCCTCCTCCTTCCCCCTCTGTGCTGCCGCAGGTGTTGAGGAAACATCTGATTCTGATGAAAATTGCTCCCACAACTGTTCCTGCCGTAACTGTTCCTCTTCACGCTTCTCCCCAGCTTGATCCACCACTCTACGCACGGCACGCTCCAGGAAGTGAGCGTACGGTGCCTTCACTGTGACTCACCAGGTTGGTCACCTTCTCAAACGGCCGCATGAGCCTGCATGCATTTTGCATGAGTGTCCAGTTGTTGGGCCACAACATCCCCATCTCCCCAGATTGTGTCCTTCTACTGTAATTGTACAGGTACTGGGTGACGGCTTTCTCCTGTTCTAGCAAGCGAGAGAACATGACCAGGGTCGAAATCCAGCGAGTCGGGCTATCACTTATCAATCGTCTTACCGGCAACTTTCTCCGCTAAATGTCCACAAAGCATGCCATGGCCGTGTAGGACCGCCTGAAATGCCCACACAACTTCCTGGCCTGCTTCAGGACGTCCTCTAAGCCTGGGTACTTTGACACAAATCTTTGAATGACTAGATTCAGCACATGTGCCATGCAGGGTACGTTTCAGCTTTCCCAAATTCAAAGCGGAAAGGAGATTGCTGCCGTTGTCACACACCACATTGCCGATCTCCAGCTGGTGCGGAGTCAGTCACTGATCCACCTGTTTGTTAAGAGAGCCAGGAGAGCTGGTCCAGTGTGACTCTCCTCTTTGAGGCAAGACATGTCTAAGATGGCGTGACACCGTCGTACCTGACATGCAGCATAGGCCCTGGGGAGCTGGGGCGGTGTAGCTAGAGAGGAGATCACAGCACCAGTAAAGTTGAACTTCCACTCAGCCAAGGAGGAGGAGGACAGCGAAGAGGATGTAGCAGGAGGAGAGGAGGTGGCAGGAGGCTTGCCTGCAAGCCGTGGAGGTGTCACAACAAGTTGGTCTGCTGCACAGCCACGTACTCCCTGCTTGCCATCGGTCACCAGGTGGACCCAATGGGCTGTGTAAGTAATGTAGCGGCCCTGACTGTGCTTGACAGACCAGGCATCCGTGGTCAGGTGGACCCTTGACCCAACGCTGTGTGCCAGAGATGACACCAATTGCCTCTCCACTTCACGGTACAGTTTGGGTATCGCCTTTTTAGAGAAATAATTGCAGCCTGGCATCTTCCACTGCAGTGTTCCAATGGCCACAAATTTACAGAAGGCCTCAGAGTCCACCAGCTGGTATGGTAACAGCTGACGAGCTAACAGTTCTGCCATGCCAACTGTCAGACGCCGGGCAAGGGGGTGACTGGCAGAAATTGGCTCCTTCCGCTCAAAGATTTCCTTCACGGACACCTGGCTGCTGTGGGCAGAGTAGCAGGAACCGCTCAAGGGCAGAGGTGGAGTGGAGGAGGGTGGCTATGAAGGTGCAAGGGAGAAAGCAGCTGAAGATGCTGCACCTGAAGGAGGAAGAGGAGAAGAAGGGTGGCTTTTCTTTTGTGTGCTGCTTTTGCTCAGGTGCTCTTACCATTGCAGTTTGTGCTTTTTCTCCATATGCCTTTTGAAGGCACTAGTCCCTACGTGAGTGTTGGCCTTTCCATGGCTCAATTTTTGGAGGTAGAGACAACAGATGGCATTGCTCCTATCTGAAGCAGACACATGAAAAAATTTCCAAACCACTGAGCCCCTCTGGGGTGATGGCACTATGTTGAAGGGCATGTTGGCTGGTTGTCCCTAGGTGGTGATACATGGCGCCGGACACTGCCACCAGCTGTTTCTGACGATTCTTTCAGCAACTCGTCTCCTCCTACTCCTCTCTGACTCCCCCCCTGAACTGTCCCCCTGTTCATCTCCTCTATTGGGAAAATACGTGGGATCCATATCATCGTCATCATCATAATCATCCTGCCCAGCTTCACTTACTTCAGACACCTCCAAAACTGCACCAACAGCAGGCAGGGCCGGGCCGAGACATAGGCTGGAGAGGCTCCAGCCTCAGGGCGCAGTGTAGGAGGGGGCGCACAATTCAATCAGTTGTCATTCCTAATTGTGTATGAAGCAGAAAGAAATAAGAAAAGGGGATACATAGCAGTGACTGCAAGCCAGATAACTAGATATTAAGGTGTTGGGGAGGTTGTGGACCCTGTGGCCCTCTTAGTCTAATAGCAATCAGTGTGTGACGGCTGGGGTGGGTGGGATGGAGGGGCGCACTTTGGTGTCTCAGCCTTGGGTGCTGGAGGACCTTGTCCCTGCTCTGACAGCAGGTACTTCATCATCTTCACTAGTTACGTCCATAGTGTCGCCGCCTAACTCAGACATATGAGGTGGTGTAACTTGCTTAGTGCCTTTATCTGGTTGTAACAATAATGGCTGTGAATCAGTTAATTCCCCACCAATTAACTCATGTGAAGTATCAAATGCAATGGATGTGGTGCTTGTAGTAGCGCTGGTGGCTGCAGAAGATGAGGTGTTCTGTGTTAAATAGTCAACCACGTCCTGACAATCTTGGGAGTTGATGGGACGTGCCTTCTTCTGAGCACTGTACTTTGGTCGAGGGCCGCACGAAATCACATCAACACGACCTCGCACAGACCTGCCGGGTGGCCTTCCTCTGGGTCTGCCTCTACCTCTGCCTGTTTTGTCTGTTGTGTCCATATCTGGGGGGATGAAGTGAAAGGTATGCACTGACTTAACTAATACAATGTGCAGTCACACAGGTGCAGTTAACAGGTATGCACGGAGTGGTATATCACACTGCGCACACTCACGTCAGTAGGTGGGTGCACTGAACACAACAGGTAGGTATATGCAGTGATGGGTATTACAATGTGCACCTGTCACACACAGACAGATAGCGGACAGGCACAGTGACACTGCGTGTGCTCAACTCACGTAGGTAGGTGGGTGCACTGTGAACAACAGGTAGATACGTACAGTGGTTTGCAAAAGTATTCGGCCCCCTTGAAGTTTTCCACATTTTGTCATATTACTGCCACAAGCATAAATCAATTTTATTGGAATTCCACGTGAAAGACCAATACAAAGTCTTGAGAGTTGATGGGACGTGCCTTCTTCTGAGCACTGTACTTTGGTCGAGAGCCACGTGAAAGACCAATACAAAGTGGTGTACACATGAGAAGTGGAACGAAAATCATACATGATTCCAAACATTTTTTTTTTAAATAACTGCAAAGTGGGGTGTGCGTAATTATTCAGCCCCTTAGTCAATACTTTGTAGAACCACCTTTTGCTGCGATTACAACTGCCAGTCTTTTAGGGTATGTCTCTACCAGCTTTGCACATCTAGAGACTGAAATCCTTGCCCATTCTTCTTTGCCAAACAGCTCCAACTCAGTCAGATTAGATGGACAGCATTTGTGAACAGCAGTTTTCAGATCTTGCCACAGATTCTCGATTGGATTTAGATCTGGACTTTGACTGGGCCATTCTAACACATGGATATGTTTTGTTTTAAACCATTCCATTGTTGCCCTGGCTTTATGTTTAGGGCCGATGTCCTGCTGGAAGGTGAACCTTCGCCCCAATCTCAAGTCTTTTGCAGACTCCAAAAGGTTTTCTTCCAAGATTGCCCTGTATTTGGCTCCATCCATCTTCCCATCAACTCTGAACAGCTTCCCTGTCCCTGCTGAAGAGAAGCACCCCAGAGCATGATGCTGCCATCACCATATTTGACAGTGGGGATGGTGTGTTCAGAGTGATATGCAGTGCTAGTTTTCCGCCACACATAGCGTTTTGCATTTTGGCCAAAAAGTTCCATTTTGGTCTCATCTGACCAGAGCACCTTCTTCCACATGTTTGCTGTGTCCCCCACATGGCTTGTGGAAAACTGCAAACATGACTTCTTATGCTTTTCTGTTAACAATGGCTTTCTTCTTTCCACTCTACCATAAAGGCCAACTGTGCAGTGCACGACTAATAGTTGTCCTATGGACAAATTCCACCACTCTGCAGCTCGTCCAGAGTCACCATGGGCCTCTTGACTGCATTTCTGATCAGCGCTCTCCTTGTTCGGCCTGTGAGTTTAGGTGGACAGCCTTGTCTTGATAGGTTTACAGTTGTGCCATACTCCTTCCATTTCTGAATGATCGCTTGAACAGTGCTCTGTGGGATGTTCAAGACTTTGGAAATCTTTTTGTAGCCTAAGCCTGCTTTAAATTTCTCAATAACTTTATCCCTGACCTGTCTGGTGTGTTCTTTGGACTTCATGGTGTTGTTGCTCCCAATATTCTCTTAGACAACCTCTGAGGGCGGCACAGAGCAGCTGTATTTGTACTGACATTAGATCACACACAGGTGCACTCTATTTAGTCATTAGCATTCGTCAGGCAATATCTATGGGCAACTGACTGCACTCAGACCAAAGGGGGCTGAATAATTACGCACACCCCACTTTGCAGTTATTTAATTTAAAAAATGTTTGGAATCATGTATGATTTTCATTCCACTTCTCAAGTGTACACCACTTTGTATTGGTCTATCACGTAGAATTCCAATAAAATTGATTCATGTTTGTGGCAGTAATATGACAAAATGTGGAAAACTTCAAGAGGGCCGAATACTTTTGCAAACCACTGTATATGCAGTAATGGGTATTACAATGTGCACCTGTCACACACACACAGACAGGTAGCGGACAGGCACAGTGACACTGCGTGCACTCACGTAGGTAGGTGGGTGCACTGTGAACAACAGGTAGGTAGGTATATGCAATACTGGGTATTACAATGTGCACCTGTCACACACAGACAGGTAGCGGACAGGCACAGTGACACTGCGTGCGCTCAACTCACATAGGTAGGTGGGTGCACTGTGAACAACAGGCAGGTAGGTATATGCAGTACTGGGTATTACAATGTGCACCTGTCACACACAGACAGGTAGCGGACAGGCACAGTGACACTGCGTACGCTCAACCTCACCTAGGTAGGTGGGTGCACTGTGAACAACAGGCAGGTAGGTATATGCAGTACTGGGTATTACAATGTGCACCTGTCACACACAGACAGGTAGCGGACAGGCACAGTGACACTGCATGCGCTCAACTCACGTAGGTAGGTGGGTGGGTGCACTGTGAACAACAGGTAGGTAGGTATATACAGTAATGGATATTACAATGTGCACCTGTCACTCACACACACACACATAGTCACTGAATGTGCTGGGCCTGGCAGTGGCACACACACAGTATGGATTATCAAGGCTGTCTATGCAACACAAGTGTCAGTGGGACACACAGAAAAAAAAATAGATCACAAGAACAAGATTAGCTCTAAAAAGAGCTGTTGAAGGGTGCTATTTTAGCAATAAGAATCAGCAAGGAGCAAGCTAACAAGCCTACAAGAGCCTAGCTAATCTTTCCCTATGAGAGAGTCTGCAGCAGCTGTCCCTTGTCTATTTACTGCAGGTACACGAGTGAGTATATTGGCCGGCGGGGCCTGCCTTTTATAAGGGTGGGAGTGGCTCCAGGAGGGAGTGTAGCCTGATTGGCTACAATCAGGGGCGTAACTAGACATCACTGGGCCCCCCTGCAAAACTTTGGAAGGGGCCCCCCACCCCCTCGCTTTCTGCACAGGAAAAGGACCAATGTGTTTTCCCCATGCAGAGAAAAACACTTAGACTTAAAGGTTATGTCACGCAATCTATGCTACCCCCAGATCTACTTACCTGGGGCTTCCTCCAGCCCCTTGCAGCCGACAAAGACTTGTCGCAGCTCTGTTCTGTTCCCAGTACATACATACACACACAGCCATATGATTTTACTACATGAGAGCACATGCTATATGGAGGAACAACAATGACATACTGAACAGAAGATCTAGTATTCACTGTAACTTTGGCAAAACGTTCAGAATGTCACTGATTGATACGGTTATTAGGGGATTTCGGACTCAGTATAAGACAAGCTCTCAATGAGGCAGCCAGTCAGACACCAATCTTTCCCATTCCACTGTGTCCAGTAATCAGACACCATAAGGTCAGGTCACTAGCCTGTGTGTGATAAGAATCTAGGAATCTCTTCTGAGGGAAAGTCTACAACTTTTTTTTCCAACTGTGACTCCTTTGGTTGTAATGTTGTACATGAAGTCATCAGAACTGCTGCAGTGTGAGACAGATGTTTTTTTTAAGAACCCTAGGGAGCAGGGACAGTGTACAAATTCCAAAGTGTGTATTATTCCTTATCTGTGTGGTGGACACATGCAGTCAACATAACAATGGTACGAGAGTAGAATACATTTTCTCTCCATGCCCTTAGTTGCTTGTCAGTCTCTCAAACTTTTTCCCCAAAGGGGCCCCCTGTGGCTTCTGGGCCCCCCTGCGGAGGCATACCTTGCAGGGTCTATTGTTACGCCCCTGGCTACAATGTGCCTGCTGACTGTGATGTAGTGGGTCAAAGTTGACCCTAATGGTGCACTATGGGGGCGAACTGAACTTCCGGAAAAGTTTGCAGTTCTCCGCGATCGCAAACCACCGGAAGTTCGCCGGGAACCGATCTCTATCAGCCAACTGGTATTGTTTAAACTAAAGGGAACCACCAGTCGCCTGACTCTCCTGCTGATCCTGTGGCCCATATGCAATTCACTTTTTCATCTGAGTTTTCTCCTAGGACATAATTTTTCATCTTAGATTTATAATAATTTTTTAGCACTCTGCAATGGAAAAAGTACCAAAAAGTAGGTGAAAAAGTACTATCAAAACTATTTTGAGTATTTGTTTGCTTGCTGGTGGTTTAAAAGGCATTCTATAGACAAGTTTGAAAATATCACCTAGGAGAAAACTCAGGTGAAAAAGTGAATTGCATATAGGCCCGTGTCTCTAATACTTTTAGCCACAGCCCCTGAACAAGCATGCAGATCAGGTGCTCTGACTGAAGTCAGACTGTATTAACTGCATGCTTGTTTCAGGTGTGTGATTCAGCCACTACTGCAGCCAGAGATCAGCAGAACTGCCAAGCAAATGGTATTGTGTAAAAGGAAACATCCATATCCCTCTCAGTTTAGGTTCCCTATAAAAGGAAATAAATATGGCAGCCTCCATATCCTTCTCACATCAGTTGCTCTTTAAGGGATTTTGGGCACAATGTGGGCAGAAATTGTTGCATGTTTTCAAACCAACAAAGGTTCTAATCTAAATATACATCTGACAGCATAGTAAGGCGAATCCCAAAATGTTACCTGTTTGAGATAAACAGTTTTAAAAGCTAAAAATTCTGTTTTAAAGTGGTATAAAACTCTGACATAATATTCAATAAAAACATGTTTTCCTACTTTTTATATCCCATACAGTTATCATATTTGCTTTTGTGCATAAGTATTATTATTCATTTAGAAATTACAAGCAGGGCTGTGGAGTCAGAGTCGGAGTCGTGGAGTCGGAGTCGGAGCAATTTTGGGTGCCTGGAGTCGGAGTCGGGAAAAAATGCACCGATTCCGACTCCTAATGAATTTGTAACTGTAATTAAAATAGAAAATATGATAAAATGTTCTATTTCTCAGATAATAGTCATTAAAAATAATGTATATATCCAGTATATATACAGTAATAGCTGTGTTCAGTCCGTAAAAATGAAATAAACCAATCAAAATTAGTTACTTGTGCTGCTTCAATAAAGCAGTCCCCGTATTTTTAAAGTCAGATATACATATCTGATTGTGACTGTACAGTATATATGATGTGTACACAGGAATCTCTTATATATACGAAATAACATCTATGCTGTAAGTATAAAGCCTGATGTGTAGCCGTGTCTCTAATAGAGATGGTCAATGAGATGGAAATAATTCTGCATTGATGCTGATTTATGCAAATGTATGCACTTCTTTTGCTGATGAAATCAAATAAATTGATATGTTGTTAAAATTTGGTTTGGTGACTATGAATTAAAGGGTACCTGAGGCGAATTAAAAGAAAAGCTTTATACATACCTGGGGCTTCCTCCAGCCCCCTTCAGGCTGGAGGAAGCCCCAGGTATGTATAAAGCTTTTCTTTCTGATTTGTTTTTGTTTTGTTTTTAAATGTCAGAAATGTATATTTGTGACTGTTGAGATGTTATATTGGTTTCACTGGTAAATAAATAATAATAAATTGAAATGGGTATATATTTGTTTTTTTGTTAAGTTGCCTAATAATTATGCACAGTAATAGTCACCTGCACACACAGATATCCCCCTAAAATAGCTAAAACTAAAAACAAACTAAAAACTACAATCAAAAATAATCAGCTTTGATATTAACCACTTGAGGACTGCAGGGCTAAACCCCCCTAGTGACCAGGCCATTTTTAGCAAAATTGGCCACTGCAGCTTTAAGGCTAAGCTGCAGGGCCGCACAACACAGCACACAAGTGATTCCCCCCCCCCCTTTTTTCCCCACCAACAGAGCTCTCTGTTGGTGGGGTCTGATCGCTCATGTTTATATTATTTTAAATAAATATTATTGTTTTTTTTTTTTTTTTTTTTTTTAAACCCTGTTTCTTTAAATTTCTTCCCTCCCTCCCCCCTCCCTCCCTCCCCACAGCCAGCCAATTATGGTGATCGGCTGTCATAGGCTTCTGCCTATGAGAGCCGATTGCTCTCATGTCCCCCATGGGGACAGCCGTGTCACACTGCTGTCCCCAGTGCAGCGCTGCTGCTCATCGCAGCGCTGCACCTAGTAAATAGACGGCGTGATCGCCGTCTAACAGTCTCCCGAGCGGCAATAGCCGCTCGGAGACTGATGGCGGGGCGGAGCTCCGCCCTCCAAGCATGAGATGCGCACGCAGCATGCGCGCAATCTCATGCAAATTACAGCCCCAGGACTTTACGCCAATGGGCGTTAGGCGGTCCTGGGGCTGCCACCGCGGCCACGCCCACTGGCGTGACGCGGGCAGCAGAAGGTTAATGAGTTTTTTTGGGTTCATTGAGAACATGGTTGTTGTTCAATAATAAAATTATTTCTCAAAAATACAACTTGCCTAATAATCCTGCACTCCCAGTATGTACTTTAAGGCTGGATTCACACTGTGCGGGTTGCATAACGCATACATCATTCTAAATGGGGACTGGACATAGACTTTCATACAAATCCTGCATGCAGCGACTTAGAATAATGTGATCAGTTATAATGCATAACTGTGAACAGACCCATAGAATTTCATAGACAGTGAATTTTCTGTAGCACGATGGATGGAGTGTGAAAGGGCCCTAAGGTCTCTTTCGTACAGGCAATTGTCAGTGAATTCACCACCTGTCAGCTGCTCTCCTGCACTGGCTGGGCACTCGCTAGTGTTTGGTTCTGGTGCTACACAGGCAGGGACGTAGCCAGGGTTGACTGGGCCCAAAAATGTTATGGGCCCCCCTATGGCGGTGGATTCTTCGGGTGTGTGTGTGTGTGTGTGTGTGTGGGGGGGGGGGGGGGCTGATTGGGTGGGGGTGTTTGGCTTGGGGGCCATTAAGTGAGGGGGGAAGTATTGATCACAACCGGGGCCCATTTGGTGTTGCCTTTGTTTGTGCCCTAGGCTCTGCGTGACCCCATAGAGCTGTACAAATGATGTATAAAAATACAAAGGCAGAGGGGCACACAGGAGAAGGGTAGGGACTAGATTGTAATCCCCTCTGAGGACAGTCAGTTACATGACTATGCACTCTGTAACGTGCTGCAGAAGATGTCAGAGCTACAGTATATAAATACATAATAATAATATGGTAGGACATTAGACTATGACTATGGTAGGATTAGACTGTGAGCTCCTCTGAGGACAGTCAGTGGCATGACTATGCACTCTGTAAAGTGCTGCAGAAGATGTCAGAGCTGTATAAATACATAATAATAATATGGTAGGACATTAGACTATGACTATGGTAGGATTAGACTGTGAGCTCCTCTGAGGACAGTCAGTGGCATGACTATGCACTCTGTAATGTGCTGCAGGAGATGTCAGTGCTATATAAATACATAATAATAATATGGTAGGACATTAGACTATGACTATGGTAGGATTAGACTGTGAGCTCCTCTGAGGACAGTCAGTGACATGACTATGTACTCTGTAAAGTGCTGCAGAAGATGTCAGTGCGATATATAAATACATAATAATATGGTAGGACATGAGACTATTACTATGGATGGGCATGACATCAGGAAGTGGTCCATGTCCTCCTCAACAGTGCACCCCTGTCGAGGACAAACACGCTCCACCACATCCCGACACTTCATGTTTCCTCCAACGTAAAGCTTGCCCTGGAAGGTAAGCCAGGCGATGTCCCACAATTTGTTCGGAACCCGCGGCAAATTTAACAAACGCAAGCCCTCCTCCAACATTGTGCCTGGGCAATCCCTCAAGGCCAGTGAGTCAGGAAGGTAGGAGTCCACCAACCTAGCCGACAGGACTTTCCTGTCGACTGATCTGATGTCCTCCACCGTCAATCCACACTGCAGCAGTTTCTTCATACAAGGTAAGACATAGGCCGGAAGATAGCCATGACGTGCTCTCAGATTTTTCACCGAGCCACCGCTCTTCCATTCTCCAAGGAAAGGCTTGCACCAGGTCTGGAAGATACCTACCCAACCAGGCGGGTTCTCCATCAACAAACTACCAAGATTGTACTTAATAAAAATTAAGGAGAAAACAATTGGGTTGACCATACCTAGGCCACCCTCCCGCCTAATTTTGTAAGTAATGCTTCTGCACACATGGTTTAGCCTGTTTCCCCACAACATCAGGAAAAACAGGCCATTGACCCTGGTGTACAGGGATGCTGGCAAAATAGCAACATAGCTGACTTACAACATTATTGGCACCAGATAGGTCTTGATCAAGTCAATCCTTTCCCTAAAGGTCAAACTCCAACCTTTCCAGCGAGCTACTTTCGTGCTGACATCAGATAGTGCACTGTGGGTGCACTGTGAACAACAGGCAGGTAGGTATATGCAGTACTGGGTATTACAATGTGCACCTGTCACACACAGACAGGTAGCGGACAGGCACAGTGACACTGCATGCGCTCAACTCACGTAGGTAGGTGGGTGGGTGCACTGTGAACAACAGGTAGGTAGGTATATACAGTAATGGATATTACAATGTGCACCTGTCACTCACACACACACACATAGTCACTGAATGTGCTGGGCCTGGCAGTGGCACACACACAGTATGGATTATCAAGGCTGTCTATGCAACACAAGTGTCAGTGGGACACACAGAAAAAAAAAATAGATCACAAGAACAAGATTAGCTCTAAAAAGAGCTGTTGAAGGGTGCTATTTTAGCAATAAGAATCAGCAAGGAGCAAGCTAACAAGCCTACAAGAGCCTAGCTAATCTTTCCCTATGAGAGAGTCTGCAGCAGCTGTCCCTTGTCTATTTACTGCAGGTACACGAGTGAGTATATTGGCCGGCGGGGCCTGCCTTTTATAAGGGTGGGAGTGGCTCCAGGAGGGAGTGTAGCCTGATTGGCTACAATCAGGGGCGTAACTAGACATCACTGGGCCCCCCTGCAAAACTTTGGAAGGGGCCCCCCACCCCCTCGCTTTCTGCACAGGAAAAGGACCAATGTGTTTTCCCCATGCAGAGAAAAACACTTAGACTTAAAGGTTATGTCACGCAATCTATGCTACCCCCAGATCTACTTACCCGGGGCTTCCTCCAGCCCCTTGCAGCCGACAAAGACTTGTCGCAGCTCTGTTCTGTTCCCAGTACATACATACACACACAGCCATATGATTTTACTACATGAGAGCACATGCTATATGGAGGAACAACAATGACATACTGAACAGAAGATCTAGTATTCACTGTAACTTTGGCAAAACGTTCAGAATGTCACTGATTGATACGGTTATTAGGGGATTTCGGACTCAGTATAAGACAAGCTCTCAATGAGGCAGCCAGTCAGACACCAATCTTTCCCATTCCACTGTGTCCAGTAATCAGACACCATAAGGTCAGGTCACTAGCCTGTGTGTGATAAGAATCTAGGAATCTCTTCTGAGGGAAAGTCTACAACTTTTTTTCCAACTGTGACTCCTTTGGTTGTAATGTTGTACATGAAGTCATCAGAACTGCTGCAGTGTGAGACAGATGTTTTTTTTAAGAACCCTAGGGAGCAGGGACAGTGTACAAATTCCAAAGTGTGTATTATTCCTTATCTGTGTGGTGGACACATGCAGTCAACATAACAATGGTACGAGAGTAGAATACATTTTCTCTCCATGCCCTTAGTTGCTTGTCAGTCTCTCAAACTTTTTCCCCAAAGGGGCCCCCTGTGGCTTCTGGGCCCCCCTGCGGAGGCATACCTTGCAGGGTCTATTGTTACGCCCCTGGCTACAATGTGCCTGCTGACTGTGATGTAGTGGGTCAAAGTTGACCCTAATGGTGCACTATGGGGGCGAACTGAACTTCCGGAAAAGTTTGCAGTTCTCCGCGATCGCAAACCACCGGAAGTTCGTCGGGAACCGATCTCTATCAGCCAACTGGTATTGTTTAAACTAAAGGGAACCACCAGTCGCCTGACTCTCCTGCTGATCCTGTGGCCCATATGCAATTCACTTTTTCATCTGAGTTTTCTCCTAGGACATAATTTTTCATCTTAGATTTATAATAATTTTTTAGCACTCTGCAATGGAAAAAGTACCAAAAAGTAGGTGAAAAAGTACTATCAAAACTATTTTGAGTATTTGTTTGCTTGCTGGTGGTTTAAAAGGCATTCTATAGACAAGTTTGAAAATATCACCTAGGTGAAAACTCAGGTGAAAAAGTGAATTGCATATAGGCCCGTGTCTCTAATACTTTTAGCCACAGCCCCTGAACAAGCATGCAGATCAGGTGCTCTGACTGAAGTCAGACTGTATTAACTGCATGCTTGTTTCAGGTGTGTGATTCAGCCACTACTGCAGCCAGAGATCAGCAGAACTGTCAAGCAAATGGTATTGTGTAAAAGGAAACATCCATATCCCTCTCAGTTTAGGTTCCCTTTAAAAGGAAATAAATATGGCAGCCTCCATATCCTTCTCACATCAGTTGCTCTTTAAGGGATTTTGGGCACAATGTGGGCAGAAATTGTTGCATGTTTTCAAACCAACAAAGGTTCTAATCTAAATATACATCTGACAGCATAGTAAGGCGAATCCCAAAATGTTACCTGTTTGAGATAAACAGTTTTAAAAGCTAAAAATTCTGTTTTAAAGTGGTATAAAACTCTGACATAATATTCAATAAAAACATGTTTTCCTACTTTTTATATCTTATACAGTTATCATATTTGCTTTTGTGCATAAGTATTATTATTCATTTAGAAATTACAAGCAGGGCTGTGGAGTCAGAGTCGGAGTCGTGGAGTCGGAGTCGGAGCAATTTTGGGTGCCTGGAGTCGGAGTCGGGAAAAAATGCACCGATTCCGACTCCTAATGAATTTGTAACTGTAATTAAAATAGAAAATATGATAAAATGTTCTATTTCTCAGATAATAGTCATTAAAAATAATGTATATATCCAGTATATATACAGTAATAGCTGTGTTCAGTCCACAAAAATGAAATAAACCAATCAAAATTAGTTACTTGTGCTGCTTCAATAAAGCAGTCCCCGTATTTTTAAAGTCAGATATACATATCTGATTGTGACTGTACAGTATATATGATGTGTACACAGGAATCTCTTATATATACGAAATAACATCTATGCTGTAAGTATAAAGCCTGATGTGTAGCCGTGTCTCTAATAGAGATGGTCAATGAGATGGAAATAATTCTGCATTGATGCTGATTTATGCAAATGTATGCACTTCTTTTGCTGATGAAATCAAATAAATTGATATGTTGTTAAAATTTGGTTTGGTGACTATGAATTAAAGGGTACCTGAGACGAATTAAAAGAAAAGCTTTATACATACCTGGGGCTTCCTCCAGCCCCCTTCAGGCTGGAGGAAGCCCCAGGTATGTATAAAGCTTTTCTTTCTGATTTGTTTTTGTTTTGTTTTTAAATGTCAGAAATGTATATTTGTGACTGTTGAGATGTTATATTGGTTTCACTGGTAAATAAATAATAATAAATTGAAATGGGTATATATTTGTTTTTTTGTTAAGTTGCCTAATAATTATGCACAGTAATAGTCACCTGCACACACAGATATCCCCCTAAAATAGCTAAAACTAAAAACAAACTAAAAACTACAATCAAAAATAATCAGCTTTGATATTAACCACTTGAGGACTGCAGGGCTAAACCCCCCTAGTGACCAGGCCATTTTTAGCAAAATTGGCCACTGCAGCTTTAAGGCTAAGCTGCAGGGCCGCACAACACAGCACACAAGTGATTCCCCCCCCCCCCTTTTTCCCCACCAACAGAGCTCTCTGTTGGTGGGGTCTGATCGCTCATGTTTATATTATTTTAAATAAATATTATTGTTTTTTTTTTTTTGTTTTTTTTTAAACCCTGTTTCTTTAAATTTCTTCCCTCCCTCCCCCCTCCCTCCCTCCCCACAGCCAGCCAATTATGGTGATCGGCTGTCATAGGCTTCTGCCTATGAGAGCCGATTGCTCTCATGTCCCCCATGGGGACAGCCGTGTCACACTGCTGTCCCCAGTGCAGCGCTGCTGCTCATCGCAGCGCTGCACCTAGTAAATAGACGGCGTGATCGCCGTCTAACAGTCTCCCGAGCGGCAATAGCCGCTCGGAGACTGATGGCGGGGCGGAGCTCCGCCCTCCAAGCATGAGATGCGCACGCAGCATGCGCGCAATCTCATGCAAATTACAGCCCCAGGACTTTACGCCAATGGGCGTTAGGCGGTCCTGGGGCTGCCACCGCGGCCACGCCCACTGGCGTGACGCGGGCAGCAGAAGGTTAATGAGTTTTTTTGGGTTCATTGAGAACATGGTTGTTGTTCAATAATAAAATTATTCCTCAAAAATACAACTTGCCTAATAATCCTGCACTCCCAGTATGTACTTTAAGGCTGGATTCACACTGTGCGGGTTGCATAACGCATACATCATTCTAAATGGGGACTGGACATAGACTTTCATACAAATCCTGCATGCAGCGACTTAGAATAATGTGATCAGTTATAATGCATAACTGTGAACAGACCCATAGAATTTCATAGACAGTGAATTTTCTGTAGCACGATGGATGGAGTGTGAAAGGGCCCTAAGGTCTCTTTCGTACAGGCAATTGTCAGTGAATTCACCACCTGTCAGCTGCTCTCCTGCACTGGCTGGGCACTCGCTAGTGTTTGGTTCTGGTGCTACACAGGCAGGGACGTAGCCAGGGTTGACTGGGCCCAAAAATGTTATGGGCCCCCCTATGGCGGTGGATTCTTCGGGTGTGTGTGTGTGTGTGTGGGGGGGGGGGGGCTGATTGGGTGGGGGTGTTTGGCTTGGGGGCCATTAAGTGAGGGGGGAAGTATTGATCACAACCGGGGCCCATTTGGTGTTGCCTTTGTTTGTGCCCTAGGCTCTGCGTGACCCCATAGAGCTGTACAAATGATGTATAAAAATACAAAGGCAGAGGGGCACACAGGAGAAGGGTAGGGACTAGATTGTAATCCCCTCTGAGGACAGTCAGTTACATGACTATGCACTCTGTAAAGTGCTGCAGAAGATGTCAGAGCTACAGTATATAAATACATAATAATAATATGGTAGGACATTAGACTATGACTATGGTAGGATTAGACTGTGAGCTCCTCTGAGGACAGTCAGTGGCATGACTATGCACTCTGTAAAGTGCTGCAGAAGATGTCAGAGCTGTATAAATACATAATAATAATATGGTAGGACATTAGACTATGACTATGGTAGGATTAGACTGTGAGCTCCTCTGAGGACAGTCAGTGGCATGACTATGCACTCTGTAATGTGCTGCAGGAGATGTCAGTGCTATATAAATACATAATAATAATATGGTAGGACATTAGACTATGACTATGGTAGGATTAGACTGTGAGCTCCTCTGAGGACAGTCAGTGACATGACTATGTACTCTGTAAAGTGCTGCAGAAGATGTCAGTGCGATATATAAATACATAATAATATGGTAGGACATGAGACTATTACTATGGATGGGCATGACATCAGGAAGTGGTCCATGTCCTCCTCAACAGTGCACCCCTGTCGAGGACAAACACGCTCCACCACATCCCGACACTTCATGTTTCCTCCAACGTAAAGCTTGCCCTGGAAGGTAAGCCAGGCGATGTCCCACAATTTGTTCGGAACCCGCGGCAAATTTAACAAACGCAAGCCCTCCTCCAACATTGTGCCTGGGCAATCCCTCAAGGCCAGTGAGTCAGGAAGGTAGGAGTCCACCAACCTAGCCGACAGGACTTTCCTGTCGACTGATCTGATGTCCTCCACCGTCAATCCACACTGCAGCAGTTTCTTCATACAAGGTAAGACATAGGCCGGAAGATAGCCATGACGTGCTCTCAGATTTTTCACCGAGCCACCGCTCTTCCATTCTCCAAGGAAAGGCTTGCACCAGGTCTGGAAGATACCTACCCAACCAGGCGGGTTCTCCATCAACAAACTACCAAGATTGTACTTAATAAAAATTAAGGAGAAAACAATTGGGTTGACCATACCTAGGCCACCCTCCCGCCTAATTTTGTAAGTAATGCTTCTGCACACATGGTTTAGCCTGTTTCCCCACAACATCAGGAAAAACAGGCCATTGACCCTGGTGTACAGGGATGCTGGCAAAATAGCAACATAGCTGACTTACAACATTATTGGCACCAGATAGGTCTTGATCAAGTCAATCCTTTCCCTAAAGGTCAAACTCCAACCTTTCCAGCGAGCTACTTTCGTGCTGACATCAGATAGTGCACTGTGGGTGCACTGTGAACAACAGGCAGGTAGGTATATGCAGTACTGGGTATTACAATGTGCACCTGTCACACACAGACAGGTAGCGGACAGGCACAGTGACACTGCATGCGCTCAACTCACGTAGGTAGGTGGGTGGGTGCACTGTGAACAACAGGTAGGTAGGTATATACAGTAATGGATATTACAATGTGCACCTGTCACTCACACACACACACATAGTCACTGAATGTGCTGGGCCTGGCAGTGGCACACACACAGTATGGATTATCAAGGCTGTCTATGCAACACAAGTGTCAGTGGGACACACAGAAAAAAAAAATAGATCACAAGAACAAGATTAGCTCTAAAAAGAGCTGTTGAAGGGTGCTATTTTAGCAATAAGAATCAGCAAGGAGCAAGCTAACAAGCCTACAAGAGCCTAGCTAATCTTTCCCTATGAGAGAGTCTGCAGCAGCTGTCCCTTGTCTATTTACTGCAGGTACACGAGTGAGTATATTGGCCGGCGGGGCCTGCCTTTTATAAGGGTGGGAGTGGCTCCAGGAGGGAGTGTAGCCTGATTGGCTACAATCAGGGGCGTAACTAGACATCACTGGGCCCCCCTGCAAAACTTTGGAAGGGGCCCCCCACCCCCTCGCTTTCTGCACAGGAAAAGGACCAATGTGTTTTCCCCATGCAGAGAAAAACACTTAGACTTAAAGGTTATGTCACGCAATCTATGCTACCCCCAGATCTACTTACCCGGGGCTTCCTCCAGCCCCTTGCAGCCGACAAAGACTTGTCGCAGCTCTGTTCTGTTCCCAGTACATACATACACACACAGCCATATGATTTTACTACATGAGAGCACATGCTATATGGAGGAACAACAATGACATACTGAACAGAAGATCTAGTATTCACTGTAACTTTGGCAAAACGTTCAGAATGTCACTGATTGATACGGTTATTAGGGGATTTCGGACTCAGTATAAGACAAGCTCTCAATGAGGCAGCCAGTCAGACACCAATCTTTCCCATTCCACTGTGTCCAGTAATCAGACACCATAAGGTCAGGTCACTAGCCTGTGTGTGATAAGAATCTAGGAATCTCTTCTGAGGGAAAGTCTACAACTTTTTTTCCAACTGTGACTCCTTTGGTTGTAATGTTGTACATGAAGTCATCAGAACTGCTGCAGTGTGAGACAGATGTTTTTTTTAAGAACCCTAGGGAGCAGGGACAGTGTACAAATTCCAAAGTGTGTATTATTCCTTATCTGTGTGGTGGACACATGCAGTCAACATAACAATGGTACGAGAGTAGAATACATTTTCTCTCCATGCCCTTAGTTGCTTGTCAGTCTCTCAAACTTTTTCCCCAAAGGGGCCCCCTGTGGCTTCTGGGCCCCCCTGCGGAGGCATACCTTGCAGGGTCTATTGTTACGCCCCTGGCTACAATGTGCCTGCTGACTGTGATGTAGTGGGTCAAAGTTGACCCTAATGGTGCACTATGGGGGCGAACTGAACTTCCGGAAAAGTTTGCAGTTCTCCGCGATCGCAAACCACCGGAAGTTCGTCGGGAACCGATCTCTATCAGCCAACTGGTATTGTTTAAACTAAAGGGAACCACCAGTCGCCTGACTCTCCTGCTGATCCTGTGGCCCATATGCAATTCACTTTTTCATCTGAGTTTTCTCCTAGGACATAATTTTTCATCTTAGATTTATAATAATTTTTTAGCACTCTGCAATGGAAAAAGTACCAAAAAGTAGGTGAAAAAGTACTATCAAAACTATTTTGAGTATTTGTTTGCTTGCTGGTGGTTTAAAAGGCATTCTATAGACAAGTTTGAAAATATCACCTAGGTGAAAACTCAGGTGAAAAAGTGAATTGCATATAGGCCCGTGTCTCTAATACTTTTAGCCACAGCCCCTGAACAAGCATGCAGATCAGGTGCTCTGACTGAAGTCAGACTGTATTAACTGCATGCTTGTTTCAGGTGTGTGATTCAGCCACTACTGCAGCCAGAGATCAGCAGAACTGCCAAGCAAATGGTATTGTGTAAAAGGAAACATCCATATCCCTCTCAGTTTAGGTTCCCTTTAAAAGGAAATAAATATGGCAGCCTCCGTATCCTTCTCACATCAGTTGCTCTTTAAGGGATTTTGGGCACAATGTGGGCAGAAATTGTTGCATGTTTTCAAACCAACAAAGGTTCTAATCTAAATATACATCTGACAGCATAGTAAGGCGAATCCCAAAATGTTACCTGTTTGAGATAAACAGTTTTAAAAGCTAAAAATTCTGTTTTAAAGTGGTATAAAACTCTGACATAATATTCAATAAAAACATGTTTTCCTACTTTTTATATCCCATACAGTTATCATATTTGCTTTTGTGCATAAGTATTATTATTCATTTAGAAATTACAAGCAGGGCTGTGGAGTCAGAGTCGGAGTCGTGGAGTCGGAGTCGGAGCAATTTTGGGTGCCTGGAGTCGGAGTCGGGAAAAAATGCACCGATTCCGACTCCTAATGAATTTGTAACTGTAATTAAAATAGAAAATATGATAAAATGTTCTATTTCTCAGATAATAGTCATTAAAAATAATGTATATATCCAGTATATATACAGTAATAGCTGTGTTCAGTCCACAAAAATGAAATAAACCAATCAAAATTAGTTACTTGTGCTGCTTCAATAAAGCAGTCCCCGTATTTTTAAAGTCAGATATACATATCTGATTGTGACTGTACAGTATATATGATGTGTACACAGGAATCTCTTATATATACGAAATAACATCTATGCTGTAAGTATAAAGCCTGATGTGTAGCCGTGTCTCTAATAGAGATGGTCAATGAGATGGAAATAATTCTGCATTGATGCTGATTTATGCAAATGTATGCACTTCTTTTGCTGATGAAATCAAATAAATTGATATGTTGTTAAAATTTGGTTTGGTGACTATGAATTAAATGGTACCTGAGGCGAATTAAAAGAAAAGCTTTATACATACCTGGGGCTTCCTCCAGCCCCCTTCAGGCTGGAGGAAGCCCCAGGTATGTATAAAGCTTTTCTTTCTGATTTGTTTTTGTTTTGTTTTTAAATGTCAGAAATGTATATTTGTGACTGTTGAGATGTTATATTGGTTTCACTGGTAAATAAATAATAATAAATTGAAATGGGTATATATTTGTTTTTTTGTTAAGTTGCCTAATAATTATGCACAGTAATAGTCACCTGCACACACAGATATCCCCCTAAAATAGCTAAAACTAAAAACAAACTAAAAACTACAATCAAAAATAATCAGCTTTGATATTAACCACTTGAGGACTGCAGGGCTAAACCCCCCTAGTGACCAGGCCATTTTTAGCAAAATTGGCCACTGCAGCTTTAAGGCTAAGCTGCAGGGCCGCACAACACAGCACACAAGTGATCCCCTCCCCCCTTTTTTCCCCACCAACAGAGCACTCTGTTGGTGGGGTCTGATCGCTCATGTTTATATTATTTTAAATAAATATTATTGTTTTTTTTTTTGTTTTTTTTTTTAAAACCCTGTTTCTTTAAATTTCTTCCCTCCCTCCCTCCCTCCCTCCCTCCCCACAGCCAGCCAATTATGGTGATCGGCTGTCATAGGCTTCTGCCTATGAGAGCCGATTGCTCTCATGTCCCCTATGGGGACAGCCGTGTCACACGGCTGTCCCCAGTGCAGCGCAGCTGCTCATCGCAGCGCTGCACCTAGTAAATAGACGGCGTGATCGCCGTCTAACAGTCTCCCGAGCGGCAATAGCCGCTCGGAGACTGATGGCGGGGCGGAGCTCCGCCCTCCAAGCATGAGATGCGCACGCAGCATGCGCGCAATCTCATGCAAATTACAGCCCCAGGACTTTACGCCAATGGGCGTTAGGCGGTCCTGGGGCTGCCACCGCGGCCACGCCCACTGGCGTGACGCGGGCAGCAGAAGGTTAATGAGTTTTTTTGGGTTCATTGAGAACATGGTTGTTGTTCAATAATAAAATTATTCCTCAAAAATACAACTTGCCTAATAATCCTGCACTCCCAGTATGTACTTTAAGGCTGGATTCACACTGTGCGGGTTGCATAACGCATACATCATTCTAAATGGGGACTGGACATAGACTTTCATACAAATCCTGCATGCAGCGACTTAGAATAATGTGATCAGTTATAACGCATAACTGTGAACAGACCCATAGAATTTCATAGACAGTGAATTTTCTGTAGCACGATGGATGGAGTGTGAAAGGGCCCTAAGGTCTCTTTCGTACAGGCAATTGTCAGTGAATTCACCACCTGTCAACTGCTCTCCTGCACTGGCTGGGCACTCGCTAGTGTTTGGTTCTGGTGCTACACAGGCAGGGACGTAGCCAGGGTTGACTGGGCCCAAAAATGTTATGGGCCCCCCTATGGCGGTGGATTCTTCGGGTGTGTGTGTGTGTGTGGGGGGGGGGGGGGGCTGATTGGGTGGGGGTGTTTGGCTTGGGGGCCATTAAGTGAGGGGGGAAGTATTGATCACAACCGGGGCCCATTTGGTGTTGCCTTTGTTTGTGCCCTAGGCTCTGCGTGACCCCATAGAGCTGTACAAATGATGTATAAAAATACAAAAGGCAGAGGGGCACACAGGAGAAGGGTAGGGACTAGATTGTAATCCCCTCTGAGGACAGTCAGTTACATGACTATGCACTCTGTAAAGTGCTGCAGAAGATGTCAGAGCTACAGTATATAAATACATAATAATAATATGGTAGGACATTAGACTATGACTATGGTAGGATTAGACTGTGAGCTCCTCTGAGGACAGTCAGTGGCATGACTATGCACTCTGTAAAGTGCTGCAGAAGATGTCAGAGCTATATAAATACATAATAATAATATGGTAGGACATTAGACTATGACTATGGTAGGATTAGACTGTGAGCTCCTCTGAGGACAGTCAGTGACATGACTATGTACTCTGTAAAGTGCTGCAGAAGATGTCAGTGCGATATATAAATACATAATAATATGGTAGGACATGAGACTATTACTATGGATGGGCATGACATCAGGAAGTGGTCCATGTCCTCCTCAACAGTGCACCCCTGTCGAGGACAAACACGCTCCACCACATCCCGACACTTCATGTTTCCTACAACGTAAAGCTTGCCCTGGAAGGTAAGCCAGGTGATGTCCCACAATTTGTTCGGAACCCGCGGCAAATTTAACAAACGCAAGCCCTCCTCCAACATTGTGCCTGGGCAATCCCTCAAGGCCAGTGAGTCAGGAAGGTAGGAGTCCACCAACCTAGCCGACAGGACTTTCCTGTCGACTGATCTGATGTCCTCCACCGTCAATCCACACTGCAGCAGTTTCTTCATACAAGGTAAGACATAGGCCGGAAGATAGCCATGACGTGCTCTCAAATTTTTCACCGAGCCACCGCTCTTCCATTCTCCAAGGAAAGGCTTGCACCAGGTCTGGAAGATACCTACCCAACCAGGCGGGTTCTCCATCAACAAACTACCAAGATTGTACTTAATAAAAATTAAGGAGAAAACAATTGGGTTGACCATACCTAGGCCACCCTCCCGCCTAATTTTGTAAGTAATGCTTCTGCACACATGGTTTAGCCTGTTTCCCCACAACATCAGGAAAAACAGGCCATTGACCCTGGTGTACAGGGATGCTGGCAAAATAGCAACATAGCTGACTTACAACATTATTGGCACCAGATAGGTCTTGATCAAGTCAATCCTTTCCCTAAAGGTCAAACTCCAACCTTTCCAGCGAGCTACTTTCGTGCTGACATCAGATAGTTTGCGTTCCCAATTTCGCAGGCCGTAATCGCCTGGGCCGAATTTGATGCCAAGGATCTTAATTTCCTCTTGAGGCACGGGAAAGGATCCAGGAAGACTAAAGGACTCTTAAACATTACCCATCCAGAAAGTTTCACACTTATCCGGATTGATCTTTGAACTAGATGCCAATGAGTACCTGGAGATCTCTTCGGCAACCACCAACGCCTCCTCTGCCTTCGAGACTACCACGGTGACATCATCAGCATACGCCACCACCTTTAAAGATGAGCCACCCGAGATGCCCACCGGAACCCCACCGAGCGTGCCGCCTCTAACCTTCTCACGAAGGGGTAGATGGCGAACACGTACAGCAGAGTACTCAGCTGACAACCCTGGCGCACCCCTGAGCTCACCTCAAAAGGCTGGCCTATCCATCCATTGATAAGCATAAAACTCTCAGCCTCCTTGTATAAAGTCTGCAGCCAATGTACAAACCTCCTCTGCAAACCATACACGGTAAGTAGCCGCCACAGGTACTTGTGGTTGACTCGATCAAAGGCCTTGGACTGGTCCAACGTCAGCAAGAACTTTCCCCAGCCTTCAGCCCTGCACCGCTCCAGGATCTCCCGGACAGCTAACAATGCTGAGAGCGTGCTCCTACCCACAACAGAGCAGTGTTGATGGCGGTAAAGTACATCTGTTACCTGGGACAAGCGCCAGAACAAGATTTTTGCCAGGATCTTCCTGTCGACATTGAGAAGGCTGATGGGACACCAATTCTCAATCATCTCAGGGTCACGCCCATTTGACAAAAGGATCACTGAAGACTGCCTCATGGAGGGTGGTAACTGGCCCCCAGCAAGGCAATCGTTAAACATGCCAGCCAATATAGGGGCTAGGATGGACGTGAAAGCCTTGTAGAACTCAGCCGTCAGTCCATCCGGGCCCGGGGTCTTTTTAGGCGCAAGGCCACCAATAGCTCTCGCTACTTCCTCTGCAGTGATCTCCGTTGCCAAATCTATGGCAGAAACATCCACATCACCCAGACCTGGTACGGAAGCCAAGAAGTCTTCCATCCTCGTCTGGTCAAGTGGCTTCTCCCTAAGCAAGTCAGCATAAAACTCTCTAGCGATGGCCAGGATCTCCGACCTGGACTTTGCCAGGGACCCCGAACCCTCCCTGAGACCACGGACCGTTTTAAGTGCCGAGCTTTGTTTGAAACTCTGGTAAGGTAAGGATCAGGCGAGTGGTATTTACCGTGATCCCTTTCCAGAGTCAAAGAGGCCAGCCGGTCATATTGCTGTTGCTTAAGGCGAAGTTTGACCTCAGAGATTTCGCCCGGATCTCCGCCCTCAGAGACAAGAACAGTCAACCTCTCCCTTAGATGCTGGTAAGCGAGATTTCTATCAACACTCCTACGGATCGCTAGACCCTTGAAAAATCTGGCAACACTTTTTTTGACCTCTTTCCACCACTCAGACCTATTGTCAAAGCAGTCCAGGATAGAGACCTGTGCATGAAAAAACTCCTCAAAGGATTGTCTCACCTCATCTTCCAGCAGCAGGGACGAATTCATCCTCCAAATACTCCTACCCCTGGAAGGAGCATCCGAAGCATTCAAGCCCACCGACAGAATAAGGTGATCAGAAAACTCCACCGCCAACAACTTGGGGGTTGAAGTGATTAGGTTCTCTGAAACAAAAAACCTATCTATCCTAGACCTACTACTACCTCTATAAAAGGTGAACCCCGTGAGATCCGGTGAATGGCGAATGGGCACATCCACCAGATCAGCCTCAAAAACTAGTCTAGCTAAAAACCTACTGTCAACACCTATCCGGACCTGGGCCCTTGCCTTGTCCATGGCCCTAGTGATGGTGTTAAAATCACCACCCAGGATCACAGGATAGGCTGAAAAAAGGAATGGCCTGACCTGCGTGAAGAGGCGCTTTCTCTCCCCCTTAGACTTGGGGTCGGCATAGATGTTAATTAGCCTGAGATCCTGCCCCCTCACGCAGACATCTAAGACCAGACACCTACCCATCTCCACCTCAATAATTCGCCGGCAAGTTACCATGTCGGCCCTAAAGAGGACCGCCACACCACTACCAGGCTCTCCCGCAAGAGACCAAAAACTCGGACCGGACACCCAGTCCCTCTCAGCCAACCAGAGGTCAGCCATAGAGGTTAGCCTGGTCTTCTGCAGGAAGAAAACATCAACCTCAAGGGCAGCCTAAATCGAAAAAGCCAATTTTCGAGCTCTGGTCATTTTAATGCTGGCAACGTTGATCGTTGCCAACATGAGTGGTGGGGGAACCGCCATCAGAATGATTAAGGTTTCCCTTTATGCTTCCTTGAACAAGAAACAAAAACTAAAGAAAAAAGACGACATTTACAAAAAGGAAAAAACATAACCACAAAGCTACAATGCCTCTCCACCAGCATCAGGACTCCCAACCACCATCTCTTCCTCCTCTGAAGCGATGGGAGAGGTGGCCAGGACTTCAAACCTATTGGATAGGCTAAGATCTACCTTGTCCTTTTGCCTCCTCTGTGTAATGGCCAATCTCTTGGCCTCTCTTTTTTCCTCAGGGGGGGCTTTGGACAAGGACTTAGCACTACTGCCCTTTTTTTTTTCTTTGTCTTAAAGAGCTGTTCTAGGTACTCCCTCTCTTCTAGTGATAAGTGCTCCCGCTTCCACGGGGCAAAGGCAGCCCCTGTTGAACTGGGGGCAGAAAAGGAGAAAGCCGCAGACAACGGGCCAACAGGAGGAAAGGCAGCCCTACTGCCAAAAGGGGAAGGGAAAGGAGAGTCAGGAGGAGAGAGAGGGGGCACAACTGGAACGGAAGGGGCAGGGGCAGGAAGGGGCAAATCTGAAGCAGGAGGGGCAGGAGTGGGAAGGGGCAACACTGAAGCAGGAGGGCCCGGGGCGGGAGGGGGCAGAACTGAAACAGGAGGGGCTGGAGCGGGAGGGGACAAAACAGTAGCACGAGGGGCAGGAGTGGGAGGGGGGCAGAACAGGAGCAGGGGGGGCAGGAGGAGGAGGGAGAGGGACAGTGGCATAGGGGACGGGCGCAGGAGGATTTCTCCTCCTGGGAGCAGGTTGAGGGGCAGGAGGGGCAGCCAGGAGGGTTTGTTACAGGAACAGGGGGGAGAGGTTTGAGACCCCCACCCCTCCTATTCCTTTCAGGCCTAGGTCGCTGCTCCTTGGGAGGAGAGTCACCACCACCACGAGCAGCATCCCGGAGGAAGGCCGATGACCTGGGCCCAGACTGCCCCACAGGGGCCATGCTAGCTGGAGGAGAAACAGGGGAAGGGACTACAGAGGACGGGTTAACAGCAGACTCTGACACATTAGGGGCTAAGACAGGCTGGACAGAAACACTGGGAGCCGACACAGAGACATCCTGATTCTCCTCCATACCGGCCAACATGGCCCTTTTCAGATCCGAGGGCATCGCGGCCCAGGAGACCGGGCACTCTGTGTAGGGGTGCCCAAATTCAAAACAAAAGTTGCACTTTATGAGCCTACAGGATGAGGTAGAGTGCCCGAACTCCTGGCACCGACTGCACCTCAGATCTGGGCAACCACTGGCAAGATGTCCCCGCTTGCCACATCTATTGCAGGTCCTGGGTTGGCCCAGGTAGAACGTAATTACTTTGTCCCGCCCTATAAGGGCGGAACGGGGAATATGGGTGATGATCCCCTCCTTGACATGGAGTTTAATCGCCACCTCATATTCCCCCCACCAGATCCCGAGCTCGTCCACGACCCTATGTGGCGGGGACATAATGTCAGCATAATGCTGGACCCAGGTCATCAGGTCCCGTACCGGAATACTCTCGTTTTGCACCACGATGTGTGCCTTCCTCTCCAGCGACTGCCTTGAGAGAGGGATGACCTGGAAGCCGTGCCATTCCCCTCCTACTGACTCCTTTAACCTATCTCCTAAGAAGGCTTCCATGCCGTGCTGGGAGAGGAAGGACACATCATAGTACTGTGGGGGGTCCCCTGGAGCCAGAATCGCGAAAAAATCTGCGGGCGTAACCCCCAGGCCGAGTAAATACTGGACGAAAGCCTTCTTAGAAGGAATCGCCGATGTGTGCTCCCACTTTAGTCGCACAACATTTCTTCGGCCTGGGGTATAGGCCTCCGATTCTGTCTCCAGGGGAGCCAAGACTCTCCTCCCTGGAGCAGGACCTCTTGCAGCCTTGGAATATGAAACCAGTTTGGCCAAGGGAGCACCCCGAGCCGAAGCCGCCAGAGGAGCGAGGGCCCCTGGGTTCGTGGCAGGACCCAGGGCTGGAAAGCCCACCCTTACCACGCTCTCAAGCTCCGGCGGCTCTGGCTCAGTAGTAGCACCCCCAGCAGCCCCCGCACCAGCATCAACAACACTCACGCTCTTCTTACCAACATCCTCACCATCCACGGTGGAAACGGGGGGAGGAGGGGGCTTGTATCTGGGGGCATTCGGCCCAAGCCCAAAAATGGTCTCCATCCATTCCATGTGACCCTCAAAATTGTGCCTTTTAATTATATCGTTTTCTACTACAAACTTTTTCCCGTCTGCCCGGAACTCTAGTTGGAGCCCACAATTGGGGTCACCCATGCCCGCAATATACAAGCCATCATAATATCCCCCCGGTTGCACCGTCAGGATGACCGCCTCGTTGGAGTGGTCATCTATAATGATGAGCCTGTTCTTCTCCAGCCTGTAAGTAACATTGGCCGTCTTAAACTCAGTCACTAAGTTCTCTACGGCTACTGGAGGAGGCTCTAGGTGTTTCGTCTTTTTCTTCTTCTTTCTACTTTTTCCTTTCCCTTTCTCACTCCAACTCTCATCATCTGAGCAAAAATCTGAGAGAAGATTTTTTTCAAACATTTTAGCAATCCCTGCAGGCATAACTCTCCTCTGGACCTTCCCAGTGTCCACCAAAATATCCCCACCTTCAGATTCCTGACGGAAAGCAGGAGTTTTCCTGCTTCCCTTAACATCTTTATTTTTTACACCACTTCCCTGACCCCCATCCTCCCCAGAAGAGAGATCCGTCTCCTCTATCTCAGAAGGAGAAGCAGCGTTACTGCACGCCCTTCTTTTACCCCTTCCATCCTCGAACTCTAACTCAAGCCTTACAGCTTTACTGTATTTATTTCTACCCTTTTTTGCTCTTTTAGTGGATAAAGAAGAAATTGGTTTCTCACCATCCGATGATTCATGTTCATCAGTTCCATCACGATCCACAAGAGGGCCCTGGTTTGCTCCACCAGGCTCTGCAAGAAGATCCTGGGCCAATAATTCAAGTCCTGCATCGTCCTCCAGGCTTATAGCAGGGCTAGCAGGTACAGGAGTCTTGGCCCCATCATAAATAGAAGAATTCCCATCAAAAAGTTATTCTCCAGAAAGACTTGCCTCTGGACCTTGCTCCTTGGCCAGTTGCATACCTTCTCCTTTCAAAACTACATCCCTAGCAGACTCCAAAGGTCCCAGGACAGTTCCCTCACTATCCTTCACGCTTTCTGAGTCCACTCATAGCTCCTTCTCCTCATCTGCATGCGTGTCCGCCTCCTTACCCTCCACTCCCGCCTCTGCTTGCGGGCTTCCGCCTCCATCCACGCCAATGGCTGCAACTCCTTCAGGAAATCCGCCTGGCAACTGCGCCTGTGCTTTGGCTTTCAATTCCGCCTCCCCTTCAGGAATTCCGTCTCTATGCGTAGTAATGGCACGTATGCCACCCAGACCTCCGGCAGCAGGGGCAGCAGCACAGGCACCCCCAGCACCCTCCCGGGCATCCACCACAGGGCTGGGTACTTGTTCCTCCTCACCTTTGATGGTAGTCACACTCCCCTCGGGCTGCATGGTTTTCTCCCACGGGGTGGCCTATTTGGACGTGCTGTCACTCTCCACTATGACGCACTTATCCGTGTTGTCATCATCAGATTCAAGATCCGATATCGGCTGCAGCATTTTATTAAACCGCTTTTTGTGCATTGTCTGTTCAGACAGGGGACCGCCAATACTTTCCAGATAGGCCAGCCTTTTCTTCTTGTCTTTAATTTCAGCTTCCAAGCATATTAAAGTTGAATCAGTCTTTAGGAGCTCTGGCTTCCAGCTGAGCCCATGTCTGTACCTGATGCTTTTAAAGTGTTTTCAAATCCCTCAGGCTTTCAGAGAGCTCCTTCACCTCCTGGAACCAGTGGTGCTCACCGCCAGGTCGTGATCACGCTTACGCGTGGATTCACGACCATTTTGACGCATTCCGCCTCGGACACGCTAAGCCGTGAATAGATTTCAACCACGAAAATCTGCTTCGGCTTTGCGTGAATGCGGACAGAAATCCGCATTCACGCTCGTGAAACCCGGCGCTGAAGTCGTGGTTAGCGGAAATGCGTCAAACTATGCGGAAGTGACACATTGCAGGCCAATCAGAGGGCCCCAGCCAGGCCCTAGCAACCAATCACAGGAGGGGAGCTATGCCCTTCCCCCCTCCTGAATATAAAGCGGCGGCCATGATGGAAAAGCTCTGTCCTTGCTAGACTGTGGTGCTGAGAGGATTATCTCCAGGCCATTGTTGTTTGAGCAAGTGCATTTATTGTGTTAAAAACAAAGCGGTTTTTTTGCTAACACTGCTCTTATACTGTACACAGTTAGCTAGTCAGTGAGTGATTGCTGTAGTTAGTTGTAGTCAGTGTAGTGTAGTGGGAGTGTGGGAGTCTAGTGATTATTTAACTGTGTGTAGTGCAGGCAGGTTCAGTGCTGCAGTGTAGTCAGTGTAGTGGGAGTGGGGATTATCTGTGTGTAGTGCAGGCAGGCAGGTTAGTGCAGCTGCAGTGTTCACTTGTATATTCCAGTGACAGTTATACACTTGTACTATTTGCAGGCAGCCAGTCACACCGCCGGCGCCGCCACTCTCTGCCAGCGCTGTTCATTCATTCTGTCAGTGACCTTGTGCCGTGCCCAGTGCCCACTGCTCGCTCGCTGGCATATAAGCATCTCATTACACACTTGTATATTATTTCAGTGACAGTTATACACTTCACTTGTACTATTTGCAGGCAGCCAGTCACACCGCCGGCACCGCCACTCTCTGCCAGCGCTGTTCATTCATTCTGTCAGTGACCTTGTGCCGTGCCCAGTGCCCACTGCTCGCTCGCTGGCATATAAGCATCTCATTACACAGTGTGACATCCTTGTGTGCCCACTGCATCCTTCAGTGACCTAGTTGTATATCCAGTGCCCACTGCTGTGCCCACTGCATCCTTCAGTGACCTTGTACTGTGCCCACTGCATCCTTCAGTGACCTAGTTGTATATCCAGTGCCCACTGCTGTGCCCACTGCATCCTTCAGTGACCTTGTACTGTGCCCACTGCATCCTTCAGTGACCTAGTTGTATATCCAGTGCCCACTGCTGTGCCCACTGCATCCTTCAGTGACCTTGTACTGTGCCCACTGCATCCTTCAGTGACCTAGTTGTATATCCAGTGCCCACTGCTGTGCCCACTGCATGCTTCAGTGACCTTGTACTGTGCCCACTGCATCCTTCAGTGACCTAGTTGTATATCCAGTGCCCACTGCTGTGCCCACTGCATCCTTCAGTGACCTTGTACTGTGCCCACTGCATCCTTCAGTGACCTAGTTGTATATCCAGTGCCCTCTGCTGTGCCCACTGCATCCTTCAGTGACCTTGTACTGTGCCTACTGCATCCTTCAGTGCCGTTGTACTGTGCCTGGTGCATCCTTCAGTGACCTTGTACTGTGCCCACTGCATCCAGCGATTCATTACTAGCAACATGTCTGGCAGGGTTTCGCGGGGTGAGAGGAAAGGGAGTTCAATTGCCTCAGCCACTTCTGGGACTGCTCCACGTCCAGGGAGAGGACGCCCAGCTGTACGTGGTCGTGATGCAGCAGAAAGGGGGGCAGCAAAGCCTGGGCCGAGTCAGCGGACGCCATTGTCCAAATATTTTAAAGTTTCTGGTCCCCGTGTGGTGGTTGAGCAAATGGAACCTGACGTACTCATGGACATCATGACTTCCTCCCAGACCTCTACTGTGAGCACCACTCCAAGCAGCAGCAGCAACAGCAGCAGCCAACGTCCCACGCTTGTTGTGACATCCACCCCAGCACCCACTGGTCAGCAGCCCTCCCAGGATGACAGCGTTCTATCCCTCAGTCCGGCATCTGGGAACCTGCTGATGCAAGAAGCTAAGGGCTTACTGGGGACTGATGTGGCAGAGATTGAGATCGGGCCACAATCACAAGCGTTGTTGAGTTCTGGTGATGAAGAAGAGGGGTCTGTGTCTGGGGATGTAGGGACAGAAGAGGAGGCGGGGGAGTCAGAGGAAGAGCTGGATTATGATGATGCTGCTGATGATGACGACGCTGTGGACCCTAACTATGCGCAGCCTGCTGAGTCCGGGGAAGAATGGTCAGAGCAGGATGACGAGTCACCTCGGCCTAGGCAAGGATATTGCCATATGTCAGGCAGGGTCAGGGGCATCGGCAGCAGTGGGCGTGGAGGAAGTAGACAGGACACTGCTTCAGCCGGCACCACCACCATGCAACCCCCGGCAACTACTACCACACATTGTTCCGCTGCACCCTCTGCTAGTGGGGGCCGCAGTAAATTAAAGTCACCAGTGTGGGATTGCTTTGAGGAATGTACTGATGACAAAAGGTATGCGGTGTGCAGGTTATGCAGCAAAAGATTGAGCCGTGGGAAAAGTCTGAGCAAGATGGGTACCTCATCCCTCCAGGGCCACCTGAGAAGCCGCCACTGCCGCGAGTATGCGGAGTTTAAGAGGAAGCAGGCACTGCTGGCAGGGGTTCCTGAGAGCAGAAGGCCCACCAGCGCAGCAGCATCATCCCTCCCTCAGGGTCGTGAATCCCCCACAGCAGTAGCAGTAGTAGCACGCAAGCGCTCTTCCACCTCGGCTACTCAGGACACAGACATTGAGGCTGGCAGCCAGTGGTCGTCTCTCTCCTCTGTCTCCCCTGCATCCCAGCGTCGTCAGACCCTGCTGAGCGACACCTTTCAGGGTCTGACCAAGCATCTGCCTCCAAGCCACAGGCGGATCCGCAAACTAAATGGCTTGCTGGCCCGGGCCATGGCATCACAGCTGCTTCCCTACTCCCTGGTGCAGGAGGGGAGCGCCATGCGGACGCTGCTCCAATTTGGCATCCCCGAGTGGCAAGTCCCCAGTCGCCACTATTTCAGCAGGAGCGCGATCCCAGCACTCCACAAGTTTGCGGTGGAAAACGTGGCCCGTTCCCTGGACTACTCTGTGGGAAAGCGGGTCCACGTGACCATGGACTCGTGGAGTAGCAGATTTGGGACAGGTCGCTACCTGTCCTTTACGGCCCACTGGGTGACACTGATGGAAGGGAGGGAGGACAAGAGCGCATCAGCCCAGCTAGTGGTGCCACCACGCGGGATCAGGGGGGATGCAGAAGGGTCCTGTCACGACACTCCCTCTGCACCCGGAAAGCAAGCCCGCCTCGGCAGCAGCAGCGCCAAGCCTCGGCACTGCCAAGCCCTTTTAAAATTGGTGACCGTGGGGAAGGAAAGGCTTATGACCACCAACATCCTGGCCGCCCTCAGGAAGCAGGAGCGGAGGTGGCTGACCCCCAGAGGCCTGGAAGTGGGGTATGTGGCAGCCGATAACGGGGCCAACCTGGTGGCAGCAGTGCAGCAGGGAAACCTCCAGCACATCCCCTGCTTGGCCCACGTGCTCAATCTTGTGGTGCAGCGCTTCTTGCGCACCTACCAGGGGATGAGCGAGCTGCTGCAGGATGCCCGGGCGCTGGTACGCTTTTTCCGCCTGTCAGCCACTGCCTCTGCACTCTTGTCCACCTTAGAGCAGCAGTATGGAAGGCCACAACACCGGCTGATCATCGACATGCCAGTTCGCTGGAATTCGACTCTGGCAATGTTGGAGCGGCTGTGTCAGCACAGGCTGGCTCTTAGGGCCTACATGCTAGACCCAAGTGTCCCCAGCAACCAGCAAGTCCCCATGATTACTGCCACTCAGTGAACACTGATGCAGCAAGTATGCCTGGTGCTGAGTCCCTTCCTGGAGGCAACCAAGATGGTCAGTGAGGAGCGGGCCTCTGTGTGCCAGTGGGTGCCCTTGGTTTGTCTACTGGAGCAGGCAATGGACAATTTAATTGAGCGTGGGGATGAAGCCCTGAGGCAGTTGGAAGAACAGGAGCAGATGGCAGCACAGTCCAGCTCAGAGGAGGGCTCACAGCAGGTAGTGGAAGAGTTGGAGGTCCCTAACCTGAATGAGGAGGAGGAGGAGGAGGAGCAGAGTGCAGCAGGCGTTGTACGTGGATGGCGGTTTGAGGAGGACAACGACATGGCACAGGAAGAGGACAGGCATGCGTTATGGGACAATGGCGAGGACGAGGTAGATCTTGCTGGCAGGGTCCACTTGTTTCTCATGGCTGTGCACATGTTGCGCTGCCTTCGCAGGGACCCCCGGGTGATCCAGATGCGTTCAAGGGAGGACATCTGGATTACCTTGATGCTTGATCCCCATCTGAAGGGGAAGCTGGGAGACTTAATGACGCCATCCACCACCGAGCAAAGCACAAGGGAGTTGAAGGAGGCCCTTGTGCGCAGACTACTGGAAGCATTCCCCCAGCCTTCCACCCCCACTGTAACTGCTCTGCCAAGCCAGCAAGAGGTGCCTGCCACTAGCAGCACAACAACAACCACCAGCACCAGCAGCAGCAGCAGCAACTGGCGCCCCGGAGACCTGAAGAGCCTAAGCAAGAGCCTGTATGCAGTGCAGCAGCCCAGAACAGAGGTGCCCGCCACAGCATCCACCACCAACCAGCACAAGCAACGACTGACCACCATGGTGTCTGACTATATGGGGTCATCCAGCGGGCTCAATGACACCGACAGCCCCGTGGACCCCTTGGAGTACTGGGTCAAGAGACTGGACATCTGGAGCGAGCTTTCCCAGTATGCCCTGGAACTCCTATCCTGCCCTCCTTCCAGTGTCCTCTCAGAGAGATGCTTTAGTGCGGCCGGTGGCGTGGTCACAGAGAAGCGCTCTCGGCTCTCCCACGCCTCTGTGGACAAACTCACCTTCCTGAAAATCAACCAGGCTTGGGTGGAAGGTGAGTTCCTGGCCCCTATTGTCGGACACAGGGGGACATGAAGTGGCTGCTGCATGTGCTGTTGTTAACTATGCCTGCCTTTATAAAGACAGTTACTACCTGCCTAGTGCCTACCTTGGTTAATTTTTTGGTGTTATGGTACTACTACCAGTAAGTTGCCATGGTCCTCCTTCTGAGCTCCTGAACTGACCGCCCGCTTTGTCCTCCTGACTCAGTCGCTACTACACTCTGCGTTCACACTGCCCGGGTCACTGGGTGCATTTAATTTTTTGGCCAGCACTATGACGCTGTGCTACTACTACTACCACCAGTATGTTGCCATGGTCCTTCTGTGCTGCTGAACTGACCGCCCGCATTGTCCTCCTCCTCCTGACTCAGTCGCTTCCACCAATGTACTCTGTCTGCGTTCACACTGCCCGGGTCACTGGGTGCATTTAATTTTTTGGCCAGCACTATGACGCTGTGCTACTACTACTACCACCAGTATGTTGCCGTGGTCCTTCTGTGCTGCTGAACTGACCGCCCGCATTGTCCTCCTCCTCCTGACTCAGTCGCTTCCACCAATGTACTCTGTCTGCGTTCACACTGCCCGGGTCACCGGGTGCATTTAATTTTTTGGCCAGCACTATGACGCTGTGCTGCTACTACTACCACCAGTATGTTGCCATGGTCCTTCTGTGCTGCTGCTGCTGCTGCTGAACTGAACGCCCGCTTTGTCCTCCTCCTCCTCCTGACTCAGTCGCTACCACGGTACCACCAATGCACTCTGTCTGCGTTATCACTGCCCGGGTCACCGGGTGCATTTAATTTTTTGGCCAGCACTATGACACTGTGCTACTACTACTACCACCAGTATGTTGGCATGGTCCTTCTGTGCTGCTGCTGCTGAACTGACCGCCCGCATTGTCCTCCTCCTCCTGACTCAGTCGCTTCCCGCTGCTGCACTCTGCGTTCACACTGCCCGGGTCACTGGGTGCATTTAATTTTTTGGCCAGCACTATGACGCTGTGCTGCTACTACTACCACCAGTATGTTGCCATGGTCCTTCTGTGCTGCTGCTGCTGAACTGAACGCCCGCTTTGTCCTCCTCCTCCTCCTGACTCAGTCGCTACCACGGTACCACCAATGCACTCTGTCTGCGTTATCACTGCCCGGGTCACCG
This sequence comes from Hyperolius riggenbachi, assembly GCF_040937935.1. Lineage (NCBI taxonomy): Eukaryota > Metazoa > Chordata > Amphibia > Anura > Hyperoliidae > Hyperolius > Hyperolius riggenbachi. Next base: position 112,797,602 of record NC_090656.1, on the reverse strand, counting down.
GGTGCATTTAATTTTTTGGCCAGCACTATGACACTGTGCTACTACTACTACCACCAGTATGTTGGCATGGTCCTTCTGTGCTGCTGCTGCTGAACTGACCGCCCGCATTGTCCTCCTCCTCCTGACTCAGTCGCTTCCCGCTGCTGCACTCTGCGTTCACACTGCCCGGGTCACTGGGTGCATTTAATTTTTTGGCCAGCACTAAGACACTGTGCTACTACTACTACCACCAGTATGTTGCCATGGTCCTTCTGTTCTGTGCTGCTGAACTGACCGCCCGCATTGTCCTCCTCCTCCTGACTCAATCGCTTCCACCAATGTACTCTGTCTGCGTTCACACTGCCCGGGTCACCGGGTGCATTTAATTTTTTGGCCAGCACTATGACGCTGTGCTGCTACTACTACCACCAGTATGTTGCCATGGTCCTACTGTGCTGCTGAATTGACCGCCCGCATTGTCCTCCTCCTCCTGACTCACTCGCTTCCACCAATGTACTCTGTCTGCGTTCACACTGCCCGGGTCACCGGGTGCATTTAATTTTTTGGCCAGCACTATGACGCTGTGCTGCTACTACTACTACCAGTATGTTGCCGTGGTCCTTCTGTGCTGCTGAACTGACCGCCCGCATAGTCCTTCTCCTGACTCAGTCGCTACCACCACTGACAACTCTGCTGCGATGTCATTGCTAATTGCTGCAAAAAAAAAAAAAATTACAAAAACCTCTCTGGGGTCTTTTTGGCGTCAGCCACTCATCCTCCTCCAGCGGTACCTTCGCCGCCAAGTGCCATTGGAACTCGCCTTCACCTCTTTGATTGCTTAACGCGTATATCCCTTTTTAAAACCACGTATTACCAATTAATAGCCCTATTTACAGTGGTGATTTGTCTTTAAAAGCCATTAAAAAAAAAAAAAATGTGGGGAATTTTTTATGTTGAAGTTATGTTGCCCCTTATCACCTCGATAATCCATGCAATTTGGGGGATTGTAGCATGTATGGGGGCTTTGTTATTAACGTTAAAAGAAATTCCGCCCCCAGGCGGGAATCCACGCGTGATTACGCCATTCACGGCAGAAAATCCGCGTGGTTGCGTGGACGCGGACGAAAATCCGCATGCGGCGGGGCCGAATGCGGATTATTTTTTGCAACCACGTGGATTGCCGAATTCGTGGATGAGGCACATCCGAGCACCCCTACCTGGAACCAGGCCACCACCTATATCAGCGTTCATCTCTCCTCCCCCCAGGTAAGGTGAAGTGACAGGGGGGGTATGAGCCGGCCGCTCCATGCCTGGAGCGACCGGTTAGAATAGGCAAGACCCCTGCTAGGCCCAAGGCCTGGAGCAGGGACCTCAAGTTCACCACAAGCCCAAGAGGAAGCAGCAAAGTCGGCTACAAGCAATCCACCAGCAGAACTCTAGGAGCTCCTCACCACACAACCTCACAGTGCAGGGAAAGTCCTGTCCTGTTAGTCATTTCACCCCCAGAATGCTTCCTTAGTAAAATGATTCGATGATTCAGTTCAAAGATCCGGATCTTTTCAATGATCCGATTCGAATCATCCGAATCATTGAAAAGTTCCGGACTTCCCATCTCTATTTCTTTGCACACAGCATGCAGAGTCTGTCTGTGTTATCACTTCTCCACACTCTGACAAGCTGTAATCACAGAGACCAAGATGGGAGTTTGTGATGCCCTGCTCTGCTCTACTTCCTGCCGGAACTAACAAAATATATTGTCAGCTGGGACAGATAGGTGTTCATCCGCAGTGAGACGGCAGATTAAATATAGTCCCCTTTCACATGCCTGCCTCTCTGCACAGAATTAATTACAACCTTCCACAGGTGGTGGGGGGCTTAAATAAGAAAATAAAACAAAAAAAGGAAGCCAGGGTTGGGCCCCCCTTTGGCTAGAGCCCCATAGCAGTCGCTATGCCAGCTATGGTGATCCCTACGCCAAGACAGGTAGCCCTCCATAGAATCTTCTGTGCTCCAACGCACGGGTCACGTGGTCTGCGCAGTACCGTCCTGATGACGTCGGAGGGACCACGTGACCTGCACGGTGGAGCGCAGAAGAAACCGACCCGGAACCCAACCTGGCGATGTCGGCTGTGCCAGCGGAGAAGACCGGGAGCCACCGGAGCTGCGGTGAGGACACAGGATGGCTGCCACGGGCTGGAGGAAGCCCCAGGTAAGTGGATCGTTTTTTTTTCGATAGCTTGGACCATTCCTTTAATACACTCAGATCACTTGCTGTTGAAATTTGATTTTTATGGTGACACCCCTGCTTTAAATTACTGCAGTGCTCCTATGCAACTCGTATTACTGACATACATTTATTCCCCAATGGTCCTCTTAGCGCCTCCGATGACCTGTAAATGAATTCCTCTATTTTACTGTTTCCAGGGCCGGTTCAAGTAACAATTGGACCCTAGGGCAAGATTAGCCTGGGGGCCCCCCCAACAGACACTCCCGACCAAAAAGCGTCATTAGAGGCCCTTTGTTGCAGCCAAATCTCCCTCTTGGGCCCCTGAGCTGGCTGCTGACCCTCCCCCAATCACCTCCCAACTTAACAGACTCTGCAGAGTCCCTGGGGAGCAACAGTTAAGATGGGGGAGGGACACCTTGGGGGCCCCTACAGGTTCTGGGGCCCTGGGGCAATTGCCCATTTTTTCTTATGGTAGCTCCAGCCCTGACTGTTTCCACACATGGCTCCAAGACTTTTCTACTGCTGTCCCCGTTCTGTAGAACTCCTCTTCTCATCCCATTCGATTTTTTTTCTCTTTCAAACTCAGCTACTATGTGACCCAGATGTGTATGTATGTCATCATTGAAGCCCTCTTAGGTGGGTCTCTAGTTTTCATCATAGTTTGACTTTTTTTGTGAGCATTTATTACACTTTTCATATGTTAAATAAATCTTAGAGCAATGTATACAATTCTATATCGTAACCTACCCTATCAAATCCCAAAATCCCACATAAGAAAAAAAAGAAAAAAGGTGACAAGCAAACTTACTATCTAATCCAATAATTAGTAAGTATCTGTCTAACATCTTAACTTCTAAAATCGTATACACCTGTCGCGTTAACATGTGTAATCATCCTACTCATATTTTCATACTTACCCCATCAAATAGGGTCATTCTGCACACACAAAGGCTCCGCCCATTTACTTGCCCCTTCTTGATCAAGTCTTGAACCTTAACCAAAATAAAAAAAAAAGGTTTCACTTACCTGGGGCTTCCCCAAGAACCCTGCAGCCATCCTGTGCCCTCGCTGGTCCTCGACTATCCTCCGTTGCCCCGTCGCAGGTTAGTCCATTTTCAGCCCTTGGCCGCGCACATCGTTGTTGGCGTTCCTGACTTCAAGCATGTCCTGCGCAGACGCAGTAAGAAAAACCTCTTATTGCACCTGCGCAGGATGCAAGGATACGCGCAGCCAGGGGCCGACTCTCAGTCAGTCAAAAACGAAACTAACCAGCGATGGGGCACTGAAGGATAGATGAGGACCGGTGAGGGCAAAGGACGGCTGCAGGGGTTTGGGCAAGCCCCAGGTAATTTTTTTTTTTAATTTCGGTTAAGGTTCACTTTAGGTACACTTCTGACATTGGGATTCCCCTCCCCCTTATCGACCTTTTATTTGGACACCCTGTTTTTATTCCCTTTTACTATCGTCTAATATATTCTGTTCTGATTGATTTTTCTCGTCCACTCCCTTTTCCATTTTTCCATTTACTTAGTACAGCCGGTATCCTCTGCTCCTCCATCTTCCACTGTCAAGAATTCGGACATCAACTCTATCCACTCGTCTAAACTTTGAGCTGTTGATTCTTTCCAAAACTTTGCTATTAGTTTTCTGGACGTTTTCTGACAATTGCAGCAGGTATCTCCAAATTGTCACTGCTCCCAGGGGCGTAGCAATAAGTTGCTATGGGGCCCTGTGGCAGCCCTACGCCACAGGAGACCCGTACATCAGAAGAGGACTTTTTTTTTGTACTTGCTGCCGGTCCGGTAAATGGGGGAGAGAGAGGTGCTGACTGCTGGGAGGAGGGGGGGGGTGCTGGCTGCTGTGTGTGGGGGGGGGGGGAATGGGGAGAGAGAGGTGCTGGCTGCTGTGGGGGGGGGGAGAGTCGCTGGCTGCTGTGGGGGGGGGGGGATGGGGGAGAGAGAGGTGCTGGCTGCTGGGGGGGGGGGGGGAATGGAGGAGAGAGAGGTGCTGACTGCTGTGTGTGGGGGGGGGGAATGGGGGAGAGAGAGTTGCTGGCTGCCACCACCCATACCTGGCCGGCGGCCATGATGCTACATATGCCTGGTGCTGGCTGCTGTGGGGGGGGGGGGGATGGGGAGAGAGAGGTGCTGGCTGCTGTGGGGGTGAGGGGGGGGGAGAGAGTTGCTGGCTGCTATGGGGGGGTGGGGTGGGGGAGAGAGAGGTGCTGGCTGATGTGGGGGGGGGGATGGGGGAGAGAGAGTTGCTGGCTGCCACCACCCATACCTGGCCGGCGGCCATGATGCTACATATGCCTGGTGCTGGCTGCTGTGGGAGGGGGGGGGGGAATGGGGGACTGTCAGCGCGGGAGGTTTACACTGGCTGCAGGAGGATCGTCGCTGGAGGATCGTCGGGGAGCTGCGCGTCAGAGGCCGGCCAGGTGAGTGAATTTTTTTTTACAGGTTTATTTTCTGGTGAATGCTCCCACATAACGATTATTTTCTGGTGAATGCTGCGCGCATAACAATTATTTTATGGTGAATCAGAATTGCTTTATTTCGCCAAGCACGGCTGGGCCGTGCCCGGAATTGGATTTGGCACAGAGATTATGGCATAATAGAGTAACAAAAACGTAACAATGGAAGTAAGACAACAGAGGTTTACAGAGTCAGCAGCACGATGCAGAAATTCAACATCAGTAGTACTACTATACGCTCTAGCAGAGAACAGTGATCAGGGGCAGCAACAAACATGGTCAGATAACAGTTCGTAGACGGCTACAGGGGGAAGCATTTGTAGAGAGGGCAGAGTTCAAGAGTCTGACTGCCGTGGGAAAGAAAGTGTTCCTGCGCCTTGAGGTCTTGGACCGGATGGACCGAAACCTCCGGCCCGATTTGTGTCGACTGAAAATGCTCTCCACATAGCGATTATTTTCTGGTGAATGCTCTCCACATAGCGATTATTTTCTGGTGAATGCTCCCCACATAGCGATTAATTTCTGGTGAACGCTCCCCACATAGCGATTAATTTCTGGTGAATGCTCCCCACATAGTGATTATTTTCTGGTGAATGCTCCCCACATAGTGATTATTTTCTGGTGAATGCCCCCCACATAGTGATTATTTTCTGGTGAATGCTGCTCACATAACGATTATTTTCTGGTGAATGCTCCCCACATAGCGATTATTTTCTGGTGAATGCTGCGCACATAACGATTATTTTCTGGTAAATGCTCTCCACATAGCGATTATTTTCTGGTGAATGCTCTCCACATAGCGATTATTTTCTGGTGAATGCTCCCCACATAGCGATTAATTTCTGGTGAACGCTCCCCACATAGCGATTAATTTCTGGTGAATGCTCCCCACATAGTGACTATTTTCTGGTGAATGCTCCCCACATAGTGATTATTGTCTGGTGAATGCTCCCCACGTAGCGATTATTTTTTGGTGACTGCTCCCCACATAGCGATTATTTTCTGGTGAATGCTCCCCAAATAGGGATTACTTTCTGGTGAATGCTCCCCACATAGCGATTATTTTCTGGTGAATGCTGAGCGCATAACGATTATTTTCTGGTGAATGCTGCGCACATAACGATTATTTTCTGGTGAATGCTCCCCACATAGCGATTATTTTCTGGTGAATGCTCCCCACATAGCGGTTATTTTCTGGTTAATGCTCTCCACATAGCGATTATTTTCTGGTGAATGCTCTCCACATAGCGATTATTTTCTGGTGAATGCTCCCCACATAGCGATTATTTTCTGGTGAATGCTGCGCACATAACGATTATTTTCTGATGAATGCTCTCCACATAGCGATTATTTTCTGGTGAATGCTCTCCACATAGCGATTATTTTCTGGTGAATGCTCCCCACATAGCGATTAATTTCTGGTGAACGCTCCCCACATAGCGATTAATTTCTGGTGAATGCTCCCCACATAGTGATTATTTTCTGGTGAATGCTCCCCACGTAGCGATTCTTTTTTGGTGACTGCTCCCCACATAGCGATTATTTTCTGGTGAATGCTCCCCAAATAGCGATTACTTTCTGGTGAATGCTCCCCACATAGCGATTATTTTCTGGTGAATGCTCCCCACGTAGCGATTATTTTCTAGTGAATGCTCCCCACATAGCGATTATTTTCTGGTGAATGCTGCTCCCCACATAGCGATTACTTTCTGGTGAATGCTGCACACATAGCGATTATTTTCTGGTGAATGCTCCCCACATAGCGATTATTTTCTGGTGAATGCTCCCCACATAACGATTATTTTCTGGTGAAAGCTCCCCACATTGCTATTATTTTCTGCTGAATGCTCCCCACAGTGATTATTTTCTGGTGAATGCTGCGCACATAGCGATTATTTTCTGGTGACTTGGAGGGGTGTGGGAATGTTGGGGTGGAGGGTTCTGGAGAAATGTTTGGGTGGGAGGTCCGAGAGGTGCGTTGGGTTGGAAGGTCGTTGGTGGGGAGGGGGGGGGATATAAAAAATTTGCTATGGGGCCCAGTCATTTCTAGCTACGCCCCTGACTGCTCCCTTTATTGTCTGTATGCCTGGAACTAATCAGAGATAAGTTGCCGTTGATGGGGGTGACAAATTTAACCACTTAAGTACCAGCGGTCTCTGCCCCTTTAAGGACCAGAGAACGCTGGTACCAGAAAACGGCGAATACCAACGAATTTCCACACATAACCATCGCAACCACTGTCCACGTCACATGCCGGAAAACCACGGGCCACCCATTCTGCCGTCTCTATGATGGCAGAGTTCCTGTGAGCCGGTCAGGAGCCGCTTACATTAACTACTGACGGTGTCTATCAATGTAAGCCAATGGGAGTTGCTTACATTGATAGACGGGGTCAGGAGCCAATAAAATCGGCTCCTGACAGGCTCACGGGGCTTTGCCATCATAGAGACAGCAGGGCAAGTGAGATAGTGACGTGATTGGCAGTTGTGTCAAGAGTGCACGGCGTTGGTGAGTCAAAATCTACGCTCTGGCAGCCACATCAGCATCAAAACAGGTTGTAGATTTCAGTTAGCTTCATCCTTAACTGGTTAAGAATTTTTTTAACCTTTTCCTAAAAACCTGTATAACGGGGCAGGACCACCACACGTGCATAATGACCCAGGCTCTGTATGGCATTTCCAGTATCTGCAATTTTTAAAATTAGCCAACATGGTGTAAGATACCACATTGCCAAAAGTTTATAATTTATGAGTTGATATGCTTTGTGGATAGGGGCCCAAACTTTCTGAAATATATCTTCCCAATTTTGGCCATTTTTTACAACTCAGTACTTCACAGGTTTAATGGTTTATTGCTCAGTCATACAACTTAGCACCCAAATTAATTTTATCCCCTTTTCTTCCAACTAATAGAGCATTCTTTTGGTGGTCTCTGATTGCTGCTACAATGTTTATTTATTTTTTTTATTGATAAAAGATGTTTTTATTTATTTCTTTTATCCCCCCCCCCCCCCCAAATTCACCCTAGTCTGCGATACCTATAATGCACTACACATACTGTACATAGGCATCAGCCTATGCATATGATTAGATTGGGAGCCGTTTGGAGGGACAGTTAGGGTAAGTGACAGGGAGGACCTCTGTACAGCGCTTCTCTAAATTGCAGCACTGTACACATAAATATTTGCTTTTTTAAAATAATTTCAGCCTGCCAGCTCTGATCGCGGCTAACAGGCTGATCGCTGCAGCCCCACTCTGTTTATTGCAGGGAATGCACGCTCGTGCGATCGCTCGTTCCCAAATCTCGTCTCTCGCGATGTCACACCACCAGGCATGACTGAGGAATGACAGAGCCACTCTGCAGCCGCCATCCTGCGTTAGGTGGTAGTAGAGTAGGTAAAGTGAACCGAGGAGCATTTTTGGCCCCCCAGGGAATCTCAATAGCACATTAAAAATATATGCTAACAGTGTGACTCATTATTAAAAAAATCCAATCTACCTCTTCTTTTTACACTTAAATGTCTGTTAGAGGCTTTTATTACCCAACTTTCATGGCCTGTTGTCCACACAAAGAGCCTGCAGTAATTAGCAGTCGCAATGAGCGGGGGGAGGGGGTTGGGGTGTTAGGGATATAGGGCACTGTACTTCTACCAGTTTAGAGAAATCACACTTGATTACATTTAAACTTTCCCCCGGATAAATAAGGGCAGAGGGAAGGGGAGAGGGGGGGGGGGGTGGGGGGAAGCTGCTTGGATCCCTCTAAGATGGTTTCTTGCTGCCAGGTAACTACAATGTGGGTCAAACAATGCCAGCCAGCTGCATTGAATTGGAAATGGAAGGTGCTTTCTGGTCAGTGACTGGATGAGAAAGCCAAACCAGTGTACACACATATACAATGCACTCCTGTCTGAGCTTTTATACCCAGCAAGTTCTGATGGGATTTTGGCTATATCTATCATTTGCATAAACAAATGGCAATTTGATCCTTTTTCTGTCCATTTCTATATTATGGTAAAAGAAGTTACTCCTAATCAACTGACAATCCAATAACTGAATTGATCACTGACTGAAAGGCAATATTGAATTGTGTGTACCTGCCCTAAGAAGAGTAAAACCTAGTACCCACTTGCAATTATGATTGGCCAATCACTGACCAATTTTTTCATCTCAGATGAAACAGATATTGAATACTTTGAGCAGATTGTGTGGGTAAACCCTCATATTACATGGAGGTGGTAATATTGGTCAGTGATTGGCCAATCATAATTTAAAGTGGGTACCAGGCTTTACTCTTAGGCTGGTTTCACAGTGGGACGTTACAGGCGCACGTTAGAGCAGCCAGTAACGCACCCCACCGCACAGCAATGAAAAATCAATGGGCTGTTCACAGTGCCCACGTTGCGTTACAGTGTAACGCTGCGCCATAATATAACGTACTGCATGCAGTACTTTGTAAGCGGCTGAGCCGCGTTAGACTGTTTGCACATGCTCAGTAACGTTGGGGAGGAGCGGAGAGCGGCCAGGCACATGGCTAATTAATATTCACTGCACTCAGTGACGTGCAGTGTTTACTTCCTGGAGCGGCCGCTCTGTGCGGCGATTGGCCGGCGGGACCACGTGATGCCGCATGCGTCCAAGAGTGCGCATCACGGACGCCAGAGTGAGCTGCACAACGCGGCTCACTCTGACGTCCAAAGCAGGGAGCACCAGGCGTTGTGTTAGGGGCACGTTATGCGACCATAACGTCCCCTAAAACGCAACGTCCTGGTGTGAAACCAGCCTAAGGGCAGGTACACACAAGGCAGCAGAGAGGGCCAATAGGGTTTGAATACTATGAGCAGATTGTGTAGGGAAACCCTCATACTACATTGAAGTGGAAATAATGGCCAATGAAATATGGATGTGTGTTCCAGGCCTGGTACACACTTTCGATTATGATTGGTCAATCACTAGCCAATTTTACCACCTCCATGTAGTATGAGGGTTTACCTACACAGTCTGCTGATAGTATTCAATATCTGTTGGTCCTCACACTACACGGAGGTGCTAAAACTGGTGTACCAGGCATTAGCTTTGAATAGTGTAGACCGAGTTGAAAAATGTCTAGGAATTTCTACTGCCTTCTGTATCCCCATTCCAGAGATTATCCATCACGTCCCATCCCTTAGAGCCTGGTACACACTTTCAATTATGATTAGCCATTCACTGACCAATTTTACTACAGCGATGTAGTATGAGGGTTTACCTACAAAATCCTCTCATAGCACCCAATATCTGTTGATCCTCATACTACATGGAGGTGGCAAAATTGATCAGTGATTGGCCAATCATAATTGAAAATGTGTACCAGGCTTTGGATCTCAATGGATTGTAGAAAAAAAAAATCCGACCAATGTATCACACAATTTCTCCAATTATGAACAGAAAAGATTGAAAAATCTGAAAAAAAATTGCTTGGGCGATGGGTCTATAAATCAAGATACTTACGATTTACCCTACAACACCCATTTGGTTTTCATAAAAATTGTTCAGAAAATTCCACCTCTCCAATCTTATTTTATTAAAAAAAAAAGGGAATTCAATCAGATTTCTTGACCAAATAAAAAAAAGTTTACATTTTTTTTCTGTATGATCGAATTGCCATAAAATGATATCATGTGAGGCCATCTTAAGTCCATTTCATAACACCGGACAATTTCATCGCATCGCAATGCACTGATATTTCTATGGGGCTTACACATGGAGAGAGGTGTGGTGGATTACAATGCAGTAACGCACAGCATGCTGTGAATTTTCAGGGCAAAATATGCATTTACACATGGGGCTTGATTCACTAAACCATGTTAAGACAAATATCACACCTCATCAAAGATATAACACGTTATCAAAGTTATCACACGTTATCAAAAGTTATCACACTTTATCAAAATTAACACGCCTTATTAGAGTAGCATAGAGAGAGCTATGAACTTATACCTGCTAATTGGCAATGGCACTCGTCCTGCCCTGAGCCCCTGCGGGTTCGTAGCGTTCGCTATGCTACTCTGATAAGTCGTGTTAACTTTGATAACGTGTGATATCTTTGATAAGGTGTGATATTTGTCTTATCACGGTTTACTGAATCAAGCCCTTAGAGTGAGAAATACTTTCTATGTACTGTATGCCTCACTGTATGCATGGGCATAGCAATCACCTCTGCAACCCCTGCCATTGCAGGGCCCTACTTCTCCCTCTCCCCAACTGCAAGTGCAGCCAATTAGCAAAACAATCTCCCCTTTAGATCACAAAAACTGTCCCTGCCACCTCCTCCCACCATGCAGAGTAGCAGGAGCATCTGTAATTTTTTCCTGCATCCAGAGGCTGCTTAACAGCAGAACACTCTCTGCTGCCATTCGCCAGCTCCTGATAGCGTGACCTGCATGGGGTTCGGGGACCAAAGGGGTCGCATGCTATCATTTCTGCAGGGGGGCCCTATAAAGTCTAGTTACACCCCTTACTGTATGGTCACAACGCTACCACGGGGTGCGACTTTTTGGCTCCGTTGTTTTGCAACTTGATGGCAACCCAG